>NC_090650.1:405244076-405569909 GCF_040937935.1 Hyperolius riggenbachi
ATCTCAGGTCCAGCGGGAGGTGCAAGAAGAATTCACAGATAGAATAATCAAATCATTTTTTGTAAATCATTGAAACCGAATAAATGGTGTATACTGAGCCAAAAAAGCACTTCTATAAAATATTGATATAGAAAAGGGAAAAGAGGGAGTAACCTCATGGGAATGACAGCAGGATGCAAAGATATTTTACCATATACTCCGGTGTATAAGACGACTGAGCGTATAAGAATTTTCCAGTTAAAATATAGAATTTGAGATATACTCGCCATATAAGACTACCCCTCTTCCAATGCACAGCAAATACAAATAAATAAAAAAAACATCATATGCTGGTGCTATGTATGAACACATACTGGTGCTGTACTGTATGTGGTACCCCGAATATAACAGTATATAAGCGATTGACTGTTTGGATTGGTCAACTCTCCCTCTCCCTAAGTGGATTGGTCAGCTCTCCTTGTCTACCTTTTTTATCAGAGCAGTATGGAAGAATAGATTGTGCTGTGCTCATAAAACACGCCTCTTTCACCCTTCTGGCCCACCCTTGTATCCTATTTACCTCCTTCTCTGCCTCTCAGATCTCGCACATGTGCGCCTGCGCTGCTTCACTACAGTCCTTTAGCAGTGAGATCTGAGAGTTAGTAACAGGATAGGGCGTATCACCCGGAATGACACCCGGTGTATAAGACGACCCCTGACTTCTCAGAAGATTTTTGAAGGTAAAAAAATAGTCTTATATGCCAGAATATACAGTAAATGTGTTAGTAGTACGGAAAGTAATACAAGTAAGGACTGGAGACCTGTTTATATGGTATAGGGATGATCGGAAAGAGCAAATTCTGTTTCGCCGGAAATCGCGGATTCCGTCAGGGTTAAATTCCGTCGCTATGAAAATTCCACTGGATTTGTACGAAATTCCGTGGAATTCCAGATTCCGCCGGAAAAATTCAAATAATAGCAAAAGTAACCTTGTTTATCCTATATGGTAGCCCATAGACCCTATTAACTGTTCTCTTAGTCCTTTTCTTCCTCCCTCAGGTCTCGTCTTCCAGGGAATTGTAGTATTTCAAAAGCCAGCTTACATACCTTGGCTGGGAATTGAACCCAGGTCTGAGTGCATGGTAGGTAGCTCACGTCACCACTATACCACCACCAACACTACATGCTGAAGCCAGTCTAGCATGTACCATTATGATATACCCAAGAGAAAAATTACCTTGCTTAAGGATTTGTAGCATGTCAAAAGCCAACTCACATTGGCCGGGAATAGAACCCAGGCCTACCACTCTGTAGGCTGCTATCCTAATCATTATACCACCAACACAACGCACTACAATGCTGCATGCTGAAGCCAGCCTAGCATGTACCATTATGATATATCCAAGAGAAAAATTAGCTTGCTTAAGGATTTGTAGCAAGTCAACACATCGTTTGACAATTGTTTCGGGGCCACAGAGGGTCCCCTTTATAAGAAAGTGCAGACATATAAGATTATTACTGATAGGTTACATGTCTGCACTTTCTGATGAAGGGGACCCTCTGTGGCCCTGAATCAATTGTCAAATGATGCATTAACTTGCATTAAGGAATAAATACTCCTACAAACTTACTCTGGGGTGCTAACCAAGCTTTGGTCTTTTCTCTTTACTAAATAGACATGAGTATGCTTATATGCATACCCATGGCGTCTGCTCAGGGTCTGTTTTTGCAAAATTATTGCAGGGCTTAAGGACCTGTTTCCACTACACGTAGATTGAATGCAGAATTGATGCCGAAAAACTGACTCCAATGAATGTCTATGGGCCTGTTTCCACCTAACGAAATGTTTCTGATGCAGATTTTCCCATAGGCATTCATTGGAGGCCCTTAGAGAAAACAATTACATTTTTTATGAGGCCATTTTATTTCACCCTGGCTGCATTCAATGCTGTTTCTTGTCTTCTGCTACTCCTACAATCTTCTAGGACTTCTACACATTTTCCACAAATCTTATTTAATCCATTTTTTACCAGATACTCTGTGTGTATTTCATTGGGTAAGGATGGAAGCCTTTTTATGTGTCCCGGAATACTTCACAGCTTGGATTTGCTGTTGCTACAAAGCTGCCAAGTGGTTTAATGAATTAGTTGACTTCACGTAAAAAAGATGTTTTTTGAAGCCAGTCCAAAATCCTCAGGGACCTACACATATTATGTGACCAGGCTCCACAATCTGCCCCCCCCTGACCTGTTACTGAATGCTGCAACTTTCCTCCTTATTTATTACTGCTGTTGCACAAGGTCCAGAAAAGAAGACAACTGGTGTAATTAACCTCTTTCATTGTCTAGCCCAGCTGTTGCATTCTAATGCATATTATTTTTACCGTAATTAACACAAACAAATCTACAGTATGGTCGTTGAATATGGTATTGGCCAAGTTTGACATGCCATTGGGATTTAATTTGTCAGTGATTTCTAGATTGCGTGGGGTGGATGTACTAACTTTAGAGAACAAGGAGCACAAATATAATTTAACAAACCTGATTTTTTATTTATAATTCTTTTTAATTTTAAAAAATTACATTGTCTGTTTTGAGGTGGAAAAAGTGTATATTTCTCAAATGCCTCATGTCAGAATATAGTGGGGCTACTGAACCGTTAACATATTATTGTGGCTGGATATTGTACTTTCTGCCTGTGACACATGAGCCGAGAGCTATGAATCTTGGCTCTTTTTCAGTAAGTCAGCAAAGAGACCTTGAGCAAGATTCCCTTACTATTGCTACTGCCTACTGAATGTGCCCCCGTTGTGGCTGCATCGCTTTGAGTCCACCAGGAGAAAAGCAATATAATTGTTTGGTCTGTCTTGTCTATTGTGTGACTGTAGTCTTAAAGTGTACCAGAGATGATCTAAAGTAAAAGTTGTATACACACCTGGGGCTTCTTCCAGCCCCATGCCAGTTGCGGCCAATCAGCGCAAGAGAAGTGCGCTCTCTACGTATCTCTCCAGTGGCTGCCAGAGAAGTTGGCGGCTGACGGAGAGATGCATACATACAAGTTCCGGGATCTGATATCGGCAGCAGAGAAGGCTGAGGCCGGCGGCTTGGGAGCAATCCGCGCGGATGGGGCTGGAGGAAGCCCCAGTTATGTATAAAACGTTTACTTTAGATCATCTCTGGTTTACTTTAGGCAGCAAGTTTTAAACAAAAGAAAAGTGTACAGCTCCTGGAAAGCTGCTTAAGAGGTACTACTCATATATTTGGCTAAGGACTGAAAACATTTTTTTTAATAACTCCATGTTCTAGAGTTAATAAAAATTAGCTATATCTGTGGTTTCTGCCTGAAACTGCAATAGCACAAATTTAGATTCACTAACCTTTATTAATGTCTACTATGTTTTGATATGACTCAGGGAAGAATTGCAAATTCTGTACAGTTTCCTTTATGACCAATGCTCATCAGTCATCTCCATCCATAAAGTATGCCTTGACATTAATAGGTCACCACTTTGATATATAATTATAATTCCAGTATTTCTATAGCACTTTTCTCCTGTCAGACTCAAAGTGCTTGCGAGGCAGCCACTAGAGCGCACTCAGTGGGCAGTTGTAGTGTTAGAGAGTCTCACCAAGAACTCCTTACTGGATAGGTGTTGGCTTACTGAATAGGAAGGGCCAAGATTTGAACCCAGGTCTCCTGTGTCAGAGGCAGAGCCCTTAACCATTACACAGTCCACTAGCAACATGCTCAGCTCTTTCTGCACCCAACCCAAACTCAACTATACACAAAAGTCTAAACAAGAACTCTGCCAGGGATGCAATGTCTCTAAAGGTACATATATGCACATGTGATGGAACTGTAAGACTAGAAAAACATTCTGGAACTTAACATTCAAACTATATTCCAAAGTGGTAGGTATCCCTAAAAATTCTACACCAAAAAATTGCCTTGCTATCCTTCATGCCGGGCTCAGTAGCTAAAATAAAAAAATCCATTCTTAGACATATACTGGTAGCTGCCAGGCAAATAATTGTGAGGCATTGGAAATCAGTTCACGCTCCACAACTGTCTGAACTAATAAAAGTGGTTAATCACATAATGCAAATGGAAGAACTAGTCCATTCCTCGCAAAATAGGTTTGAAAAATACCTAGAGACTTCAGGATGCTGGATAGATATTCGAGACTCACTCACAGATCAAGCCACATTGGATGAGTTATTAGAATCAACACCCGAAACATAATACAAAGCGTATATCTTAACATTCCTTAAAGATTTGATGCTGCCCTAACTCATTCTGAAGGCCCAGGTGTGTCTTTTCCTATATATTTCTCTTTCTATGTATGTTTTTTCTTCTCCCAAACCCTGCTCAAAATCCACTAAGGCATTCATGCAGAGGAACAAGTACAACATTCTGGAATGGCCCATCTCTGTCCCCAGACCTGAATATAATTGAAAATCTGTGGTGTGAGTTAAAGAGAGCTGTCCATGCTCGGAAGCCATCAAACCTGAATGAACTATAGATGTTTTGTAAAGAGGAATGGTCCAAAATACATTCAACCAGAATCCAGACTCTCATTGGAACCTACAGGAAGCGTTTAGAGGCTGTAATTTCTGCAAAAGGAGGATCTACTAAATATTGATTTCATTTCTTTTTTGTGGTGCTCAAAATGAGGCAAATTTATGCACCTGCCTAACTTTGTTTAAAAAATTATTGCACACTTTCTGTAAATCCAATAAACTTAATTTCAATTCTCAAATATCACTGTGTGTGTCTCCTATATGATATATTTAACTCACATTTTTTATCGTAACAACCAACGATTTATACAGGAAAATCATGACGATTAAAAAGGTTGCTCAAACTTTCGCATCCCACTGTAGTGTGTAATATTGTGTATATAAGCAAAGTGCTGGATGTAACAACTGTTTTGTGTGCCACATGTATGTCCCACAGCTCCATTGCCGCTCTCTTCATCCTCCCTCATGATGGAGACAAAAGCAATGTCAGTCAGGTGTGACCACGTGACTCTTAAAGAGAACCTGAGGTGGGTATTTTAAATCTTAAGAGACCACAAAGGCATGTCCTGTGCATAATGACATGCCTCTAGTCCACTCCCCCAGGGTCTGCTGTGCCCCCCTGAAAAAAGCACTAGGCTAGCGACAATCTGCTTGTCGCTAGCCCTGTATTTACCTGCAGGCTGTCAGTCTATCAGCGCTCTGTGGTCTATCAGCGCTCTGTGGTCTATCAGAGCTCCCTCTGTGGTCTCCCTCTGTGGTCTCTTAATAATAGTTCTCTTTATAGAAGGCTCTGCCCTTCAACATAAAGGATTATTTCAGAGGGATATTTGGCCAGTTAAAGTACCCAATCTTTTTAATTAAAGGATTGGATTTATTGTGTCGCGGTGACGCCCTTTACGACACAGAAGGTCAGATACCCGACTTAGATTGCATCCAGCGGGTCAGTTATTATAGAAATACCTAGTGTAAAATTACAAAAAAGTATATGGATAAACAATAAGTACTTACATATTAAGAATGTCTGGCAGGGAGAAGTGCGGAAAAGGGTGACGGACAGCCGGATTGGGGTGGATTAGTATGTATAAGTTTGGGTTAAGGATGAGTATGGCTGGCTGAAAGTAAGACATGTTTTATACATGCTCAGAATCTAGATCAACAGGATAACGCACCCCCCTTCTCATTGAGGTAGACTAGTATATATAAGATGGAATGACGTGGCTAACCCGGAAATGGGAAGGACGTGTAAGGAAAGGGAGATGTATATGGTATTTGAACCATGCACAGATATAGTGAAATTATAAAATAAAGCTTAATTATGTATGTTCAAACAATGATGGCATTTTGCAGTGTTGGTGTTTGGCTATCAAGCGACTACGCCATAAGCTGATGACCTCCCCATACCAGGCAAACATGCATCTGAGTTTGAGAAAGAAAAAAAAAAACTACCCAATTGTAGAAGGATTTACTTTAAAACTTGAATGTGGTGAGCAGCCACTTTCCTCCACTTGTAAAGTCTTGCTGTTTCTTTGAATATCATATCACAGCAATAAGCATGTGCAACTCTATATAAACACTAGAAGGCGGCACTGCACAACTGCATACAAAGTCCAACAGCACATATTAGTCTCTAAAAGATTATGAACATTTGGAGACTTATATGCACTTTTGGCCCTTTTTTATGCGGTTGTCCAGCATTACCTTCTAGTATTTTGTTAAGCACTTGATTATAAAAAGGGGAGATTCAACTTGAATTGCATTGTATCTATGTGTTTAACTATACAGTATGTGCAGTTCTTTGTCCTTGGACCAACACAGTTCTATAGATACCTAGGCTAATATACACACTGTCTGCCCTTGTATTGTTTGTGTTTTTTAAGCAACTGCCAAGACAAATTCCTTGTAGGTGCAAACTTACTTGGCGAAATAAAATTGATTCTGATTCTGATTCTGAATGGCTCATTAGTCTTTGTTGCCCGGTAATCTGACCACATGGCAGCCATAAATTAGCATTAGTAACAATGTAGGGTTACATCAATTGCTTGTCTACTGGCTCCCACCTTCCATTATGGAAATGTCTCAAACAATCAACATTCCTGAAAAGGTTTCCTTTAATTGGTTTGGATGTTGTCCTCTGCTGACCTCACACATCTGCATTTAGGCTGAACTCATTTGTCCTGGCTCATCCCATCCTCTGACCTTGAGAACACTCTCATCCATCCTTGTCTGATCAATGGTTCAGCACATGAATCACTACTTAGAGCCCTCAATCGGCACTAATTAACCTCCTGCCTGTCAATGGTCAATGTAGAGTGAAGAGATCAACTTTATCCGGACACAAGACTACCAAAGGACAGGTGATTAGGTCTTCTTCTCAAAGAATAATATAAACCACGTATGGATACACCCTTCCCCTACCCCCAATACCTTTAGTTAAAGTGTAACCCCAGTTGTCAAAATGGAACAATACAGCTGCAGCGTGGCAGGGCTGAGATACAACAGTCTATGATTTAGCTTATTATTATATGCCATTGAATCCATTACATGCCGGAAGGGTCGTCAATAAACCATTGTGCAAATCCTATGTCTAATTTATAAAGCGATCTCAAAGTAACCGTATAAAAAGCAGCAGAGGTCTCCAGGCTTCCACAATTGTTTGGACTGGAGCGCTACCTTCTGAACAGTGATGAGCGAAAATGCTGACATTCTTTTTGCTTTCATTTTTATGAAAATAATGTCAAATTCAGCTTTCAAGCAAAAATGCCATCAAAAATCATTTTGCAAATGTCATTATTTTGCGGTAAAAGTACGGATTTTCTGCATCGGAAAGAAAAAAGGGGGGATTTTCTGGCTACCTAACACTGGTTCTCTGGCTGCTTAAAGTTGGGAGGGCCTCTCCGGCTACCTAAATGATGGCTCTCTGGCCACCCCAATGGAAGGGGGGGGGCTATGTGGCTACTTGGGTGCACTTCTGGCTGCTGGATCACAAGAGTGTGCAGGCCTTTTGGCCAGGGCTCTCTTCCCCTTTTGTCTTACATTGCTGTGTAATGTGTGTGCATATCATTAGTGTTGGGCGAACATCTAGATGTTCGGGTTCGGGCCGAACAGGCTGAACATGGCCGCGATGTTCGGGTGTTCGACCCGAACTCCGAACATAATGGAAGTCAATGGGGACCCGAACTTTTGTGCTTTGTAAAGCCTCCTTACATGCTACATACCCCAAATTTACAGGGTATGTGCACCTTGGGAGTGGGTACAAGAGGAAAAATTTTTTAGCAAAAAGAGCTTATAGTTTTTGAGAAAATCGATTTTAAAGTTTCAAAGGGAAAACTGTCTTTTAAATGCGGGAAATGTCTGTTTTCTTTGCACAGGTAACATGCTTTTTGTCGGCATGCAGTCATAAATGTAATACATATAAGAGGTTCCAGGAAAAGGGACCGGTAACGCTAACCCAGCAGCAGCACACGTGATGGAACAGGAGGAGGGTGGCGCAGGAGGAGAAGGCCACGCTTTGAGACACAACAACCCAGGCCTTGCATGAGGACAAGAAGCGTGCGGATAGCAATTTGCATTTTGTCGCCATGCAGTCATAAATGTAATACAGATGAGAGGTTCAATAAACAGGCACCGGAAACGCTAACCCATCACAGATGTTCATTGTTCATGTTACTTGGTTGGGGTCCGGGAGTGTTGCGTAGTCGTTTCCAATCCAGGATTGATTCATTTTAATTTGAGTCAGACGGTCTGCATTTTCTGTGGAGAGGCGGATACGCCGCCGATCTGTGACGATGCCTCCGGCAGCACTGAAACAGCGTTCCGACATAACGCTGGCTGCCGGGCAAGCCAGCACCTCTATTGCGTACATTGCCAGTTTGTGCCAGGTGTCTAGCTTCGATACCCAATAGTTGAAGGGTGCAGATGGATTGTTCAACACAGCTACGCCATCTGACATGTAGTCCTTGACCATCTTCTCCAGGCGATCGGTGTTGGAGGTGGATCTGCACGCTTGCTGTTCTGTGTGCTGCTGCATGGGTGTCAGAAAATTTTCCCACTCCAAGGACACTGCTGATACCATTCCCTTTTGGGCACTAGCTGCGGCTTGTGTTGTTTGCTGCCCTCCTGGTCGTCCTGGGTTTGCGGAAGTCAGTCTGTCGGCGTACAACTGGCTAGAGGAGGGGGAGGATGTCAATCTCCTCTCTAAAGTCTTAACAAGGGCCTGCTGGTATTCTTCCATTTTGACCTGTCTGGCTCTTTCTTCAAGCAGTTTTGGAACATTGTGTTTGTACCGTGGATCCAGAAGGGTATAAACCCAGTAATTGGTGTTGTCCAGAATGCGCACAATGCGTGGGTCGCGTTCAATGCAGTCCTAGGCCGAAGAGGTCATAGCCTAGGGTCACAAAACCTGTTTATTTGGGCAATTTCAATGGTGGCGAGTCTGACGTACATAAATCGCAGCAATGGCCGTTAGCAACGTCTGAATCTCACGAAATGTCTCATGCAGGTAGAAGACATATTGTTAGACTTGGGCTCCAAAGATGGGTTCCCTACATCTCTGCAAACCAGAGTTACAGGGCTCCAAATTTGGTAAAATCACCCATAGGCTTTCATTGGGCCTCCTATTTACAGTTCCAAAATCTCACATCTTTTCAAAGGGCAATTACTCAGCAGTGGCAAATTTTCTAGCATTGTAGGGACCCTTAGGGGGAACATGACTGGTGAGTTTCGGGCCCCTAGGCCAAAGAGGTCATAGCCTAGGGTCACAAAAACCTGTTTATTTGGGCTATTTCAATGGTAGTGATGGTGGCGTACATAAATCGCAGCAATGGCCGTTAGCAACGTCTGAATCTCACGAAATGTCTCATGCAGGTAGAAGACATATTGTTAGACTTGGATTCCAAAGATGGGGTCCCTACATCTCTGCAAACCAGAGTTACAGGGGTCCAAAATTGGTAAAATCCCCCATAGGATTTCATTGCCTCCCTATTTCACTTTCCAAAATCTCACATCTTTTCAAAGGGCAATGGCTCAGCAGTACCAAATTTTCTAGCATTGTAGGGACCCTTAGGGGGAACATGACTGGTGAGTTTCGGGCCCCTAGGCCGAAGAGGTCATAGCCTAGGGTCACAAAAACCTGGTTATTTGGGCTATTTCAATGGTAGTGATGGTGGCGTACATAAATCGCAGCAATGGCCGTTAGCAACGTCTGAATCTCACGAAATGTCTCATGCAGGTAGAAGACATATTGTTAGACTTCGATTCCAAAGATGGGGTCCCTACATCTCTGCAAACCAGAGTTACAGGGGTCCAAAATTGGTAAAATCCCCCATAGGATTTCATTGCCTCCCTATTTCACTTTCCAAAATCTCACATCTTTTCAAAGGGCAATGGCTCAGCAGTACCAAATTTTCTAGCATTGTAGGGACCCTTAGGGGGAACATGACTGGTGAGTTTCGGGCCCCTAGGCCGAAGAGGTCATAGCCTAGGGTCACAAAAACCTGTTTATTTGGGCTATTTCAATGGTAGTGATGGTGGCGTAGATAAATCTCAGCCATGGCCGTTAGCAACGTCTGAATCTCACGAAATGTCTCATGCAGGTAGAAGACATATTGTTAGACTTGGATTCCAAAGATGGGGTCCCTACATCTCTGCAAACCAGAGTTACAGGGGTCCAAAATTGGTAAAATCCCACATAGGCTTTCATTGGGCCTCCTATTTACCGTTCCAAAATCTCACACCATTTCAAAAGGTAATGGCTCAGCAGTGGCAAAACTCACCAGTCATGTCCCCCCTAAGGGTCCCTACAATGCTAGAAAATTTGGTACTGCTGAGCCATTGCCCTTTGAAAAGATGTGAGATTTTGGAAAGTGAAATAGGGAGGCAATGAAATCCTATGGGGGATTTTACCAATTTTGGACCCCTGTAACTCTGGTTTGCAGAGATGTAGGGACCCCATCTTTGGAATCCAAGTCTAACAATATGTCTTCTACCTGCATGAGACATTTCGTGAGATTCAGACTTTGCTAACGGCCATTGCTGCGATGTATGTACGTCACCATCACTACCATTGAAATAGCCCAAATAAACAGGTTTTTGTGACCCTAGGCTATGACCTCTTTGGCCTAGGGGCCCGAAACTCACCAGTCATGTTCCCCCTAAGGGTCCCTACAATGCTAGAAAATTTGCCACTGCTGAGTAATTGCCCTTTGAAAAGATGTGAGATTTTGGAACTGTAAATAGGAGGCCCAATGAAAGCCTATGGGTGATTTTACCAAATTTGGAGCCCTGTAACTCTGGTTTGCAGAGATGTAGGGAACCCATCTTTGGAGCCCAAGTCTAACAATATGTCTTCTACCTGCATGAGACATTTCGTGAGATTCAGACGTTGCTAACGGCCATTGCTGCGATTTATGTACGTCAGACTCGCCACCATTGAAATTGCCCAAATAAACAGGTTTTGTGACCCTAGGCTATGACCTCTTCGGCCTAGGACTGCATCGAACGCGACCCACGCGTTGTGCGCATTCTGGACAACACCAATTACTGGGTTTATACCCTTCTGGATCCACGGTACAAACACAATGTTCCAAAACTGCTTGAAAAAAGAGCCAGACAGGTCAAAATGGAAGAATACCAGCAGGCCCTTGTGGAGACCTTAGAGAGGAGATTGACATCCTCCCCCTCCTCTAGCCAGTTGTACGCCGACAGACTGACTTCCGCAAACCCAGGACGACCAGGAGGGCAGCAAACAACACAAGCCGCAGCTAGTGCCCAAAAGGGAATGGTATCGGCAGTGTCCTTGGAGTGGGAAAATTTTCTGACACCCATGCAGCAGCGCACAGAACAGCAAGTGTGCAGATCCACCTCCAACACCGATCGCCTGGAGAAGATGGTCAAGGACTACATGTCAGATGGCGTAGCTGTGTTGAACAATCCATCTGCACCCTTCAACTATTGGGTATCGAAGCTAGACACCTGGCACAAACTGGCAATGTACGCAATAGAGGTGCTAGCTTGCCCGGCAGCCAGCGTTATGTCGGAACGCTGTTTCAGTGCTGCCGGAGGCATCGTCACAGATCGGCGGCGTATCCGCCTCTCCACAGAAAATGCAGACCGTCTGACTCAAATTAAAATGAATCAATCCTGGATTGGAAACGACTACGCAACACTCCCGGACCCCAACCAAGTAACATGAACAATGAACATCTGTGATGGGTTAGCGTTTCCGGTCCCTGTTTATTGAACCTCTCATCTGTATTACATTTATGACTGCATGGCGACAAAATGCAAATTGCTATACGCACGCTTCTTGTCCTCATGCAAGGCCTGGGTTGTTGTGTCTCAAAGCGTGGCCTTCTCCTCCTGCTCCACCCTCCTCCTGTTCCATCACGTGTGCTGCTGCTGGGTTAGTGTTACCGGTCCCTTTTCCTGGAACCTCTTATATGTATTACATTTATGACTGCATGCCGACAAAAAGCATGTTACCTGTGCAAAGAAAACAGACATTTCCCGCATTTAAAAGACAGTTTTCCCTTTGAAACTTTAAAATCGATTTTCTCAAAAACTATAAGCTCTTTTTGCAAAAATTTTTTTACCTCTTGTACCCACTCCCAAGGTGCACATACCCTGTAAATTTGGGGTATGTAGCATATAAGGAGGCTTTACAAAGCACGAAAGTTCGGGTCCCCATTGACTTCCATTATGTTCGGAGTTCGGCCATGTTCGGCCCGAACCCGAACATCTAGATGTTCGCCCAACACTACACGTGACCCGTTCGGCCAATCACAGCGCTAGCCGAACGTTCGGGTAACGTTCGGCCATGCGCTCTTAGTTCGGCCATATGGCCGAACAGTTTGGCCGAACACCATCAGGTGTTCGGCCGAACCCGAACATCACCCGAACAGGGTGATGTTCTGCAGAACCCGAACAGTGGCGAACACTGTTCGCCCAACACTACATATCATCCACCCCTGTGTAAAAATCTGCAGTTGATTTGTTCACTATCCACTCTTGTCTTGTATTAACTATTGTATTGTTAATTTTGTATTGTTAATTTTGTATTGTTATACCCTGTAAAGTTATTGTACAGCCTCATAGAAGATGCTGGCTCTATATAATCAATCATAAAAAATAAAATAGAGTGTGCCTGAGTCAATGAGGGGGGAGGGGGCGGAGGGGGTGCAATAGATACAGCCTTGCCCTGGAAGCTCTAAAGCTGGCCACTAACTGTCCAATTTCTAGCGAAAAATCGTTCGAGTGATCAGAAATTCTGATCGGATTGGTTGTAAATAATCTCCATTGGTGGACACAATCGATAATAAACGATTATGAACGAGTGAAAAAAATGTCGCCCGAATGAATTTTCGTCGAACGAAAATTTGGATTTTTTTGGTGGTCGTGATAGATAGGAAGCAATGATTGGTTAGTTGATGGTGTAGTGAACGATTTTTCGTCCGATCAGAATTTCTGATCGCTCGAACGATTTTTCGCTAGAAATTGGACCGTTAGTGGCCAGCTTAAGGCGTTGTGCTGCCCTGGTCTGCAGAATAATTGCCTTAGTTTGCCCTCTCATGGATTTTTTTTTGTCATTTTTCATATTTAATACAGTCATTCCAGAGACATTTCCTCTGTAAAGTCAGTTGTGTGACCCAGGTTCCACTTAGAATCTGCCAGCTGACAAGTTACTGGATGTTGTTCAGCTAATCAACAACTCTCCCTGCTTAGCACAGAGCAGATAAACTGACCACACCCACCTCCCTGTACTATTAGCCCTTTGTGCTCAGCACTGCTGCTCAACAGGTTTATCGTTTTTCTGTCCAGTTCTTGCTTAGTGTATTAAAGAGCGCTCAACCCATTCCAAAAACTCCCCAAAATATTTACAAAAGTCCCATGTACCTGTTACTACCTTGTCCTGCCTGCAATTGCTTCCAACTCTTTCCTGATAACGGCATGGGGGCAGCATTACAGGTGCTCATTTGGATTCCGCAAAATTAAAATTTCCCCATTTCCAATTAGAAACCGGCATTAAAAAACGGCATTTGGATTTCGGTGGAAATACCGCATTACTATGGTAACTTTAGCCCAATCACTGAACTCGGAAGCATTGGATCAATCAGGAAATGCAGAATTTTACCACAAAAATTGGATTACCTTAGTAATTTTAGACCAATCACAAGACTCAATACTATTGAGTATTCCCGAGTCTTGTGATTGGCCTAAAATGTACATGGTATTCTGATTACCGTGGGAAAAGTCTTCAGTCTCTGATTGGTCCAACACTTCCGAGTCAACACAGAAGTATATGGCCAATCAGAGAACTTAAAAATTGCAAAAAAAAAAAAAAAGACCCCACTGGAAATCGGTCATAGAAGACTTCAAGGAAATCGGTCATCAGAAATTCGCATAGTTGGTAGTCAGCATTGGCAGAAATCGGAATTTCTGTGAAATCAGAAATTGGCCTTTCCAACCATCCCTAGACAATGACCTGCAATGTTGTCTCTGCAGGGAAAGGAACTGTAGGATCCAGTCAGTCAGGTATTTCCGATATATTTCCATGTAATTCACATAATCTTGTGGGTTTCTTAATAATGAAAATGTGATATCATGTGCATAGGCAGAACAACAATAAAGGAGGCACTCAGAAGGCGAAGCAGGGCTTTTTGGCGCCTGCTGTGCAGCTCAGTAGTGCCGAAGCTTGGCGCTGCTATAGCAGTGATGCTATAGTCCGCACCCCGCGCACGGGTAATTTGAGAATCTGGCAATTGCCGAACTCCAAATTACTTCTCCCTCCAAGTTCCGACAACTCAGAAGGGGAATAGTATTTAACACCCCCCACATTTGTTCACAGCAGGGTGAGCCATCATTCAGCTCACCCTGTGCCAAAAAGCCCGCTGCCAACATGCCATGTAGGCGTGCCGCCTCAGAAGGCGCTTATAAGCTTGTGCTTATCTAGATAGTTGCAGTCCAGAACACAACATGTTTCTGCCTGTAACCAATTGTGGAGAGGTGATCCACAGAAGGACTGTGCACCGACGGACCAGGTGTGATTAGCCTGGTGAGAGGGACCTCTCTAGAATACCTAATACCCTGTGCATTAAAGTTTGAGTACAACAACAACAAATAACATTTGTAAAGCACTTTTCTCCCATAGAACTCTTTAACCAGCTTTCCCTTGGTTTATAGAATAGTATGACAGTTGATATATGATCAGCGTGTGGCTTCTTCTGGGGCAAACAGGCTAAAAAGATGAGACCGATTCAAGCATCTCTATTTCGGTGGTCCTGTGGACCACAGTGGTGCCTGGGGATCTGTGCCTTGTGCTATTTCCATTTAACCTGTTGTATATTTTTAGTTCACCAACAAATAGATTGTTTTGTCTACAGGCTGCTGACCTGAAAATAGGAAAGCACTCTAAATTATACGTTTCACGTTTGACGTAACCCAGATAAATACATAGTAGCTCACACTTGATATATTTTAGAGAGATAAGCAGAAGATTACAGGTTTCTAGGACAATGCTGTTGTTCTTGACCTCGATATGTCCTAGAAATTGCACAATAAGGTCATACCAAGATGTTTCTATCTTATCGGCTTTTGTACTTCCAGATAGTGTACATAGTTTAAACTGGTGCTCATCAAATTTCTTCAGCTTTGCTTTAGCCTGGTTACACCTACTCTCACCATCTGCTGTTAAAATTCATTACGGTATTGCACCTTCCTTGTCAGCAAACAAATTAAATGTGACAGATTGCTCCAGATCTGTGAGCATCACTGCAATAACCAAACTACAATCCCGGGCTGAAATATTTTCCTGGATTCAGCACTGATCCTGCTGAATTTTTTAGTGGAATGAAGACCTCTAAGTTCTGGGGCACACAAAATGCTACCTACCTAGTTGCCAGTAGTGTTGGGCGAACAGTGTTCGCCACTGTTCGGGTTCTGCAGAACATCACCCTGTTCGGGTGATGTTCGAGTTCGGCCGAACACCTGACGGTGCTCGGCCAAACCGTTCGGCCACGTGGCCGAACTAAGAGCGCATGGCCGAACGTTCCCCGAACGTTCGGCTAGCGCTGTGATTGGCCGAACGGGTCACGTGGTTCGGACCCGAACGCGCTCTGATTGGCCGAACTGTCACGTGGTTCGGGTAAATAAATACCCGAACCACGTCATATCTCCGCCATTTGTCTGTGGGTTTAGCTTTGGGTAGGCAGGCAGGGTAGTTCGCGCTCCAGCCACGCTAGCCAGGGTCCCCCCTGTCATTGTGTCGCTGCTGGGAACAGTAGTACACCGCTCGCTCAGCCACACTATATAGCATTCTGTTTACTGCCACTCTGTGTACCTCGCTCAGCCACATTATATAGCATTCTGTTCACTGTTCTGTGTCTGCTGGGAATAGTGGTACACCGCTCGCTCAGCCACACTATATAGCATTCTGTTTACTGTTCTGTGTCTGCTGGGAATAGTGGTACACCGCTCGCTCAGCCACACTGTATAGCATTCTGTTTACTGTTCTGTGTCTGCTGGGAATAGTGGTACACCGCTCGCTCAGCCACACTATATAGCATTCTGTTCACTGTTCTGTGTCTGCTGGGAATAGTGGTACACCGCTCGCTCAGCCACACTATATAGCATTCTGTTCACTGTTCTGTGTCTGCTGGGAATAGTGGTACACCGCTCGCTCAGCCACACTATATAGCATTCTGTTTACTGTTCTGTGTCTGCTGGGAATAGTGGTACACCGCTCGCTCAGCCACACTATATAGCATTCTGTTTACTGTTCTGTGTCTGCTGGGAATAGTAGTACACCGCTCGCTCAGCCACACTATATAGCATTCTGTTTACTGCCACTCTGTGTACCTCGCTCAGCCACATTATATAGCGTTCTGTTCACTGTTCTGTGTCTGCTGGGAATAGTGGTACACCGCTCGCTCAGCCACACTATATAGCATTCTGTTTACTGTTCTGTGTCTGCTGGGAATAGTGGTACACCACTCGCTCAGCTACACTATATAGCATTCTGTTTACTGTTCTGTGTCTGCTGGGAATAGTGGTACACCGCTCGCTCAGCTACACTATATAGCATTCTGTTTACTGTTCTGTGTCTGCTGGGAATAGTGGTACACCGCTCGCTCAGCCACACTATATAGCATTCTGTTTACTGTTCTGTGTCTGCTGGGAATAGTAGTACACCGCTCACCCGCCACTGTATAGCATTGTGCTCTGTGTCGCTGCTGGGAATAGTGGTACACCGCTCACCCGTCACTGTATAGCATTGTGCTCTGTGTCGCTGCTGGGAATAGTGGTACTGTATAGCATTTCTGTACTGCCACTGTACTGCTGCCAGTCAGCGTGTACTGTAAGGATAAGTGAAATGAGGAAGAAATCCGGTGAAAGAGGGAGGGGCAAGGGAAGAGGTGTTTCCCCTGACGGTTCACGTACAGGCCACAGGGGAGCACCCAAGAAAACCCACTCAATACCGCCCATGTTGTCCTGGACAACAACCCTCACAAATCCAAAAGAACAGGACCAGATAATTACTTGGATGACCTCTCAAGCGTCCAGCAGTGGGTTAAGCAGCACCAGCACATCACGCACGAGGTCCGAGTCCTCAGCCAGTTACAAGGAGCCAGTGGGCACAAAGCTGACACAACCGGCAGCGACACCACGCACACAACTGCCAGATAACCAGTCCGATGAATTACCTCAGGACACAATGGGGTATTCGCAGGAGCTATTCCCAGCCCAACAAACTTCCACCTTTCAAAGGTCAATGGAGGAACAGCCAGAAATGTTGTGCCTGGATTCACAACCGTTAACTGTGGGAAATGCACCGCGCACTGAAATACAAGGCGAGTCCGAGGAGGACTCGGAAACCCAAATCCCAGAGCAATTTGGGCAGGAGGGGTTGCAATTGCAGGAGGTCGGCCGACAAGATCTGGAAGACGACGTTGGAGTGTGCTGCGCAGAGGTTGTTGTGGGGAGCTCTACTCCACGGCGGCGGCCCACAATGACATATGACGAGTTTGAGGAGATGGAAGAGGAGGGTATGGACAATGTGGACAGAGACCCAGATTTTGTTTGTGAACGAGAACATCGCCGTCGTAGCAGCAGCACAGATGAGTCTGTTGAAGAACCCACTGCTGCACGAGTTCGCCTTGTGCCACAAGGTAGGCGGCGCGCAATTTCAGGCACCACAAGCGTGGAAGTTCAAGTGAGAGGCAAAAGAGGAGCAAACAGAAATCGCCAGCAAGGAGGCAGGTGCTCCAAAGTCTGGGCTTTCTTTGAAGACTGCACTGAGGATGTTACCATGGCGATTTGCAAGGTGTGCAAGACCCGCCTGAGCAGGGGGAAAAGTATTAACAACCTCACCACCACCAGCATGAGCCGTCACATGCTATCCAAACATCCCACTCTGTGGGCAAACGCGTCAGGACAGGGTACCAGCAACAACACTGCCTCCCTTGGGTTCACCAGACTCACCACCAGACCCGCCTCAGCAGCAGCAGTAGCCCAGCCATTGCGTGGTTCACAACATTCACAAACATCAGACGACGCTGACACTGTCACTTTCCGGAGTATTGCTCTTGAGGTCTCCCAGTGTTCATCAAACACAACAACCAACAGCCCTTCCGTGTGCAGCGCTACGGTTCAGTTGTCTGTGTCGGAGATGTTTGAGCGCAAGAGGAAATTGCCAGCAAATGACCCCCGGGCCGTGGCAGTAACAGCCAGCAAAGCCAAGCTTCTGGCCTGCGAAATGCTGCCATATCGATTGGTGGAGACAAACAGCTTCAAGGGCATGATGTCAGTGGCCATCCCACGTTACGTGGTTCCCAGCCGCTACCACTTTGCGCGCTCTGCAGTGCCTGAGTTGCATGAGCACGTGGTCAGCAAAATAACCCGAAGCTTGAAGAATGCCGTTGCCTGCAAGGTTCACCTCACCACTGACACCTGGACGAGTAAATCTCCCTTACCGCGCACTGGGTGAACCTTGTGGAGCCTGGCAGCGATTCCTCACCTGCTACGGCACGGGTGTTGCCCACGCCACAAACAGCTGCACCGCCGTCCCTCCCACTGGATAACAACAGCAGCAGCTACCTCTCTGACTCCTTCTCCTCCAACGCATCTCAAAGCTGTACCTCATCCGGAAACGCTAACCCAGCAGCAGTAGGATCGTGGAAGCAGTGCAGCACAGCTGTTGGCATGCGTCAGCAAGCGTTGCTGAAGCTAATCTGCCTTGGGGATAAGCAGCACACAGGGGAGGAAATTTGGAGGGGAATAAAGGAACAGACGGATTTGTGGCTGGCACCGCTGGACCTGAAACCGGGCATGGTTGTGTGTGATAATGGGAGTAATCTCATTCGCGCTTTAAGGTTGGCTAAGCTGACACACATCCCTTGCCTGGCGCACGTGATGAACCTAGTAGTTCAGCGGTTCCTGAGGACATACCCAGGCGTGGCCGATCTTCTGTTGAAGGTGCGTCGAGTGGCCAAACATTGTAGAAATTCCAGTACTGCTTCGGGGGCACTCGCCAAGATGCAGGAGCGCTTCAATCTCCCCCACCATCGCTTGCTGTGTGATGTCCCTACGCGCTGGAATTCTACGCTGCACATGCTAGCCCGCTTTTGCGAGCAGAAGAGTGCAGTGGTCCAGTACATGACGGCGCAGTACCGAGGCGCATCCGGCCAGCTGCCAAGCTTCTGTGGATCCGATTGGGCCAACATGTTGGACCTCTGCCAAGTCCTCCAAAATTTTGAGCAATCCACGTTGCTTGTGAGCAGTGACAACTCTTCAGTCAGCATTACCATACCACTGCTGTGTTTACTGAAGAGGTCGATGTTAAAAATCAAGGAAACAGCTGTCATGATGCAACTGGGGGAATCTGAAGGAGAAAACGATCAGCGTGATGGTACCAACATCAGGCCATCCGCCTCAGGGAACGCTGGCCCCAGCAGCTATGACGAAGAAGAGGAGGAGGAACAGCTGGAGTTGGAGCAGGAATTTCATGCCACCACTGACGAGGGCCAGAGCGGTGCACGTTGGACTTCCACAATTCAACGCGAATGGTCAGCAGAAGCAGACCAGGAGGAAGGTGACGACTATGATGCATCACAACAACTATCACAACGCTCACAAGAGGATGATGAGGATTCTGGTAGGACTCTGGCACACATGGCTCAATTCATGCTAGACTGCATTGAACGTGACCCATGCATTGTGCGCATTCTGGACAACACCAATTACTGGGTTTATACCCTTCTGGATCCACGGTACAAACACAATGTTCCAAAACTGCTTGAAGAAAGAGTCAGACAGGTCAAAATGGAAGAATACCAGCAGGCCCTTGTGGAGACTTTAGAGAGGAGATTGACATCCTCCCCCTCCTCTAGCCAGTTGTACGCAGACAGACTGACTTCCGCAAACCCAGGATGACCAGGAGGGCAGCAAACAACGCAAGCCGCAGCTAGTACCCAAAAGGGAACGGTATCGGCAGTGTCCTTGGAGTGGGAAAATTTTCTGACACCCATGCAGCAGCAGCCCACTGAACAGCAAGCGTGCAGATCCACCTCCAACACCGATCGCCTGGAGAAGATGGTCAAGGACTACATGTCAGATGACGTAGCTGTGTCGAACAATCCATCTGCACCCTTCAACTATTGGGTATCGAAGCTAGACACCTGGCACGAACTGGCAATGTACGCAATAGAGGTGCTGGCTTGCCCGGCAGCCAGCGTTATGTCGGAAAGCTGTTTCAGTGCTGCCGGAGGCATCGTCACAGATCGGCGTATCCGCCTCTCTACAGAAAATGCAGACCGTCTGACTCAAATTAAAATGAATCAATCCTGGATTGGAAATGACTACGCAACACTCCAGGACCCCAACCAAGTAACAT
Organism: Hyperolius riggenbachi; assembly: GCF_040937935.1. Lineage (NCBI taxonomy): Eukaryota > Metazoa > Chordata > Amphibia > Anura > Hyperoliidae > Hyperolius > Hyperolius riggenbachi. The sequence goes on from NC_090650.1 coordinate 405,264,459, forward strand.
GACCAATGAACATCTGGGATGGTGTAGCGTTTCCGGTCCCTGTTTATTGAACCTCTCATCTGTATTACATTTATGACTGCATGGCGGCAAAAAGCATTGCTGCTATATCCGCACGCTTTTTGTCCTCATGCAAGGCCTGGGTTGTTGTGTCTCAAAAACCGTGGCCTTCTCCTCCTGCGCCTGCTCCTGTTCCATCACGTCTGCTGCTGCTGGGTTAGCGTTGCCGCGTGGTCCCTGTTTATTGAACCACTTATCTTTATTACATTTATGACTGCATGGCGGTACAAAGCATGCTATCCGCACGCTTCTTGCCCTCATGCAAGGCCTGGGTTGTTGTGTCTCACAAAGCGTGGCCTTCTCCTCCTGCGCCTCCTCCTGTTCCATCACGTCTGCTGCTGCTGGGTTAGCGTTGCCGCGTGGTCCCTGTTTATTGAACCACTTATCTTTATTACATTTATGACTGCATGGCGGTACAAAGCATGCTATCCGCACGCTTCTTGCCCTCATGCAAGGCCTGGGTTGTTGTGTCTCACAAAGCGTGGCCTTCTCCTCCTGCGCCTCCTCCTGTTCCATCACGTCTGCTGCTGCTGGGTTAGCGTTGCCGCGTGGTCCCTGTTTATTGAACCACTTATCTTTATTACATTTATGACTGCATGGCGGTACAAAGCATGCTATCCGCACGCTTCTTGCCCTCATGCAAGGCCTGGGTTGTTGTGTCTCACAAAGCGTGGCCTTCTCCTCCTGCGCCTCCTCCTGTTCCATCACGTCTGCTGCTGCTGGGTTAGCGTTGCCGCGTGGTCCCTGTTTATTGAACCACTTATCTTTATTACATTTATGACTGCATGGCGGTACAAAGCATGCTATCCGCACGCTTCTTGCCCTCATGCAAGGCCTGGGTTGTTGTGTCTCACAAAGCGTGGCCTTCTCCTCCTGCGCCTCCTCCTGTTCCATCACGTGTGCTGCTGCTGCTGGGTTAGCGTTGCCGCGTGGTCCCTGTTTATTGAACCACTTATCTTTATTACATTTATGACTGCATGGCGGTACAAAGCCTGCTATCCGCACGCTTCTTGCCCTCATGCAAGGCCTGGGTTGTTGTGTCTCACAAAGCGTGGCCTTCTCCTCCTGCGCCTCCTCCTGTTCCATCACGTCTGCTGCTGCTGGGTTAGCGTTGCCGCGTGGTCCCTGTTTATTGAACCACTTATCTTTATTACATTTATGACTGCATGGCGGTAAAAAGCATGCTATCCGCACGCTTTTTGTCCTCATGCAAGGCCTGGGTTGTTGTGTCTCACAAAGCGTGGCCTTCTCCTCCTGCGCCTCCTCCTGTTCCATCACGTGTGCTGCTGCTGCTGGGTTAGCGTTGCCGGTCCCTGTTTATGGAACCTCTTATCTTTATTACATTTATGACTGCATGGCGGTACAAAGCATGCTATCCGCACGCTTTTTGTCCTCATGCAAGGCCGGGGTTGTTGTGTCTCACAAAGCGTGGCCTTCTCCTCCTGCGCCTCCTCCTGTTCCATCACGTGTGCTGCTGCTGGGTTAGCGTTACCGGTCCCTTTTCCTGGAACCTCTTATATGTATTACATTTATGACTGCATGCCGACAAAAAACATGTTACCTGTGCAAAGAAAACAGACATTTCCCGCATTTAAAAGACAGTTTTCCCTTTGAAACTTTAAAATCGATTTTCTCAAAAACTATAAGCTCTTTTTGCTAATTTTTTTTTCCCTCTTGTACCCACTCCCAATGTGCACATACCCTGTAAATTTGGGGTATGTAGCATGTAAGGAGGCTTTACAAACCACAAAAGTTCGGGTCCCCATTGACTTCCATTATGTTCGGAGTTCGGGTCGAACACCCGAACATCGCGGCCATGTTCGGCCTGTTCGGCCCGAACCCGAACATCTAGATGTTCGCCCAACACTAGTTGCCAGGGCCAGTTCTAGACTTTTTGTTGCCTGAGGAAAACTAATGAGGATACGCTCCACTCCCGATTTGGAATTATTTCACAGCACCTGACAATTTAGTCTGCTTCATTTAATGTTCTCAGTCAGCAAGGGCGCATATGCAACAACTTGAGACATGACATGCTGCAGCTCAACACAATAACACACTGGCTGGCTGGCTGGCTGCGAGTCTGTGACAAACAAACAGCTAACCCTCAGCCAGTCAGCCACATCCTCCCTTCTGCTGTGCAAGTCAAGTGATACACTGCTGCCCTCCTGCCTCCCTCCTTCTCACTCACTGTCAGACTGCTCACACAGCACAACAAGCTGCTTTTCCCCAATGACCTCGTCACCTCGCTCTCCTCTCATTCATTGAAGTCAGCTTTTCTGCATCCATTCTGCATCCAATTTGCGTGTAGTAGAAACAGGCCCTAAGCGATAGCGTTTTGCAGTGAGTTCCAGGCCTGAGAGTAGAAGCCAACAAGATATTTTCTTATCAGGGTCTAGGACTAATTCTATTTAGTTACTGTCTAGTTATTCACTCAATATCCAGGTCACCCTCCCAACAAGGCTTGGTTTATTATTTTCCTCCCCTAGACCCTAGACCAGCTTTTTTTGTGGCTTCCCTTTCATGTGCAGCAACCTTTCTCCTATTCTATGTTCAGTCTATGGGCTCGATTCACAAAGCGGTGATAACCCAGTTATCACGCCTAAAAGACTTTAGGCATGATAACCATTGCACCACGCTGGTGAAAAGCCCCTTATCACACCTAAACTAAGTTTAGGCATGATAAGTTTAGGCGTGATAAGTTTAGATAAGTTTAGATCGCGCGCAAAGTCCTGCGCGCAAAGCAGCGCCATTAAACTCTATGCGACGTTTCACACGCACCAGACTTTGCTAGCGCAAAACTTTTGATCAGCTGTGCACTGCAGTGCTAACCCAGTTGGTGCTATAGTTATCACGCCTAAACTTATCAAGCCTAAACTTATCACGCCTAAACTTATCACACCTAAACTTATCACACCTGAGTTTAGGCGTGATAAGGGGCTTTTCACCAGCATGCTAACTGTTAGCACCGCTTTGTGAATCAAGCCTTATGTCCTGCCTGCACTTTCCCTTTCAGCCTAGTCTTATGATGCACCACATGCAGGTAATAAAACTCACAATTCTATTGGGAGATCTTTACACATATATAATCACTTTTTAGAAGAACACAACAACAAAAACAAATTGTACCTCTCACATTGTACCTGAAGTATGTTTTTCTAATCATAATACAAATCTTTATTACCATCATAAATCTTCACATAAATAGCCATTTACGTTAAGAAAAAAATCAATTAAACACCATGTTTAAGGAACTCTCCGTAGCTCATTACCCTCCTACTGTGAAACATACAGTAATATATCACACAAGCATCACATTCATATAATAGATCTGGGATCAGACTCCATGGTTGTGAAGGGTAGACTTTATAACTTTGTTGATAAAGGTGTCAGTTCCAGTGTTTCTTGCAAATTTTCAGGTCAATTTTGCATCAAAAATGCTATTTTCGTTTTCGAGAAAATATTTGCAAAAATACATTGTCGTTTTGCAATATGGTCACAGAAAACAAATGTTACTTTCTGAAGTGAAAACTTTACAAAAAAATGTGAAAAAATGTATTTTTAACAAAAAAATTTGTGAAAAGTGAGAAAAGTGGGTTTTAGCGCAAAAAAATTATTACAAACTTACAAAACTTACAAAAAAATGATTTTCAGTGGCATTTTCATTCGAAAGTCAAATTTTACATTATTTTCGACTCGAGTGAAAAGTAATGTGAAAAGAATATCAACATTTTTGCTCATCACTGGTCAGTTCCTCTGCTGCTTAAAGTGAACCAGAGATGAAGCACCCTCATGTATTTTACCATATATATCAGTGGGAACATTAGAGAAAACACCTACCCTGCTCTCTGTTTCATTCCTCACTGCTCAGCCTGCTTGTTACCAGCCCTGATTGAGCATTCAGTCTGGCTTTGCTCAGGAATCATTATAGCCGAGTCCGTCTTCTCTGATGACTTTTCAAGCCCAAGCCTGCCCCCTTCTGGCTCTGCTATAATGACTCAGCTATAATGATTTCCGAGCAAAGCCAGACTGAATGCTCAGTCTGGGATTTTATCAGGGCTGATAAAACGCAACGCATACGATCGCACGCCATCTGTGCCGCTACCCGCTGCGCTGCTGATCCCATCCATTGACAGTGATGGGTCAGCTCTGCGCTTGCGGGCAAAATGCAGGCAGCAGTACGCAAGCACATCACAGCGCAGCTGTCTATGCCCTTCTGCCATTCTTGCGAGTCACAACATCATACGCACTCCCAAATGCGCACAGAAGCGCGTATGATGTGAACGAGGCCTTGCTGCTCAAAGCACAGAAATGCATGCAGCACTACATTTTTGTAACGCAGCTCAGAGCAGAGCATAGATGTGAACGAGGCTCATTTAATCACATGGGAGAATCAATACCTTGCAGAACACACAGGGCAATGCGCTGTGAAAAGCGCACAGAAACGGCCCTGATGTGAATGGGGCCTAAATCTGAGTGGCTGTTTGTAATTGTTTTGTTCTCAACAGCTCTTGCTTCCTGTGTAAGCTAAAACAGGACACAGGAGCAGTGTTGCTTGCAAATTTTCGCCCAAGTCATTTTCGCATCGAAAATCCCATTTTTGAATTCGGCGAATTTTCGCGAAAATCTTCAGAAATATTTGTGTTTTCGACCAGCATCGAAAATTTAAGGAACTTTGCTGTATGCGGACGCTTATGCCTTTATGCGGAAAAATGTCGGCAATAATCCGCAAGAAACGGCATTGTATGCGAACGCTTGTGCCCTTATGTGGAAAAATGTCCGCAATAATCCGCAAGAAACGTCAATGTATGCGGACGCTTATGCCTTTATGCGGAAAAATGTCAGCAATAATCTGCTAATACATGCGTATAGACATAGTTACCGCACGCGTAGTTGACTTCGCAATGCATACGTCAACTACATGTAGCGGGCAAAGCTTTGCATAGCAGTACGACTACGCGGAAATACGTACGCGATGAGCTACGAATTTATTGCGAAAATAACGGGCATTAGGCAAAAATTAACATGAAAATATTCGATCAAAAATTTACCTGTTGAAACAAAATTAGGCGAAAATTTGGCGAAAATAATTTTTGCATTTTCGCTCATCGCTGCACAGGAGTAAACAATGATCACATGACCCGGACCACACAAAGAATTTCTGCAGAGTAATCGACTACCTCCAAATTCCCATTAACACTCATAGATGTAACTGGTTTTCTTACCATACTTTTTGCGGCTCTGATCCTTCTACTTCTAAGTAATCATATTTATCCTCAGTCTGAAAATCCGTAAAAACAAGTGATATGGTGTCTCCGGGCTCTGTGACAATTGTCCATGTGCAGTCAGCGTTGTTGTGGTACTCGTTGGGAAATCCAGGACTGGAGATAATTCCGTTGGTCCCACGGACGGTTCCTCCACAGGCGTCTTCAGCTGTACAAACATAAATAAGGGAATATTTTAAAAGATTGTCCAAATTATTAGAAAGGTAGTTTCTTTAAAAGTGGACCTAAACTCAGAACTTCACCTCTGCTCTAAAAAATAAGCAACAGCGTAATAACCTTTCAAGAAAAAACATTTGTTACATTTTACAGAAATCCTGCAATGAATCTGCAGTGTGTCTACTTCCTGCTTTCATGGAAGCAGACCAACGGTTAACATCCTGTGTTTACATACTACCAGTGTCTGCTGAGGACTGCCAAATGTCTGTGCTGGCGTAGCTGAGAGATCAAATTACACTTGTGATGAGGGAAATTAGTCTCTTCTCCCTAAAACACACACAAGGTGCATTTCTCCATGTTTAGCTTCCCATGCAAGAGTTCAGGCCCACTGTAATTCAGACAGGCTAGGTGCACACATAACATAACATTCTTAAAGCGGAATATAACCCTGCATTTCAACTTTGCTCTAAACCAATATTTACAGCATATTATATGCAACCAGCATTTTTTTTTTACTAGACCAGCATTGGAAGGGTTAAACACAGAGGTTTAAAGTTCCTGGAGAGATATGCAGAAGTTCAGATAGATACATTTAACTAAATAGAATGTAACAAGTGATAAATGTTACACACTCTTTGGCTGTCCTCCAGCTCCTTCTCTGTCAGAGAGAGTGAGTCACATTCCACACTTAGATACATTTATGTAAACAAAATGTATCTATGTAAGCTTTGGATTCGTCTGCAGTTCTCTCCAGGAACTTTAAAGCTCTGTGTAACCCTTCTAATGCTAATCTAGTAAAAAAAAAATGCTGGTTGCATATAATATACTGTAAATAATGTTTTAGAGCAAAGTTGAAATGCAGGGTTATATTCCGCTTTAATGTTATACACCTCTTATATAGACAAATCTTGAACTATTGCACTTTTTATTTATTTGTTACCTGCAAATACATAAAACAAATAAAACTTGTGTACCTGTAAACTAGACACAAACGTCCCTACAGATAACTTTTTCCCCTTTATTTGCTCACTAATTACTTAATTAGGTGTCAATCTAACAATATGTCCTGTAGTGACAATGATATCAGTTAGCTTCATTAAAGTAACCCTAAGCCAAAGCACGAGATCAAAATCAGCTATACTGTATACCTTAAAAGAGGGAAGCCTCAGGATCCTATTAAGGTTTCCCTCGCTGATGTAAAGCCCCCCGTTGCTGAGCGAGCCCCCCCCCCCCTCTACATCAGAGCCACACCGCTCTTCCTCTTGAAGCAGGGTCTCGCAGTAGCCGCCTGAGCCCACCCGCGCATGTACAGTACCATGGAGCCTGCAGGGCGGCTATTGAGTGGCCACACTGGAGGAAGAAGAGCTGCGTATTGTCGCTAATCTTCTGGGGAGCCACGCTCAGCGACGGGTGACAGCACAGCAGGGAGGGAAGCCTCAATAGGACCCTGAAGCTTCCCTCTCTTTAGGTAAGCATCTGATTTTGTAAACGAGCTTTGACTCAGCTACTCTTTAACCTTTTGCAGACTGACGCAAGTAAATCCTAGGCTGATGCGGCGTAGGATTTACGCCACCCTCCATTTCCGCTCCCGACGCAATCGTACGCACCTGAGAGGGGATATTAAACGGTCATACGACAGCTGACATCTCCCCTCACTGATCAGGAGTCATGGCGTATGGCTCCTGGTTACGTGATCACTACAATCGCAGGTGGATCGTAGTGATCCCTGTAACTGATGCGGCAGTAGGGGGGGGGGGGAGAGAATCCACTCACCTTCCTGCCATTCCCCTGGCGATCGGCACTCCCCTCCGCTCTGGCTGGCATCCCCGCTTGCTCTGACGTGAGTGCCGAGTCCCGGCTTTATGACGTCATCAAGCCGCGACCTGGAACTTAGTGTTAGTACGAGCGGGGATGCTGGCGAGAGTGGAGGGGTCCACAGCGGCTCATTGCTGGAACCTGGGAGGTAAGTAAATGCTGCTGGCTACAGGGGGGACATCTGGCTACAGGAGGGACACCAAACCCAGCTACCAAAAGTGGGGATCCAGCTGCTTGACCCCCCCACAAACTCCCCTCCCCCCGCATGCAAAATCACCTGGTCCTTAAGGGGGTTAGGCAGCTCATTAACCAGTTCAGCCTTCAGTCATTTTCACTTTATGCATCCGAGCAATGTTCACCTCCCGTTCATTAGCCTATAACTTTATCACTACTTATCACAATGAACTGATCTATATCTTGTTTTTTCTGCCACCAATTAGGCTTTCTTTGAGGGGTACATTTTGCTAAGAGCTACCTTACTGTAAATGCATTTTAACAGTAAGAATAAGAAAAAAAATGAAAAAAATCATTATTTGTCCGTTTTCGGCCATTATAGTTTTAAAATAAAACATGCCTCCATAATTAAAACCCACATATTGTATTTGCCCATATGTCACGGTTATTTCACCATTTAAATTATGTCCCTCCCTATCACAATGTATCGCGACAATATTTTATTTGGAAATAAAAGAGCATTTTTTCCGTTTTGCATCCATCACTATTTACAAGCTTATAAAAAAAAAATAGAGAGAAATATTTCATCTTTACATAGATATTTAAAAAGTTTAGACCCTTAGGTAAATATTTATGTGTTTTTTTTTTTAATAGTAATGTTTTTGTTTTTTTTATTAAACATTTTATGTGGGCATTTTTGGGAGGGTGGAATATAAATAGTGCATTATTTGGGGAAATATTTGTGTATTGCAATGTATTTTTACTGTTACTTGTAGTTTTACTTTTTGGCCACAAGATGGCAATCTTGAGTTTGTTTACCGTACGTCACTCTAAGCGTACAATGTACGCTTAGAGGGACAGAGCTTCAGAAAAAGCGTAGCTTCCGAGAGAAGCTGTCGCTTTTTCAGCGGGGGAAAAGAATCAGTGATCGGGCACCATAGCCCGATACATTGATTCCTGGGCTACAGAGTGCGCGTGCACGCGCGCGATCGGCCACGGGAGCGCGCGGATGCGCACGTGGCCTCCTGGACGTAGGTACTATGTCCAGGAGGCATAAATGGTTAAAGGGACACTTAAGTCAAACAAAAAAAATGAGTTTTACTCACCTAGGGCTTCCAATAGCCCCCTGCAGCTGTCCGGTGCCCTCGCTGTCTCCCTCCGATCCTCCTGGCCCCGCCAGCAGCCACTTCCTGTTTCGGTGACAGGAGCTGACAGGCTGGGGATGCGAGTGATTCTTCGCGTTCCCAGACACATTAGCACCCTCTATGCTGCTATATGGTATATGATATATGCTATAGCAGCATAGATGGCACTATTGTGGCCAGGAACGCGAAGAATTACTCGCGTCCCCAGCCTGTCAGTGAAACAGGAAGTGGCTGCCGGCGGGGCCAGGAGGATCGGAGGGAGATGGCGAGGGCCCTGGACAGCTGCAGCGGGCTATTGGAAGCCCCAGGTGAGTAAAACTCTTTTTTTTTTTACTTAAGTGTCCCTTTAAGGTGTTAATATGCATTGTAACAACATCAGAGCAGTCTTATAGTGTTTCATATTCATTTTTTTTACGGTGTTTAATGCATTAGGGCAAAAAAAATGAGTGTAATCCCACTTTACATGTATTTTATTTCTGTATCAGCCATTTGCCAGCACACATTCAGCTCGGTGGGTACAGACTGTCACAAACAAAGCATTTTAAAGTAATGTAACCAAAACCTACTTCTTGGGGGATCTGGGTCTCAAGTTAAAATGCTCCCAGCATAAAACACAGCATTGTGCTCAGTGCAATCCTAAAAGCATTTTGCTCGATAAATGCTGCAGAAGCCCTCCCATCAAACAATGATAACAAAAAGGAGAGCATAAAAACTATAATTACATCTCCATGCATTTCAGTCCACTCTGCGCCTCCATGTATAGTCAAACACAGCTTGAATAGAGTTATCTAGAGCAGAGAATCTCAACACTTCACAGGATGTAACTCTTTGTGTAAGATGGCGTTTGCAAAGTGTCCCCATTATGAACATCTCTAATAGCCCTTGATACATGTATACAGAGCCGGGACAAGGTCCTCCAGCACCCAAGGCTGAGACACCAAAGTGCGCCCCTCCATCCCTCCCACCCAGCCGTCACACACTGATTGCTGTTAGACTAAGAGGCGCCCAAGGGCCCCCAACACCTTAATCTAGTTATCTGGCTTGCAGTCACTGCCATGTATCCCCTTTTCTTATATCTCTCTGCTTCAAACACAATAGGGGAATTATAGCTGAGTGAATTGTGCGCCCCCTCCTACACTGCGCCCTGAGGCTGGAGCCTCTATCGCCTCTCTCGGCCCGGCCCTGCATGTATAGTAGAGTCAGGGTCGGTTATAGCCTTTTTGCTGCCTGAGGCAAACGCTTGGAGAAGCACCCCCCCCCCCCCTTCATCTGGAGACAAACAAACTGCTCACCCTCAGCCACTCTATTCCTCCTCAGTCAAGACAGCAGTGCCACCTCCTCCCTTCTGCTGTGCAAGTCAAATAAAACTGCTGGCCTGCCTCCCCCCTCCTCACTCACTGTCAGACTCCTCACACAGCACAACAAGCTGCTTTTCCTCAATGATGACCTCTTCACCTCACTCTCCTCTCGCTTCTCCTCCCGCTATGACTGCATTGCTGTTATTGTAAATACACAGTACAAACATGCTACCCCTGTAATCTCTGCGCCTGATGCAAATGTTTCACCTTGCTTCATGAGAGAGCTGGCCCTGAGTAGAGTCTCGGTTATCTGGCACCGACAGGGATTGGCTGATGCTGGATCAGGCCCCTCAACCGTCCCGAATCCTGTGGGACTGTCCCGATTTGGGGGGGCCCTCCCCTCCCGCTATCCGAGCTGCTCCCCTTGTGTCTGACAAGATCTCTCTTCAGTAGGGGGAACCGCTAACTACTTAATACTGACGTTCTTCTAGCTACCTAGTACTGGAGGCACCAGTAGCTACCTATGGTGGGCAAGGGACGTAAGGGAGAAGTGACAGCTGGGCCAGCCAACATAATTTGGTGCAGTTTGGTGGAGAGTTTTAGGTTCATGGAGGGAGAAGTCTGGGGTGCCAGGACATCTGTGCCTATAGGCTCCTGTGATGTAAATCCGGGCCTGCCGACAACAATTTGTGTTGGATGGTTGAGATTGCTGGTTCGTTGAGTTCCGGATAAGTGGGATTCTACTGTCTATATAGAACATATATTTTTAGGAGTTTTCAGTAATTACGCAGGAATGCTATCCAAACATACTCTCAAGCTTTTTAATTAACTTTAAAAAACAACACTTTTTTATGATTTATTTATGATTTATCTTTTTTTTTCATCTTAAAACTTGTAATGGATTGACTAACTATTTCAAGTTCTCCCCAGACCCATCTGAAGTGCCCCCTGGGGTATGCCTACCACATGTCGAGGCTCCAGGATGAAGGAGAAAGAGCAATTTGGGCAATGGAGTATGTTAAATAAAAGTGATGAATTTGTGTACTCATAAAGTGAAGAGGGGTGCTGGGGAAGGGAGACAGATGTGCTGAGAAGCAGCAGGCAAGATGAGATTTGTGTGATGAGAAAGCTGGATAGAGAGAGGTGGTTAAAGAGGCCCTGTAGTGGCATATAGTTGAATGCAGTAAATTATTCAGGATACCCACTTTTACATTAAATATCCTGATTTCAGCATCAGAAACACTTCCTTTATCAATATATCACTGTATATTGGTATGTAGCTTTGCCCTCCCACTGAGGCTTAGCCTGTGCAACAGTTTAATATGTGGATTCCCCCTCCCAAGCATTCTGGGAGACCAGTGATCTTTTCTACTGGCTTTAGAACTCTCAGCAAACTAACACTCCTCAGAGATCACCTACCAGTACTAAACATGTCACCAGAATTTCTGATTGTGAATCTAGGAGAGGAAAGACTTTACAATGGAAAAAAAATTGACCAAATAATTTAAAAATTAATATTATAAAAAAATGCATTCAGTTTGTTAGTTTGGCTACAGTTCCACTTTAATTGCACTAATGCTGCCCCTTTCAGTATATACTGTATGATGGTATCACTACAATGAAGGAAGTTGTGTGCTGTAGTATACTGCCCATTATTTATTAATCTACATTGCATAGTGTGAATTGGCCCCTACAAAAAGTTCAATGGCTGCAGATAAATTCTGAGAGGCCTCACCTCCAATGAAAATTTACAAAAAAAAAGTGACACTTAAAGCAGCAGGGTTACAGATTGCCCAGCAAGCTCATGGTGAACCAGAGCTCCTAGGAGTGAACCTTAAAGCAGCAGGGAAAGTCATACTATCCCAGGAAAAAAACAACACATATAAGTAGATAAATACTTGTTCTACTAACATAACAGATGTATTGCACTGTCCATATTTTGATTTCAGTGAATATTATATGGTAAATAAAGAGAAAACTGTTCCAGACATTTTACATTTTTACTTCTTCTGACTGAAGCCAATCCTGATGTCATTTCCTCCCTTAGGGCCCGTTTCCACTACTTGAGGTGCAGTGCGATTACCGCAGTGCACCGCACGCAAACTACATACAGTGTCAATTGATGGAATTGTTTCCATTGATGCAAATTTCCGGTCGCGATGGATAGCATGCTACAGTTTTCCGCAATTCACATCCAGGTCCCATAGGGATTGTATCGAGCCGCATTGCGGTGCGACCAGAGGTGCCTGTGGTTGTATGTGGTGTGATGAATGCACCACACAACGGCAATGCGTCCTGTGGAAATGGGCCGCATTACTCTTTTTTTCCTCCTAGAAACTGCACTGTCATATCTAGCTTGCTTTGTAAACACATGTGAGCACAGCGTAGATCATATTTCCACAGATTTTTCCTTCTCAGCCTCGTGTCACACTGAACTGCCCTCAGCTAATCAGTGAGGAGCAGGAATGTGGGAGGGGAGATGACAAGCTTCTTTGTCATCGGCAATGTACCAAATAGAGCCAGGCTGACTGAGATAAGATTCATTTCAGCAGAAACATTTATGAGTATATTGGAATGCTTGCAATGCAGGCTCAGGTTGCAGGTTGCACAATAAACACAGAACAATGGGTAAATGGAATTTTATTTTGTGGCTGATAATCTCACTTTAAGAGGTAATTTAATGTGTATCTTCAGGTGTAGAAATGATACTGTAAGGGCAGCATTTAAGTTATAGATTCCCACTCAACGTGGCAAAAAGATACTGTAGTTACCTCTCTGATATGAACCTGAGTCGCAGATGGATCTATAGCTTCCACAGGCTGCATACAGATTTCCAATAGATTTTAGCAGGCAGAAAAGCCAAGCCTGTTCAGCTCTGTGCTAGTGTGCAGGTGCGAACCATCTGTGCCTGCAGGGGTCTCAGCGCTTGAACTGTGAGGAGGAGGGCAACGGGGAAGCCTCTGGATTTACTAGAGGCTTCCTTCTACCTTGGTAAGTACCCATTTGCGGCAATTTTTTTCTACGAGTTTATTTTGAAACAATGTATATTGCCTTGCCATCCTGTTGATCCTCTGCTTGTGCCTTATGTGGGAGAGGCTGCTCAAGGGCCGGGCCGAGGCAGAGGCGAGAGAGGCTGCAGTCCCAGGGCGCAGTGTAGGAGGGGGCACACAACTCACTCCCCTATCGTGTTTGAAGCAGAGAGAAATAAGAGAATGGGAAACATGGCAGTGACTGCAAACCAGATAAATAGAGATTAAGGTGTTGGGGGCCCTGTAGCACCTCTTAGTCTAATAGTAATCAGTGTGTGACGGCTGGGGTGGGAGGGATGGAGGGGCGCACTTTGGTGTCTCAGCCTTGGGTGCTGGAGGACCTTGTCCTGGCTCTGGGCTGCTCACCTCCCCTAATGTCCTCTTCCTCCTTCCTGCTGATGTGGAGATGCCACTGTTGTTCTCCCTTCCCCACTCCCTCTGTCTGATGCACATGTATGCATGCAGGTGCAGGCAGCGGCACTCACCATTTTTCCCCATTGGAACCGAAAACTATAATTCCCAGCATGCACCTCGCCAGCTGCTCTCTGCACTTCCTCCAGCAGCAGTTTCGCTCAGGTCTGCCAGCTGTGCACTGGAAGTGGCGGACTTCCGTGCGTTAGCTGCATAAAGCGGGTCAGTGCCGGGAGTAGGAGGGCTGACGGTGGCTGCTGAATCTGAACTCTAATCCCCACATCATGTCACTAACAGTCCTTAGGGTCTTACACTCTAATCACAATCTCATGTCATCCTTAGTGACGGTGATTAGAGTGTAAGATCCTAAGTACTGTTAGTGACATGACATAGGGATTAGAGTTCTGACTATTTTTACTTGGGGCGTGGCCTGAATTGAGGGGCGGAATTTAGGGCACAAGAAAGTCTGTTCCTACAGGCTCTGGAGTTGTAAATCTGTGCCTGAGCTGCATGCTTGTTTCTTGTGTTATGCTAGGTACACACATTACGTTTTTTTTGGTCGATTCTGCTGTTCAATCGATTTTTGATTCGTTTTTCTCTCATCTCTTTCTCTCATCTTTTCTTCTCAATTTCCATTCACTTTTATGAGAAATCGAGCGGTAAAAAGATTGAAAGTAATATCGGACATGATGGAAATCATCAATGGAACGCATCTATCGAACAAAAAAACATAACGTATGTGCCTAGCATAAGATTCAGACACTACTGCAGCCAAATTGATCAGCAGGAGAGCCAGGCAACCAGTATGGTTTAAAAGTAAATACCTAGGTGAATTTATTTGAAGTGAATACATTTAGGATCTTCTACGTAGATAGAGCCACCAGCTCTGCCACTGAGTGGTGCACAGGATATGAAAATGTTGTGTTCCAAGGAGCTGGACAGCGAATAGACGAGAGTCCCGCTGTGAAATAGAAATGATGATCCTGCTGAAGCGGGCTCAGCAACATTACAATTTATCTTTTCATTAAATAAAGTAATAGTTGCCTCTTTGATTCGGATGACCTTGGTCATGAAATAATCTATTTTAAGCCTCCCGACAAGTGAAATAATTAAAAGCCAAACGTGGTAATGGTCTCCTTAGTCAGCCGGGATGTCCTGTTACATAGTTACAGATTGTTATTGCTCTGGAGATTGGCGGCATTTATCAGCGTCCGCTGGCCGGGAAAACAAAGCGTCATCTGTTTTATCAAGAGAAGCCATTCCAATTGAAATTGAAATTCAATTGGTTTTTCTCCTTTGATACGTGTGCTACAAGCTCCAGCCTTGGACTTACAAGTCCTGGATTTTGATAAGCGGAGGCCTCGATGTTGCCCTTAACAAACACCCTCATTGTGCAGTGATTCCTCCTCCATACATTTATTCAGCAATGTCACTCGTTAAAGGACAAGGCCGGTGTTTGGGCAAGTGGCCTTCACACCACGAAGAGTCTTGCGAGGTTCGATGTCTAAGGTCTGCTGTTTGTAGGAAATCAAGCCTCTGTCCTTCAGTAAATGGCATTCATAAGTGGCATTTCATTTTTATCTGCAGTATCCTTTTCTTTTGTGCATGTTCCTTAGCAGTACAAGTTCTTTTCAACAAGAATTTGATTGAATTAGCAGGTAAAAGAAACAAACAAATTCAAAGGGACCGTCATATTGGTAAGTACTCAAGGGAAGCTACAACAGTTCCAAACCCAGAGCAAAATGCACAGTGTTCGTAGGAATAGTAACAAAATAGCGGGTGGTACAGAACACAGATTGGCAGAAAGTAAACACAGAAATCAGGCCTCTTTTCCACGGGCAGTTGATAGGCAGTGAGGTGCCTCTCAAACTCTCTCAAATGCTTGCTGCTACCTGGTAACTGCTTTCTGCTGCCTGGTAACTGCTTGCTGAGCACACAGCTCAATTGCATGTGGAAAAGAGGCCTTAGGCCTGTTGTACATGGACTGTTGAGCTGTGTGCTCAGCAAGCAGTTAACAGGCAGCAGTGAGCAGTTGCCAGGCAGCAGTAAGTTTTTATCAGGCAGCAGTGAGCAGTTGTGAGAGTTTGAGAGGCATTTTACTGCCTAGAAAAGAGGCCTTAACGAGTCAATTTTCAAGCTGTATCAATTTGCATTCGATATTTGATTAATGTTGCATCAACTCAGAACTATTTGCATCTCATTGACCTTCCCTACCAACAACTCATGGTCATTGAGATCAAAATTAGTTTGTGCAGTTGTGTAAAGAGGAATGATCAAAAATTACTCCCAACCGTTGTGCACATTTGATCTGTAACTATTGGACATGTTTGGTTGTTATTGCTACCAAAGGAGGTTCAGCCAGTTAGTAAATCCAAGGGTTCACATACCTTTTCCACCTGCACTGTGAATGTTTATGTGGTGTGTTCAATACAAACATGGAAACATTTCATTATTTGTGTGGTATTAGTTTGAGCAGACTGTGAAAATACTATAATCCACCCTACCTCCCAAGCCCGCTGTCTAGGCGTTACTCTGGACTCTGAACTTTCCTTTACCGCCCACATCCAAGGTATTGCCAGATCCTGCAACTTCCACCTCCGCAACATCTCCAAGATCTGCTCCTACCTGTCCCCTGACACCACTAAACTCCTTATCCACGCCCTTGTCATCTCCCGCCTAGACTACTGCAATTCTCTTTTATCTGGCCTCCCCTCTAACCGTACTGATCCACCTAAATTGGTAATGAATGCGGCAGCCAGACTGATACATTCTTCTCACCGCAGCGCCTCTACAACTCCGCTCTGTAAAGCACTACACTGGCTCCCCATCAGCTTTAGGATCAATTTCAAAATCCTGTGCTTTGCCTACAAATCAGTGCACAAGACCTGCCCAACCTACATCTCTGATCTGGTCCACAGGCACATACCAGCCCGCCCCCTCCGATCCTCCAATGACCTGCGCCTAGTCGCACCACGCATAACTCAGTCACACGCACGATTGGAGGACTTCACCAGGGCCGCCCCTACTCTCTGGAACTCTCTCCCACCAGCCATCAGACTCGCCCCCACCTTTAATTCCTTCAAACAAGCTCTCAAGACTCACCTCTTCACGCTCGCATACCCCCCTACACCAGCACCATAATATGTTCTGTTAGACCCCCTCTCAAAAGACGCACCTATTGTCTCCACCCCACCCTTTAGATTGTAAGCCTCCGGCAGGGCCCTCCTCCCTAACGTATCCAGCTTGATTATGCAATCTTACTCGCAACCACCCCTCTTGTAGACTCGAACAGTCTCTATTTTGACCTATGATACTGTATTGTTATCAAATCATTTGCATGATCTTGTTTTGTTGTGAGTTTCCGTATGTTCTACCTGTATGTTAACCCATTTATCTATTGTGCAGCGCTGCGTAAGATGTTGGCGCTTTATAAATACAATAAATAATAATAATAATAATGTGATTGTCTATTGTTGTGACTTAGGCCACATACACACATCAGACCATAGTCTTTTGAAAATGAAAGATCACAGACCAATCTTACCACCCTTCATGTAGTATGAGAGCCATACTCTACACAGTCTTTTCTATGGAGCTGAACTCCACATCAGAAAAAAATCTTTGCAAGATGCTGCACACACAGATGCTGTACAGACACAAAAGATCAGTATCTGCAAAAGATCTGTTCCTGCCAAAAATCCATTCCTGCAAATTGCAATGATAGTCTATGAGATCTGCATATCATCATACACACATGATTTAACTGACATTCATCTGCAGATCAGATCCACCAGGATGGATTTTCAGATCTGCAGATGATTGCTTGATCTGCAGATGAATGTCAGTTAAATCATGTGTGTATGATGATCTGCAGATCTCATAGACTATCATTGCAATTTGCAGGAATGGATTTTTGGCAGGAACAGATCTTTTGCAGATACTGATCTTTTGTGTCTGTACAGCATCTGTGTGTGCAGCATTTTGCAAAGATTTTTTTCTGATGTGGAGTTCAGCTCCATAGAAAAGACTGTGTAGAGTATGGCTCTCGTACTACATGAAGGGTGGTAAGATTGGTCTGTGATCTTTCATTTTCCAAAGACCATAGTCTGATGTGTGTATGAGCCTTTAAGGTGCATACACACATCAGACTATAGTCTTTGGAAAATGAAAGATCACAGACCAATCTTACCACCCTCCATGTAGTATGAGAGCCATACTCTACACAGGCTTTTCTATGGAGCTGAACTCCACATCAGAAAAAAAATCTTTGCAAGATGCTGCACACACAGATGCTATACAGACACAAAAGATCAGTATCTGCAAAAGATCTGTTCCTGCCAAAAATCCATTCCTGCAAATTGCAATGATAGTCTATGAGATCTGCAGATCATCATACACACATGATTTAACTGACATTCATCTGCAGATCAGATCCACCAGGATGGATTTTCAGATCTGCAGATGACTGCTTGATCTGCAGATTAATGTCAGTTAAATCATGTGTGTATGATGATCTGCAGATCTCATAGACTATCATTGCAATTTGCAGGAATGGATTTTTGGCAGGAACAGATCTTTTGCAGATACTGATCGTTTGTGTCTGTACAGCATCTGTGTGTGCAGCATCTTGCAAAGATTTTTTTTCTGATGGGGAGTTCAGCTCCATAGAAAAGAGTGTGAAGGTATGGCTCTCATACTACATGAAGGGTGGTAAGATTGGTCTGTGATCTTTCATTTTCCAAAGACTATAGTCTGATGTGTGTATAAGCCTTTAGATGAAGATCAGATCCCATTTTATGACCAATTTGTGGCAAAATCCATATAACGCCAAAAGGTTCACATACTTTTTATTGCTACTGTATATTGTGTAGTGTACGTATCGTATTGTACAATTTTTTTTTTAAATATTTATTCAGTGTAAGAAATGCAATCAATTTTTCTGGCTGATTATTACATTTCAAAAATATGACCAATGTACCACACACACCCTATACAATAAAACCTAACTCTCCCTGCGTCATCCACTTTCCCTGCCTGTCCGTCCGAAGCTTTTTTGTACTGCGCATGTGCGCAGTACAGAAAGCCGTTGGGACAGGAGGTGAGGCCAGTGAGCAGGGCGGCCTTATGCGCGCAGGCGGGTGCGCGAGCATTGACTGGCGGTGGTAATTTCTCTACCTAGAGCCCGTTTTTAAACGGGCTTAGGTAGACTAGTGTTCAATATTTCCCCAATTATAATAAATATGATTAGACACTGTGTGAAAATTGCTGTAGTGTATATATTAACCTCCTTGCCGGTTATCCCGAACTCAGTTCGGGGTAACCTGCGCAGGAGGATTTCTCAGGCCCCGCTGGGCCGATTTGCATAATTTTTTTTTTGTTACAAGCAGCTAGCACTTTGCTAGCTGCTTGTAACTTCCGATCGCCGTCGCTACCCGCCGATCCGCCGCAATCCGCCGCACCGAGTCGCTCCCCCCCGCCCCAGACCCCTGCGCTGCCTGGCCAATCAGTGCCAGGCAGCGTTGAGGGGCGGATCGGGATTCCCTATGACGTCCCGACGTCCATGACGTCGGTGACGTCATCCTGCCTCGTCGCCATGGCGACCGGGGAAGCCCTGCAGGAAATCCCATTCTGAACGGGATTTTCTGCTTACTCTGATCGCCAAAGGCGATCGGAGTGGGTGGGGGGATGCCGCCGCTCAGCGGCTATCATGTAGCGAGCCCTAGGCTCGCTACATGAATTGAAAAAAAAAAAAAACCTCCTGCGCTGCCTCCTTGCCGGAGGAATTGAACCGGCAAGGAGGTTAATAAATTGACAACACACACCATACAATCAATAGAAACATTTAAGAAAAATTTCCAGCATTCCAGATCGATAAAAATCAAAAAAACGGGAAATCCAATGCGATTTTTCAGTCAAATGAAAAAAAAAAAAAAAACTGGGGAGATCCGATTATATTAATCAAATTGCCAGAAAATCAGATCATTTTATTGTGTGTGTGGCCACTTTAAGGGCCCTTTTCCACTAGAGCGATTGTGATTGCTGAATCGCAAAATCGCAAATCGCTAGTGATTTTTAAATTGCTAGAGTTGTTACTTTATCATATAAATCACGAGAAGTATTTTCCACTACAGTGATTCGATTTGGAAATCGCTAATCGCAAATCGCAATCGCTTGCTGGAGCGATTTTTACAATGATAATGCAATGCAAATGAAAATCACAAATCGCAATCGCATAACAGAATTAATGAAAAATCGCAATCGCAATCGCTGGCGTTTGTGATTTGTGATTGCGATTGCTAGTGGAAAAGGGCCCTAAAGGAGAACTGTAGTGAGAGGTATATGGAGGCTGCCATTTTCATTTAACCAATACCAGTTGCCTGGTTATCCTGCTAAGCCTCTGCCTCTAATACTTTCAGCTGTAGCCCCTGAACAAGCATGCAGCAGATCAGGTGTTTCTGACAATTTTGACAGATATGACAAGACTAGCTGCATTGCTTGTTTCTGGTGTAATTCAGACACTTCTTCAGCCAAATACATACCTGGGGCTTCCCGCAGCTGCAGAAACCCTAATCGCTCCCACGCCGCGGTCCTCAGCTTCCTCCGTTCGCCGGTGCGGGTCCCGTCACTTCAGCCCGACTGGCCAGTCGATCGTAGCTGAAGTGCGCTCCTTGCGTACCTCTCCAGCGGCTGCTGTAGAGATACGCAAACAGCGCACTTCACTGGCGTAGGCTGACCACGCCCCCTGGAAGGTCGGGACCCGCACCAGCGAACGGAGGAAGCTGAGGACCTCGTCGTGGGAGCGATTAGGGTTTCTGCAGCTGCGGGAAGCCCCAGGTATGTATAAATAACTTTTAATTATTCCTCTGGTTTCCTTTAAGGCCAATTAACTAAACTGTTTGTTTTTGGGATGTACTAGGAAACCATAGAACACCCACACAGTCACAGAGAGAACATACAAACTCAGTACAGATAGTGCCCTGGCTGGGATTCAAACTGGGAACCCAGCGCTGTAAGGCAAGAGTGCTAACCACTACGCCACCATGCTGCCCGTAGGAATAAAATTGTTTATTACCAAGGTAATAATCTGCCTTAGATTTGACGTACTGATATGCTGGTGCCTTATGTATTAAAAATAATATATATGAATAGGATACCACTATTTCTATTGTACAAGCAGTCATCCTGTAAATGATTACATTTACATCTCTGCGGTATCTGAAGAGTTGGCTAAGTTTGAGCCGATATCAACACGCAGGCAGCATTGTCGGCTCTCGGAATCATTAGCCCCCGTCGGGTCTCGGCCCTCTTCACCACCTCTCCAGGCTCTCTGGCTATAATGATATCTCTCTGTACAGCGTTTACTTCCTAACAGCCTGCAGATTTCTGCTCTATGGCCTTTTGTATTGGCAGCTTCCTGACTGGGAACAAAACAACAGAGAAGCTTTATTCTCACTTTACATATCATCACAAGACCGGTGACAGCTAAAATCTCTGAAACAAGCTGCTCACAGTCCTATTATAATGATATCCTTACAGCAGCAGCAGCCCACACAGGTACCCAATCAGTATGTAAAACACAGCAACACATGCATTTTTCATGTAAATAACTTTATCTTAAAGGGGCACTATAGCGAAAACTAGGCTACTGGCACACATATGAAATCGGCACCGGTAGACTTGAGCGCAGGATACAGCCGGTATATGGCTGATCCTGCAGGAATATGGCTGATCCTGCTCCTGCCGGTATATGGCTGATCCTGCTCCTGCACAAGTCTGGGCCATGTTAATTACTATTCCCCCTCCGGGCCACCATGGATAGTGGGGGAATGATATAATTCGGCTTACAGCGATTGCTGGAGGCCGAATTATTGTGTTTTTTAAGCAACTTCGGCTCCGTCTTCTGATGGAGCCAACGTTACTCACTGAGCACGCTATAGAAGTAATCTCCCTTATAGTCTATGGTGGCACCAGCTGCGCCCAAATCGTCCTGTGCTGAAAAGGACTGCTCCAAGGCTACTGGTATAAAACATTGTACAGAGCATATGCAGAGATTCTGCCCATCCTCCTTTGCTGTAGTGATCAGGGGCATAACAATAGACCCTGCAAGGGATGCAGCCGCAGGGGGCCCAGAAGCCACAGGGGGCCCCCTGGGGGAAGAAATGTATTTTCTCTGTCCCGAGAGACTGACAACTAAGGGCACAGAGAGAAAACAAATTCTGCTCTCTGCACAATTGTTCTAATGACTGCATCTGCTCAGCCACTGATAAGGGATCATACAAAGTTTTGTAGAGAGTCCCTATTCAGTGTGCAGCAGGTTCTTGTGTGCAGCGCTGTTCCACCCCCAACCCCTCTACCCCTCTCCAAGTGCTGTGTACTGTAGTGATGCTGGAGGAGTCTGCAGAGCCATTTCTGCTCCATCAGAGATGGACAGAGTGAGTGTAATAAACTGAGGGTGGGAGCACACTTATCTGTCGGCTTTCTGTATGCCTTTTCTGCACACCAAGGGCTTGATTCACTAAACTGTGATAACTCATATCACGACCGTTTCATGTGCATTTTCGCCTTTGCGCGCGATGGCAAATTATTGCGCGTGATAATTTGCGATTGCACGCGATAATGTTTTTGGTATGTTGAAAGAAACCAGTGTGTCTGAAGGAAACCCACACAGTCTTTGATAAGGTGTGTTAACTTTGATAAGGTGTGATATATTTGATAAGGTGTGATATCTTTGATAATGTGTGATATCTTTGATAAGGTGTGACATTTTTGATAAGGTGTGATATCTTTGATAATGTGTGATATCTTTGATAAGGTGTGATACCTTTGATAAGGCGTGCTATATTTGATAAGGTGTGATAACTTTGATAAGGTGTGACATTTTTGATAAGGTGTGATATCTTTGATAAGATGTGATATTTGAGTTATCACGGTTTAGTGAATCAAGCCTGAGGTGTGAACCAGCTCTATGCGATGTGATGGCAGGATTACATTATAAGCTCCTCCGGCACATTTGGTGAGTGACAGGCAGCTCAGAGATCACTGTAAGTGCCTGTTCATGGCTCCTTTATCCCCCATGTGCCAGATATGGCTGTTGGTAGCCGCCCACCCCTATGTGAAAACTCTGGGAAGCAGGACGACTGTGGGCCGGCACTGGCTGCTAATGTGTGCAGAGTGCAGCACAACCAGCGTCGGGAATAGCCAGTTCAGGGTGCTCACTCATCTACTGCAAATATTCTTAACTGCTTCTGCCGTTCTGCTGCCCACAGTCCGCCCCTTGATTTCCTGGTGGCCTAGGCCATGGCCTTTGTGGCCTTCCCTGAAATCTGGAAATGCTTGTAAGCCATTTCAGTGCCCCGTCTGCCACTCATGAGCACCATTCGGGGGCAATTTAATTTCAGACTAATGGCAACGGCTGGAACACCAGCCGTTGCCATTAGCGCCGAGCATGACCAGCGTCAGCCTGGTGCATTACAGCAGCTGAGAGGCGGTGAATTCACCACCTGGCAGCTGCTCGTCTGAAAGAGACCAATTTCTTTGTGAACTGCACAGAACGTTCCCAGCCCCTGGAGCCTGATCAAGTAGGCCTTTATATGTTTGAAGCAATATTCAATAAATGCAGTGTTTTGCCTTAAAGAGGAACTCCAGTGAAAATAATGTATTAAAAAAGTGCTTCATTTTTACAGTAATTATGTATATATGATTTAGTCAGTGTTTGCTCATTGTAAAATCTTTCCTCTCCCTGATTTAAGGTACCTATACACTACATCGATTTCCCACCAGTATACAGCAGATTCGATCACTGTGATCAAATCTGCTGTGAAATCGTTAATGCAAATGTTGACCGATCAACGGATTTTTAAAAAAATCGATCGATTCAGTGGATTTGTCCAGGTGGAAAATTTTGCTCGATTGCCGGCGGGTCGGGAGCACGTCGTTAGCAGCGTTCAATTCAGCGACGACCGATGCAGCAATACATCACCTGTCCCCGGGTCCGTGCTGTCCCTTTCTCCGGCTCGTCTTCTTCTCCATCTCCTCTTCACTTCCTGTCCCGTCCTGTGAGAAGGGGAAGTTCAAACAGTAGAGTGCCCTCTACTGTTTGAACTTCCACTCGGGACAGGAAGTGAAGAGAAGATGGAGAAGAAGGTGAACCGGAGATAGGGACAGCACGGACCCGGGACTCGCGCTGGTGGACAGGTGATATAATTTCTACTTGCCAGGGAAGCGGGGACGGCAAGGCAAGCGGCAGCTCCACAGGTTGTGAATCGATTTCATGCTGAAATCATTTCAAAATCTGTGTGCAGTGTATGGCAGCCAAAAGATCTTTCTCTGACCAGATTCAATCAGAGAGGGATCTATCTGTTGGTCGATCTGGTGGCAATCGACCAGTGTATGGCAGCCTTTACATCCTGACATTTATCACATGGTGACATTTGTATTGCTGGCAGGTGATGTCAGTGGAAGGAAATGCTGCTTGCTTTTTTTGGCAGTTGGAAACAGTGCTGTTACGTCCCACAATGCAAAAAGGCTCCCACAGTGTGATGTCAGCACCATGGTCCTGACATCACACTGTGGGAGGGGTTTCACCACAATATCCGCCATACAGAGCCCCCTGATGATCCGTTTGAGAAAAGGAAAAGATTTCTAATGTAAAAGGGGGTATCAGCTACTGATTGGGATGAAGTTCAATTCTTGGTTACGGTTTCTCTTTAAAGAGGAACTGTCGCGAAAATCTTCAAATGTAAAACTCATACAAATAAGAAGTATGTTTCTTCCTGAGTAAAATGAGCCATAAATTACTTCTCACCTATGTTGCTGGCATTTACAGTAAGTAGTAGAAATCTGACATTACAGACAGGTTTTGGACTAGTCCATCTCTCCAAAGGGGGTTCTCAGCATGGCCTTTATTCTTTATAAAGACACTTCCTGAAAAAAGATTTATACAAAGAGGGTGACCAGCCTCCCTGCTCACCGTACACTTTTTTGGCACTTGGACGGAACAACTGCCATTCACTTAGTGCAGGGGTCAGAAACGTTTTTTGGCTGAGAGAGCCATAAACGACACATATTTTAAAATGTAATTCTGTGAGAGCCATACAATATGTTTCAAACTGGCACCGTGCGCATCACATCCCTGTTGCCATGGTCATGTGTATACAGTTCATCCTGAAGGCAGCGGAAGTGTCAGACATGTCTTCAGCTTCTCTTGGGTTTCAGCAACATCAGCAATTTCCCAGAGAGCCAGACAGGAGAAATACCAAATGTACAATTTGCTGGCTGACTTAGAATCTCATCCTACAAAGTCATTGGACCTGACAGGATCCAGGGTGGGACAATTGGAGCAGCTGTTAGTTTTGGGGGGAGCATGAGTAAGTTAATAGTGGTCACTACAGCAGTAACATGCCTACTTTGAAAATTTTACTTGCGCTGCCACACTAAGCTGCGCTGCTTGAGCAGTGTAGCTTAGTGAATCAACCCCTACTGATTTGTCTGTGAGCCAGATTTAGCCGTCAAAAGAGCCACATCTGGCTCCCGAGCCATAGGTTCCCTACCCCTGACCCAGGGGCGTAGCAATAGGGGGTGCAGAGGTAGCGACCGCATCGGGGCCCTTGGGCCAGAGGGGCCCCGAAGGGCCCTCCCTCAACTACAGTATTAGCTCTCTATTGGTCCTGTGGGCCTAATAATCACTTCTATAGATACTTTGAATAGTGGTAACCATTAACAAACTGTTCCCCATCCCCTTCTTGCACCTCTGACACTGTAGTTGCCATTGGCAGGTTTTGGTGCGCCATAGCAATTGTTATGTATAGAGTCCTTGGGGGGCCCCATTGTAAAACTTGCATCGGGGCCCACAGCTCCTTAGCTACGCCACTGCCCTGACCTAGTGCATTTTGAAAATAAAGAAATCCCTGTGAACCCCCTATGAGGTGATGGGCTAGTCCAAAACCTGTTGCTTCTGTCAGATTTCTACTACCTACTGTAAGTGACAGCAACATAGGAGAAAAGTAATTTATGGCTCATTTTACTCTGGAAGAAACATACTTCTTAATTGTATAAGTTTAAATATATTTTCAATTTTAAGACAGAGGTCCTTTAAGCACCAAACTGTGGTTACTTGTCCGTTTAGAGGTGTCACCTGCCTGGAAATCATTTGTCTGTATTTTATCTGCAGATCAGTATGGATGTACACCTCGTGCACAAATCCCAGTTGTTTAAAGAAACCTAATTACCGATGATCATAAACGCTGCAGCCTGCTGTGCTTATGGTGTACTCTGCTGAAAATCCACCTTCTTATTAATATCACCAGAGTGGAGGATTTTTACGCTTTAAACAATTGTAAATTTAGCAATTTGCGATCCTCCACGATAATGACTTTTGCTGCGAGCGATGAAACACCTCCTGTAATTAAGATGAAATGCTCCACATTGTTTTGAAGGGTTCGCTCTGACCCCTGAAAATGTGTCTCAGTTTAATAGACTGCAGAAAAGCGCAATTAAAACGCCTCTGGTTAGAAAATCAGGGCTTTTTTTTTTTTAAACAAAAAAAACATGGGAACAAGAGAAATTAGGAGTGGAACACGTTGATTACTTCTGAGACGTTAGAATAATTATTTTAATTTTACAACATGGCACAGAGAGTACTGAGTTTTTGTAGTAATTATGACTAATAGAGTTTATGCTAATACTGTGCAGGAGGAAAAAAATAAAGAAATAAAGGTTAATGTTATGATATATCATGCCTGCATGTAAATGTTATGATATATCATACCTGCACTGCGTGTCTCAGCTGAGATGTTGAATGGTAGAAGATAAATCCACGTTCCAAAACCACGCCAACAAGTGATGCTTTGATCAATAGAATTTTGAAGGTAAAGCATATGGAAGAACTTAATGAAATTTGGTAGCCATGTGAGCAACGTAGGTTGAATCTACATCCAGCAGGTGGTGCTGCCGCCCTGATTGGACGTTGATTCAACGTCCGCGCTAACGAACCGTCCCGACGCGATCAAGCGCACCGGAGAGGGGAGATTAAGCTGTCATATGACAGCTGGCATCTCCCCTGTGATCAGCAGCCATCGCGTATGGCTGCTGATCATGTGATCTCTATGATCGCCGGCGAATCGTACTGATCACTTTGACAGCTGCAGTGGTAGGGGGGAAAGAAGACAATCAACTCACCTCCCTGCCGTTCCCACAAAGATCGTCGCTCCCCACCGCTCTGGTCGGCATCTCTGCTCCTTCTGACATCAGCGCCGGGTCCCGGCTTGATGACGTCATCAAGTCGCGACCCGGAACTGAGTGTCAGTAGGAGCAGAGATGCCGGCCGGAGCAGAGGGGTCTGCTGCAGGTCGTCGCTGGAGCCTGGAAGATGAGTGAAAGCAGCTGCTGAAAGGGGGACACCTGGCCACACAGGGGCACACAGCCCAGCAAGACCCTGCAGGTATCCGGCTGCTCTAGCCCACCAAACGCACCCCCCCTTTTAGCAAAAACGCCGGTCCTTACTCCTTAAGGGGATTTAGGCGGCCGGTCCCGAAAGGGTTAATGTAGCTTAGGAGCTCTGGGCACCTGTATGAGTTTTAGAAAATGAGGTTGATACGAGGAGGCTGCATATAGGGATCAACACAGGAAAAAGGGAAACTAATGCCCAATTGCCCATGTGAGCTGTTCAAGAAAGAGAGGGGCTGCAGTACATGGATATACATGGTAGAGGGTGCTGCACTTGGAATAGGAGGGGCGCTGCTGCAAAAGTAAAGGGGTCAACACATTTGGCCTACAGGCAGAAAAAAGCAAAAATCCGGCCTTGAATACAGTTAAACACAGTTGGTGAAAAATAACAGAAAAGCATTGCGCAGTCAAAACTGTCAGCTTTAACAAACCAAGCATTTGAATTTATTCATGTATATATATATATATATATATATATATATATATATATATATATATATATATATATATATATATATATATATATATATATATATATAGATTTATTTTTAGTTCACTTAATTCTAATGACTTCTTAATACATTAGAATTATATTTCATATGAAAATGGAAAAAAAAATAGGAAAGCATGAAAGACGAACAACGTGTTCAGAACCCCAGAAAGCAGCTTTTGTCCAGCCACAGGTAGTAATTAATTTCAGTTTTAGAGTGTTGCAAAGGTCAGCGAGGATCATTTTCTTTGTACAAATGTCTCTGCATAATTCCAGTTCCCAGTATAGGTCTAAAGTGTAATTATATATTGCATGGCGTACATGATCAATTCTTGGGGTGCTCGGAAAAGCTATCTACAGCAGGATGGAACTAAAAATTCTCTCCTAAATGGAGTTATTAAAATACAAAAGTGAATTATTTTGGGGGAAAAAAAACAAAACATACAGGGCGCCGACACAAAGCAGAAGAAATCAAAATTCTCATTATTGAGCGGTGTAATAGGCTTGTGAGAAAAAGGTTAATGGCAGTGTAGCTATTTTTGTGAAAATAGCTTGTATTTTCGCATTTTGGATGAAATCGCAGAAAAAAGGTATTTAACGCAATAACTCACAAAAAAGCACAAAACTGCAGAAAAATAATATTTTTACCGCAAATATTTTTACTGCGAAAGCACAAAAAAATAGATATTTTACTGTAAATCTTTGCAAAAAGCGTAAAAACCGCAAAAAATAGCAAAACTTGTTTTTGATGGCATGTTTTCTTGAAAATTGAATTTAGCATATTTTTCTCCCCAAAAATGAATGGGAAAAGAATATTGGCATTTTTGCTCATCACTAGTTATTGGTAATAATCAGAATTTTTAGGCTTCTTGCACACTACATGAGATTCAGATTTGCGATTTTGACAAGATTTTACATGCGCTTCCGATTTGTGATTTTTGATCGGTACTGCATGCTGCATTTTTTTCTGCGTTTTTCTTTTGATAGCATCCAGGGAAAATCGGAATCGCAAATTGGAATTGCAAATCGGAATCACAGATCTGATTTTCAGTGCGCATGGGGCCTCAAGTGTAAGGGAAATAGCACTTACAGATACCACTTTACATGGCCTATTCCCAGCACTAATCACTGCCCTACATACAGTATATATTTTTTTTTACTATTTATTATGCAGTAATGAATCGGTTTGTAGCATCAATCTCCAAATGATTCAATCATAATGATCAAATCTGGCAGAGACTGATGCTGTAACATGATCAAGTAATCAGTCTATTCAGTCTAAAATAAACATTACACAGATCATTTTCTAAGATAAAGGTATAAATACTTAATGGGTCTGTCTCCTGCAACTTACTCCCCAAACCTTGCGTCTAACTTTTGTTGGATAGCCCCGCCCCTTTCAGCAAATCTCCATGGCGTTCTATTTACTTGAGATAGAAGGTGCCACAGATGCACCACAGATTTTCTCTTCAATGGAATGAGGCTTAAGGTCCGTACACACGCCGGACTTTAGGCAACGACGGGTCCGTCGTTGCCTCCCGCTGGGTGGGCGTGCCAGCGACAGTCCGGCGTGTGTACGCTCTGTCGTCAGACTGATACGGCTGTTCCTGAGCGATCCGCCGGGCAGATCGCTCAGAAACAGCCGTATCAGTCTGACGACAGAGCGTACACACGCCGGACTGTCGCTGGCACGCCCACCCAGCGGGAGGCAACGACGGACCCGTCGTTGCCTAAAGTCCGGCGTGTGTACGGACCTTTAGGGCTCAAACTTACTAGAAGCCTTTTCTAAGCGCTAGTGTTTTAAAAAAGCTCCTGCTATTAATGCTGTGGGGGATTTTTATAAAATCACACCCCTCAAGTGGGATCACACTCATAGCATAACATTAGTAAGAGCTTCTCAAATCACAAGTGCTTAGTAACGTACTGCTAGTGGGTTCCAAGCCTCAGTGATGATCGTAATCTGCTAATGATGATTACACAAAATTTTGTGTGCATTTTCACAATTACAGCCATACTTAATTGGGAATTGAACACTCAATTGATTTTGTGTAAAATTCATAATTCATAATTTTTCCATTCATAATTTAGCGTAATTGTTGTGTAATTTTCAGCGTAATTTTGTGCCGAATCAATCAATAGTAACGCCTCCATGAATGCTCCATGAATTCACCAAAATTGCTGGGTATGTTAAAGGATACCTGAAGTGACATGTGACATGATGAGATAGACATGGGTATGTACATCAATCTGAAGAAAAGAGGTGCACAAGGTCCCTGTAATGGATTACTCCGGAGTGCTCAAAGCCCAAAATAGCAGTTCCTCCAAGCCAGTAACAGTGTAGACATAAGCGGCTGGGCACATCCAGTAAAAAAAACCTTTATTGTATACAATTTAAAAAAGTTGCAACCACAGCAAACAGTGCAGCAGGAGAGAGAGGGGTCAGCATGCGAAGTGGTCGACAGCTGTTTCGCACCCTGCAAATGGGTGCTTCGTCAGGAACGACGAAGCACCCATTTGCAGGGTGCGAAACAGCTGTCGACCACTTCGCATGCTGACCCCTCTCTCTCCTGCTGCACTGTTTGCTGTGGTTGCAACTTTTTTAAATTGGATACAATAAAGGTTTTTTTTACTGGATGTGCCCAGCCGCTTATGTCTACACTGTAGACATGGGTATGTACAGTGCTTAGCACACAAATAACTATACTTTGTTCCTTTTTTTCTTCCTCTGTCTGAAAGAGTTAAATATCAGGTATGTAACTGCCTGACTCAGTTCTGACTCAGACAGGAAGTGACTAGCAGTGACTAGTGACTAGCAGAAAATGGCTTCTGAGAGCAAGAAAGAGGTAAAAAAAGGGGGATTTCTTATCAGTGAGGGTCACACTGCAGTCACTTCCAGTTTGAGTCAGGACTGAGTTAGCCACTTACATACCAGATATTTAACTCTTTCAGGCAGATAAAGAAAAAAAGGAACACAGCATAGTTATTATTTGTGTGCTAGGCACTGTACATACACATGTCTATCTCATCATGTCACATGTCACTTTGGGTATTCTTTAAAGGAAACCTAACCCCCCCCCCCCCCCCCCAAAAAAAAATAGTTTCACTTAACTGGAGCTTTCACCAGCCCCCTGCAGCCATCCTGCTCCCGGGTAGTCACTCACTGCTGCTCTGGTCCTCCACTGCCAGCTAGTTTCGTTTTTTGCAGACTCTGAGTTGGCAAAACGAAACTAGCTTGCGGCGTGGGACTGGAGCAGCAGTGAGTGACTACCCGGGAGCAGGATGGCTGCAGGGGGCTGGTAGAAGCCCCAGGTAAGTTTTTTTTTTTGGGGGGGGGGGGGTGTTAAGTTTTATTTAAGGGGATTAGTGGGAATAAGTAAAAAAAATATCAAAAAGCTTTTCGAGAAATTCACAAAAAAAAATTTCATGTAATAACGCAAAGGAAAACATGTTTTGTTTTTTTTTTAAACTCAGAAAAATGTTTTTTTTTAAATAGATTTACTCAAAAACTACAGGGTAGGTTTGAAGAATTTTTTTTTTACTTATTAACATTTTAGCAACGATAGTCTGTATTGGGGCTTTGCTATTAACTGCTAAAGTTGACACATAATTATGCGTAAATTGCAAAGTTACAGTACCTGATTACGTTAACATACAGAATTTAGGCTTCTTGCACACCAAGACGTTGTGTTAGGTGCCACGTTAAGGTCGCATAACGTGCACCTAACACAACGTATGGTGCTGCAAAAGCCGACGGTAGAGTGAGCCGCGTTCGGCGGCTCGATTCCTATAATGTCTCCCAGAGTGGCGCTGATTGGCCAGCGGGACCACGTGATGCGGAGCGAGACACTCCGCATCACGTGGTCCCGCCGGCCAATCAGCTGCCGCCAGTGCAGTGAATATTAAGTAGCCATGTGCGCGGCTACTGTAGCTGGCTCTCCCCGCCTCCTCTCCGCCCCTCACTGCGCATGTGCAAACAGTCTAACGCGGCTATAGCCGCTCCAACGCCGTAGCATGCTGCACTTTGCACCGAACGTGCAGCATTACATGTAACGCAACGTGGGCTGTGTGAACAGCCCACTTGTGTTACATTGCTGTGCGTTGGGGGAGCGTTACAGGCGCACTAACGTGCGCCTGTAACGTCTTGGTGTGTAAGCAGCCTAAATGCGATTTTTTTTCAGAAATTTTGAATTACGATTGTGTGAAATTTGTGCTCATCACTAGAGGGGGCCCTTATCACACACAAACGCGTTTAAAGCAAAATAACGTATTTGTTTCTCAGCAGCTCACAGCAGCCCCCATAGCAAACTGTGGCCTGACTTCTACCAACACACATCTTTCCTCCCCCTATTATTTTTCCCAAAACAGTATAGGTATCCAGATGAGAGAGCCAGTATAGGTAGCTAGAGGTGCCCCTAACATAGGTAGCCAGAGAGTGCACCCCCAGAATAAGTAGCCAGATGCCCCCCCATATAGGTAGTTAGATGACCCGCCCTCCCAAGTATAAGTAGCCAGATGATACCCCCCCTCCCCACAATAGGTAGCCAGATGACACCCCACTATAGGCAGCTAGATGTCCTCCCAAGTATAGCCAGTCAGATGTTCCCCCAGTATAGGTAGCCAGATGCCCCCCCCCCCAATACAGGTAGCCAGATGACTCCTCAGTATAGGTAGACTGACAGGTCCCCCCCACCTCCATACAAAGTGTGCTCACCTTACCAGGATCCAGAAAAGGCATGCCCATCTTGCTCCCAGGTGTTCCATGGGTCATCTCACCTCTCCACTGTGCACTCTGCACACCCTAGTTCTCCCCCCTCTGCAATTTTGCTGCTTAAAACAGCTGTGGGATAGAGGCCAGTCCAATGGACTAGCACAGGAGTCTCAAACTCGCGGCCCGCGGGCCATTTGCGGCCCTCGATACAATATTTTGAGGCCCGCACCGGCAAAAGCTTCCTTATAGTTCGCTTCAGTGCTCCCAAGTAATCCGCCGCATCTCGCCGCTATACGAGGGTTGCAGAGCCCCCAAATTGCCCGGGGGGCAATCCGCCGGCATTTCCTGGAAGGGGCAGAGCTTTCAGCTTCAGCTCTGCTCCTCCTGACGTCAATCGCGGCGCATTGCCGCCTCTGCCCGCCCCTCTCACTCTTCCTTCACAGAGAGGGGCGGGGAGAGGCGGCGATGCGCCGCGATTGACGTCAGGAGGGGCAGAGCTGAAGCTGAAAGCTCTGCCCCTTCCAGGAAATGCCGGCGGATTGCCCCCGGGCGATTTGGGGCCTCTGCAGCCCTCGTTTTGCGGCAGTGACACGGCGGATTACTTGTAATGGGAGCACTGAAGCAAACTATAAGGTAAAATAGGCAAAATAGTTCACTTTAGTGTGGGCGGGAGCTGCTGATTGACTTTTTTTGTGAAATCCCTTATGCGGCCCAGCCTCATCCTGACTTTGCCTCCCAGGTAAATTGAGTTTGAGACCCCTGGACTAGCACAATAAAGCCCACAGACTGAGACCAGGCCACACTACTTTTTAACCCTTAAAAATCTTCTGAAAAGTCAGGGGTCATCTTATCTGACAGGTGTCATTGATGCCGGGTGATATGTCCTATCCTGTTACCGCCTCTCAGATCTCGCTGCAGAGGACTGTAGTGAAGTGGTGGAGGCGCACATGTGCGAGATCAATCCAACCAGTCAATCGCCTATATACTGTTAGATACTAGGTACCACATACAGTACATAGCACCAGTATATGATGTTTTATTTTTTATTTTTTTATTGTCTCCCATTGCTGCCATGTCAGAGAAAATAGAAGCCATAGGGATATCTTAATAAATTCTCTATACCTTGTCAAGAGCACTTGTCATGTTGCCATACAAGTGATGCACAGAACCAGTAACAGGAAGCCAGGGACACTAAGGCTTCGTGATATCAATTAGTTAGGATGCCCCACTGACAGCTGTTGGCTGACAACACTAATATAACTAGATGAAGCTGTGAAATGTTGATGGGAAATGGCTGATAGTCAGTTCATTGTGCCCCTGCTTTGCAACCTGTTGTTCATCAAGAACAATCTAGTCTTATATTAGCAGCAGGAGAAAAGGGTCTGAGACATATTGCAGTATTGCTGTCACAGTGAGCAGTCCGTGTGTGTTGATCATCCCATACATGCTATATATCCGCACATATCTCCTCTCTCATACTGCAGAGAATCTGTGTCCATCTACGCAGCCTCCATCCTACAGGCACCCTACAGGAGCACTGAGGGGATCTGTTTATGAAGGAATAATGATCATTCTTACCTGGAAAATGTACTGATATAAATGCCTAAAGAAATATATACAACTGTGTAACTTATGGAAACAATCTCGATTTGTTAGTCCTACAAGGCTTCCTTGTTGAAACTCATGAAAAGATGTTTTCCATATTGATCATACCCTTTGGTGATGTGGTAATAAGACCTCCACCTTACATGGACAGCCAATTTAGGGCTTCCTGTCATTTGATGGAAGGAGACAGAAGAACGCTGAGGAATAGAATGTAAAAAAACACAGCTTGTAAAAACACATGTAGATACTGTATCTTCTGGCTTATAAGATGACCCTCCAACTTTTCCAGTTAAAATATAGGGTTTGGATATACTTGACCTGTAAGACTACCTCTCTTCCAACGCACACCAAATAAACATAAAAAAAATCATATACTGCTGCTATGTATAAACAGATACTGGTGCTGTACTGTATGTGATACCCAGTATATAACACTATATAGGCAATTGACTGGTTGGATTGGTCAACTCTCCCTCTCCCTTAGTGGTTTGGTCAGCTCTCCTTGTCTCCCTGTTTATCAGAGCGGCATGGAAGAATAGATCGCTTTGTGCCCATAAAACACGCCTCTTTCACCCTCCTGGCCCGCCCTTGTATCCAATTTACCGCCTCTGCCTCTCAGATCTCGCACATGTGCGCCTGCGCCGCTTCACTGCAGTCCTCAGCAGCGAGATCTGAGGGGAGGTAACAGGATAGGGTGTATCACCCGGCATCAATGACACCTGGCGTATAAGACGACCTCTGACTTTTCAGAAGATTTTAAAGGGTCAAAAGTAGTCTTATATGCCAGAATATACAGTAATGACATTGAATACAATTCATTTGTTTTATTGTTTGTTTTCTTTGAAAGATTATTTTCTCCTTTAGGTATTATTTTACGGTCAGTAGGTTAGTCAGTAATTCGGTCAGTTTTGTGAAATGTAAAGCTGCCCTGGTGTATGCAAAGTGTGGTCTGTGGCAGAAAGGGAAAACGTACCTTTGTCAATGTAGTCTTCTCGACAGTGATGCATGTAAGGGTCCGGTTTCCACTTCTAGTGGGTTCAATTATGACTTAATGCGCTTTCGATTCGACTGTAATCAAAATTATGGATCAGTTTAGGGATATCAGATTATGAGTCGGAATTCCGTGTTGTGTCCGTGATTACGACTACCATTATATATCTATACTAGCCGACCCGCAGCGTAGCATACGCCGCATAAGGGGGTAGAGAGCAGGAAGGGGGTATTGGGCACAGTGGCGGGGAGGGGGGTCGGACCCCCCCTCAACTGGGTCCCCCATGTGTGCTCCCCCTCCAGCTTAAGCTCAACAGGAAGCCCCCCTCCCTCACCTGGGTCCCCCATGTGCACTCCCCCTCCAGCTTAAGCTCAGCAGGAACCCCCCCTCACCTGGGTCCCCCATGTGCATTCTCCCTGCAGCTTAAGCTCAGCAGGAACCCCCCCTGCCCAGAGCAGGGACAAGGTCCTCCAGCACCCAAGGCTGAGACACCAAAGTGCGCCCCTCCATCCCTCCCACCTCAGCTGTCACACACTGATTGCTATTAGATTAAGAGGGCCACAGGGCCCACAACCTCCCCAACACCTTAATATCTAGTTATCTGGCTTGCAGTCACTGCTATGTATCTCCTTTTCTTATTTCTTTCTGCTTCATACACAATTAGGAATGACAGCTGAATGAATTGTGCGCCCCCTCCTATACTGCGCCCTGAGGCTGGAGCCTCTCCGGCCTATGCCTCGGCCCGGCCCTGCCCCTGCCTCACCTGTGTCCCCCATGTGCGCTCCCCTCCTGCTTAAGCACAGTAGCAGCCGCCACTATTAGTAAGAGGCAGCGGGCGGGGATGCCTCACCTCTTCCGTGTTCCAGCGTGCGATCCACTGTTGTCACTTCCTGCAATGCTCCCCACTGTATTGGTGTAATTTGCCTTTTTAAAACAGAAGGAAATCTGCAATAATTCAGCTATAAGTGAACATTTTTAAATATGCAAATTATCCCTTTTCAACCTTAGTAATCCAAGCAAGCATCCAGAACCACTGGTGTATAGCAAACTTATAGCTTTAAATTTTACACAGCTATATCAAACCCACATGTGACAGCCTGTTTCAGACTTTTGGTCCTCATCAGTACATGGCAGGGATTGATATGGCTGCATGAGATAGGGCTTGGACCAGTACAACAGAGTAACCAAGCAGCTCAGGGTGACCCAAACCACTCGGAATGTATAGGGGGATAAAAGGAACCAAAAAGACCTTCTACTAAAAAAATCAAAGCTTGGTGTAATTTGGCTTCTTAAAACAGAAGAAAATCTGCAATAATTCAGCTATAAGTGAACATTTGTGGTTACCCACAATGCACCGCTACTAAATATGCAAACTATTCCTTTTCACTCTTGGTAAGTCAAGCAAGCCTATGGGCCTGATTCACAAAGCGGTGCAAACTGTTTAGCACGGTTGTGCTAAACAGTTAGCACGTGAAGTGCCGTTCGCGGACTTTTGCGCACACAAAGTGCCGCGATTTGCGTGATTGCGGTCTTTTGCACGCGCAATTTGCCACAAATCGCGGTACTTTGCACACGCAAAAGTCCGCGATTTTGCAAATTGTATGCGCAAAAGACCGCAATTGCACGATTCACAGCACTTTCCACGCACAAAAGTCCACAAACAGCACTTCACGTGCTAACTGTTTAGCACACCCATGCTTAACAGTTTGCACCATTTTGTGAATCAGGCCCTATAGCTTTAAATTTTACACAGTCATATCAATCCCACATGTGACAACCTATTTCAGACTTTTAGTCCTCATCAGTTCAAAGCAGAGATTGATATGGCTGTATGAGATAGGGCTTGGACCAGTACAACAGAGTAACCAAGCAGCTCAGGGTGACCCAAATTACTAAGACTGTATAGGGGAATAAAAGGGACCAAAAAGCCCTTCTACTAAAAAAAGCAAAGCTTGGTGTAATTTTCCTTCTTAAAATAGAAGCAAATCTGCAATAATTCAGCTATAAGTGAACATTTGTGGTTACCCACAATGCACTGCTACTGAATATGCAAATTATCCCTCTTTGCCCTTGGTTTGATATGACACTACTTCTTCTTCTTGCTTGGACCAGCCCCTTCTTCTTGCTTGGACCGGCCCTGGGGGCAGGGCACTACTTCTTCTTCTTGCTTGAAGGTTGAGGCACTTACTCTATTATATATATAGAAGATTCCCCCTCCAGGCCGCCATGGATAGTGGGGGAATGATATAATTCGGCTTCCAGCGATTGCTGGAGGTCGAATTATTGTGTTTTTTAAGCAACTTCGGCTTCATCTTCTGACGGCGCTGACGTTACTCACTGAGCGCCGCTATAGACTGATTCCCATTACAGTCTATGGCGGCACTCGCTGCGCCCAAATCTAGCAGTGCTGAAAAGCACTGCTCCACGACCGCTTTGCAGTATTGGTTTTTTGACCCTGCATAATTTGACATGCGAAAGCAAATGCATATTTGCATGAATTGCCTCATGAATAGTCAATTAGGCCAGATTTGCAAAGCCAGACTTGCTAGGGTTAAGCCTCCTTTCCACAGACTGTTGATAGGCAGTGAAATGCCTCTCAAACTCTCTCAACTGCTCACTGCTGCCTTGTAACTGCTTGTTGCTGCCTGATAACTGCTTGTTGCTGCCTGATAACTGCTTGTTGCTGCCTGATAACTTCTTACTTGTGCCTGGTAACTGCTTGCTGAGCACACAGCTCAACAGTCCGTGGAAAGGAGGCATCAAACTTGGTCTTTGAGCACGCATAAATTTTCTCATGCAAAGTACTTCTTCTTCTTGCTGGAAGGTTGAGGCCCTTATTCAATTATGAATAGCCAATTAGGCCAGATTTGCAAACCCAGACTTGCTAGGGTTAGGCCTCCTTTCCACCGACTGTTGATAGGCAGTGAAATGCCTCTCAAACTCTCTCAACTGCTCACTGCTGCCTAGTAACTGCTCACTGCTGCCTAGTAACTGCTTGTTGCTGCCTGATAACTGCTTGTTGCTGCCTGATAACTTCTTACCTGTGCCTGGTAACTGCTTGCTGAGCACACAGCTCAACTGTTATGATCGCTTCTGCAGCGTTTACTGCTGACTGCACTGGTATTGCAAACCAAGCAGTTCTAATGTCATTACATGCATTTGCTTGCATAGTTTGGTTTGCACTTAAACTAGTTGCTGATTCCATCTGCAGTCGCTCTGAAGTTTATGACAGTTTAATATGCTTTTGTGTAAACAAACATTGTCTGCTGCAGTGGAGGGGCGGTCCCTTTCCTGCAGGCTGCATATCATTGTCTGCCTTTTCCTGCTATCAGCCTGTGATTAATTACCATTCACTTGTGTGGGAATCTGCAGGTCTGCTCCCATTGGATGACCTCAGTATAAAGAACTGCTTCCTGCAATGCCTCATGGGCTATCATAGTTTCAGACTCTATCTGTTACTCTGCTCGTGCCCCACCTCGTTCCTGGTCCGTGTGGACTGCGCTGACTCCTACGAAGGGGTCAGCGAGTCCTCCTAGTTCTGCTCTTGTTCTAGAAGTTGCTACTTGCTTGTCTTGTGTCATATATTGGTTCATCGCCAATATATACGCATACTTGCGCATTTTGTTATTTTCCTTGTATTCGTGTTACGTTAATATATCAGTGTCGCTGATATATACGTACACGAACTGTTTATTTCCTGTGTTCAGCTAGTCAGTTTTCCAGCACGTTTTGGTAGTTTGCGCGTATCGTGAACACCCGTGCTGAGCTAGTTATCCTGTTCCTGGTCCTGTTTGTGGATTGCGTTCATCTCTGCGAAGAGATAACGAATCCTTCTGAATCCTGTTCCTGGTCCTGTTTGTGGATTGCGTTCATCTCTGCGAAGAGATAGCGAATCCTTCTGAGTCCTGTTCCCTGTATTACTTCAGTCTTAGTCAGAGTTCCTGCTTATGTCATATATCGGTTCATTGCCAATATATACATATGTTAGTCAGACGTTACGAATAGTTTCATTGATAGCTGTAATTGTAATACGCTAGGAAAACATACTTATTGTATATTTATCTGTGTTACGTTCATCTATCTCGATCCTGCTATTTCCTGTCTCTCCTGTCCTGTCTTTGTGAGGCACGCCATCGCCGCAACGCATTGGCTGCCTCATTCCAGTCTGTCTGGTTTTGGACGCTTGCTGTCGCTAAGTAATCGCTAGCTAGCAAGCGTTCATTCTGTCTACCTGTCCTGATCTCCTCAGTCCTGGTTTATGCGCTCAGCGCTACCTTGCGCTGAGACGTTATTACGAAAGTGTTTGTGGCTGTTCAGATCTGCACCGGCTCTGTGCACCACAATCTCCTATTGGAGTCAGTCCTCTCCTCCACTAAACTGGGGATATCCTGATCCCTTGTGCTGGTGTGTGTACCTCCTTCACGTCAGCTTATGTGTTGTATGCTGACTGTGGAGATTACACCCCCAAGCTTAACATTATGATAGCCCCATTACCAATCCCCATTGTGGGGGGGGTTCCCAGCAAAGATGACACTGTTTGTTATGGTTCCTGTTCCTTTAAGAAATTTGAGAAGCTCAATTCTGAAACAGAAAATGAGTTTTTTTCTGAATGTGCCAGGTTCCTGGCCAATCCTGAGCTCCAGGCTACTCCTGTTTCAACGTGGGCCCCCCAGCTAGTTTATGTTTTATTTAAGGGAAGATTGTTTCAGTGGGCCTACGATGTCTTGGATCATACCAATTTAAAAGAAAGACCACTGGAATTTCTAGCGTTTGTGATCCATAACTGGCTGCGCAAAACCGATTTGCCTAGCCCTTTTGATAAGCTCCTGGCAGCTTGTCAATCAGCTGCTCCTTCTACTGCCTACAAAAATAATCAGCAAGCAGATAATTGTTCTGATAACTTTTCTTCTGCTAAGGCAGCAGGGTCTAAAGCCAAACGTAAACGCTCCAAAAGAAAAGCGTTACAATCAGCGGAGTCGTTGCCCTTGGCGACTGCGCATCAGATCTGTAACGAGACTCCACCATTAGCAGATAATGAAATTCAGTCACCATTCAGGGGAGTCAAATGGACCTATGAAACTACTAATGAACTTTCATTGCTAGCCAGGGAAAATAAAGGTTCTTGTTTAAATGAATTATCTGAATATGATTATGAAGATATATTACAGAGTATTGAACAGATCAATTTATTCGTGCAGCAAGGGAAATTTGCATACACTACAGTTCAATACTTGCTACAGGTATTGGAGATCCTTAGGAATAAGAAATCGGCCAATCACCTGCTAAATAACCCAATGTATGTTTCTGCCACTAACACATTTGCAAACTATGATCAGCCGGAATGCTCAGCTGTTAAATATGCATGGGATCCTCCATTTGAGAAAGGAGAGATGGAAGCCCTGGTCTATGAATGGAAGAAAGATGCAAGTTCATTTTGTCAGTTTTACAGTGCAAAGAGTGAATTAGTATTGAATGCATGCATTAAGTCTGCCTATAACCTAATAAAAACCGGTGTGTGTGGGTATGACTTTGTGGCTCCATTGATCGATGTGTGGAGAATGATTCTGGACGATTTTTATGCGATTCAATCAGTTGATACCAGGGAAGACACACTGTCAAGTGGAGATTGTTCCACTTCCTCAGTTCCTGAGGACTCGCCTGCTTCAGCACCTTTGGCTGATTCAGCGAGTGATTCTGAGCTCCTTTTGTGTGAAATTGAAGTTCCTGTAATTCCACCCTGTACCATGGATAACTCAGTGTTACTTCCCAGTAAGACAGAAATTACTAATACTTCCTTAATCTTGCCCTGCACAAATTTCTCAGCAGAGGACCCAGAAGTCCTGCTGACTTTCGAGTCCAGCCTAGCCAGTACTCATGACTCTTTGTTTAGTGAAACAGACACCAGAAAAATCTTGCCTGTCTCTGCAAACACTTCTGCAGAAATTACCTGTGTTAATAAAGTTCAACTCCTGTCTGATCCAGCAGATGCCAATAGATGCACTATATCAGTTTCCGAGTCCCAGCAATCCTGTCTAGTAAACTCAGAACCCCAGCATCTGAATTTTCCAATTTTACAAATGAATGGTGATTCAGATGCGCAAACATTGTGTCTTGATCTTCCTGTTTCTACACCTCGCTCTAGTTTCGTGAATAGCTCAGAGCATCTGCTATGTGAACCTGAAATCGCAGAATTATTACCTTGTTCAGAAAATTTTCCAATAAATTTGCCCTGTACCATGAATTGTGCAGTAGATCTCTCCAATGAAACTCAGGTCACAGAATCATTATGCTGTCCAGCAGGTGCTTCCATGGTTTTGCCCTGCAATATGGACTGTTCAGTGATCCTGTCCAGTGAAGCTGTGGTCGCAGAGTCTTATGCTTCACCCAGTACTTTGGATACTTTAAACCCTTTAGCAGAGGAGGCTGAAGCACTGCTTACCTCAGTTGGTGTTGCAGTAATATTCACTTGTCTAGCAGCTGTTTTGGAATTACAGTCTGCTCTAATAAAACTTGATGAATTTCTGCCCAGCGAAGCAGAAGCCATTGAAATATTGTCCTCGTCAGCAAGTGTGTTAGATACCTTGCCCTGTACACAGTCTGATTTAACCAATGTTGTTGAGTCCCTCTCCAGTGTTGTAACAGCCGAGGAACTCCAGCCCTGTCCTCTGAATGTTTCAAAAGTCTTGCCCTGTAACATGGATAATTCTGACTCGCTGGAAAAAATAATAGAAATCTCAGAATTTCAGTCCGGGTTAATGAGTGTTTCTGAAACCCAGCCCTGTATCCTGGAAAATTCTGGTTCTCTGGCCGGTGTGGCAGAAGTTCCAGAGCCCCCTTCCTGTCTAGTGAGTTACTCAGTTTTGCCTAGTTCAGTGGGGATTGCTGCAATATTGACTTGTTTTGCAGCCCTTCATGAGCTCCAGTCCAGTGTATTTGATGAGTCTCTGTCTAGTCCAGAAGAAGCTATGGGAACCCTGTCTAGTTCAGTGCATACATCAGAAGATTTGCCCTGTCTTGTAAATGCCCCTGAACATGATTTGTTAATAACCCTGCTGGAATCAGCGACATCTAAGTCTGATCCTGCAGTTTTTAGTGAGAATCCAGTAACTATGAAGTCTAGTCATGATGAATTTTTTTTGCCCAGTTCTGGTTTCGGTCCTGTCTTGACTGACTTTGAGGTTCGCAGTTCCTTGACATGCCCAGAGGTTTCTCTTGTGCCGGTGTGCCCAGATGTGCTTCGTATGCCAGACTGCCCAGATTTGTCTGTGTTAGCGTGCTCACGTGCTTCCCTAGTGGAGACATGTTCTGATGTTGCCGGTTGGCCTGCATGCCCGGAGATGGTTCTGGTCCCTAAAAGCCCTGATCTTGATGTTTGTCCTTGTGACCCTGACTCTGGAGTTGCCCTGGGTTCCATAGGGGTTCTTGATAGTTCTCCATGTGAGCCTAAGGGGCGTTCTGACCTGTGGGGATCTCTTTGGAGCTTCCAAGTGTTCTGGGAGATCTCTGAGGAAACTTGTCCTGGTACCTTGGACTGGTTCAACGGTGGGTTTTGTGTTGGTAGGGACAGTTCCGGTGGGCATTGCAAAGGCTTTGGCGTTTTTGGACAGTCCTTGGAAGGCGGTGGGTATCGCGCAGAGAGTTTCTTGGGGTTGTTTTCTGGAAGTCGTGGTTCTGATGGGTGTCACACTGAGGCTTGTAGTGCTGACGGGCATGGTTCGGTAGGTTCTGGTTCCAATTGGTCTAGTTTTGGTGAGACTGATTCAGGAATTTGGTTTTGTCGGACGGATCCGACCTTCATGAATTTTCAGTCAGATCAGTTTGCTGGATTTCCCACTTCTGATTTTTTGGTTTGGGTGGTTCAGGAGAAATATGTCAGTTTTCATAGGCGTCCAGAGGCCGCGTTTAAGGGAGGGGGTACTGTTATGATCGCTTCTGCAGCGTTTACTGCTGACTGCACTGGTATTGCAAACCAAGCAGTTCTAATGTCATTACATGCATTTGCTTGCATAGTTTGGTTTGCACTTAAACTAGTTGCTGATTCCATCTGCAGTCGCTCTGAAGTTTATGACAGTTTAATATGCTTTTGTGTAAACAAACATTGTCTGCTGCAGTGGAGGGGCGGTCCCTTTCCTGCAGGCTGCATATCATTGTCTGCCTTTTCCTGCTATCAGCCTGTGATTAATTACCATTCACTTGTGTGGGAATCTGCAGGTCTGCTCCCATTGGATGACCTCAGTATAAAGAACTGCTTCCTGCAATGCCTCATGGGCTATCATAGTTTCAGACTCTATCTGTTACTCTGCTCGTGCCCCACCTCGTTCCTGGTCCGTGTGGACTGCGCTGACTCCTACGAAGGGGTCAGCGAGTCCTCCTAGTTCTGCTCTTGTTCTAGAAGTTGCTACTTGCTTGTCTTGTGTCATATATTGGTTCATCGCCAATATATACGCATACTTGCGCATTTTGTTATTTTCCTTGTATTCGTGTTACGTTAATATA
The DNA here is from genome assembly GCF_040937935.1 of Hyperolius riggenbachi. Taxonomy (NCBI): domain Eukaryota; kingdom Metazoa; phylum Chordata; class Amphibia; order Anura; family Hyperoliidae; genus Hyperolius; species Hyperolius riggenbachi. The sequence goes on from NC_090650.1 coordinate 405,307,559, forward strand.
TCAGTGTCGCTGATATATACGTACACGAACTGTTTATTTCCTGTGTTCAGCTAGTCAGTTTTCCAGCACGTTTTGGTAGTTTGCGCGTATCGTGAACACCCGTGCTGAGCTAGTTATCCTGTTCCTGGTCCTGTTTGTGGATTGCGTTCATCTCTGCGAAGAGATAACGAATCCTTCTGAATCCTGTTCCTGGTCCTGTTTGTGGATTGCGTTCATCTCTGCGAAGAGATAGCGAATCCTTCTGAGTCCTGTTCCCTGTATTACTTCAGTCTTAGTCAGAGTTCCTGCTTATGTCATATATCGGTTCATTGCCAATATATACATATGTTAGTCAGACGTTACGAATAGTTTCATTGATAGCTGTAATTGTAATACGCTAGGAAAACATACTTATTGTATATTTATCTGTGTTACGTTCATCTATCTCGATCCTGCTATTTCCTGTCTCTCCTGTCCTGTCTTTGTGAGGCACGCCATCGCCGCAACGCATTGGCTGCCTCATTCCAGTCTGTCTGGTTTTGGACGCTTGCTGTCGCTAAGTAATCGCTAGCTAGCAAGCGTTCATTCTGTCTACCTGTCCTGATCTCCTCAGTCCTGGTTTATGCGCTCAGCGCTACCTTGCGCTGAGACGTTATTACGAAAGTGTTTGTGGCTGTTCAGATCTGCACCGGCTCTGTGCACCACAATCTCCTATTGGAGTCAGTCCTCTCCTCCACTAAACTGGGGATATCCTGATCCCTTGTGCTGGTGTGTGTACCTCCTTCACGTCAGCTTATGTGTTGTATGCTGACTGTGGAGATTACACCCCCAAGCTTAACATCAACAGTCCGTGGAAAGGAGGCCTCAAACTTGGTCTTTGAGCACGCATAAATTTTCTCATGCAAAGTACTTCTTCTTCTTGCTGGACGGTTGAGGCACTTACTGAATTATATATATAGATATATATATAGATATATAATTAGCAGTTAATAGCAAAGACACCGTACGTGGTAGAAACACCAAATTTGCAGGGTATGCTAAAGAGGTCAGTTGGAACAAGAGGGAAGACATTTTTCCAAAAAAGACCACATGGTTTTTGAGAAAATTAATTTTAAATTTCTTGGGCTGAGTGTGGGAAATGTTTTAATGGCACACCAAATTTGCAGGGTATGTTAAGAAGACCAGTGGGAACAAGAGGAGAAGACCTTCTAGTTTTTTAGAAAATCAGTGTTATAGTTAGAGGAAAAATAGTTGCAATTTAAATGTACTAAAATAAAAAATAATCTATTAAAATATATATAAATGCACTTTTTATAGATATGTTCAGAGTGTGGGAAATATAAAAAAAACCCTGACCTTCTTAGCATACCCTACTGGTGTTTCTAGCATATATGGGGGCTTTGCTATTAACCGCTAATAATTATATATATAATGGAAGTCATAATTGCGGCTCATAATCTGGAAACACGAGCCGAATTCAGTTGCAATTACGGGTGTATTCGAAATTGCCATCCGTAATTGTGGCTCGAAACCCAGAATTACGAGCCCGAATTCAGCTGCAATTACGGGTGTATTCGAAATTGCCATCTGTTATCGTGGCAGATCACAAATGACAATTTAGAGGTCTAATTGCTGAAATCGGACCGTAATTATGGTATAGCTGTAATTAAGAGGTCATAATGAGAATCCCTGCTTCTTGACACTTCACCTTCAAAAGCCGAACTTCCGGTTGCAAATACAGAAGTGTTGGAAGAATGGAGAGTGTTGTGCACTGCAGCACATTGGTGACATAGGCAAGTTAATCCTGTTCTGCTGCAGATCACACCCCTGTATGCCCCAGGACAATTTTGCATTTTGCACAACTGTTCCTGCTCATAGCTAGTAATCAAAGACAATTTGCTGGATGTATAGGTGATGTTTGGGCACACCTGTGTACATGCTAGATTATTCGCCAAAAAGAAAAAAAAAGCCAAATTTATTAAAAAATCAATAAAATAATTATTTATAAAAAAAATAAACAACTGTGGAGCGATCAGACCCCACCAACAGAGAGCTCTGTTGGTGGGGGTGAAAGGGGGGGGGATCTCTTGTGTGCTGTGTTGTGCAGCCCTGCAGCTTGGCCTTAAAGTTGCAGTAGCCGATTAAGTAAAAAATAGCCTGGTCTTTAGGGTGGGTTAACATTGCGGTCCTCAGGTGGTTAAAATAACTTTTCAGTACTCTGCAATTTAGATAGTACTGAAAAGCCGGTGAAAATGTGCTATCAAAATTATTCTGAGTATTTTCTTGCTTGCTAGTGCATTTTATTAACGAGTTGTGAAAATATCACGTAGGAAAAAACTCAGATGAGAAAGTGAATTGCATATGGGCCCATGAGTCCACTTATCCTTTACATGCATTATTGCATCAGCTGAACAGTTACATCTTTTAATTTTAGCAAATATAAACACCACCTTGAGAAAATCTAAGTACTATGATACCAGTTGGAGAAAATTCAAAATAACAGGCTTAAGTGAATTTGTGAAAATTGAGAAAAATTTCCAACATGTGTCAAGTATTTGGTGAAGACAAACCTCTCTGCTTTGTTTACTTCTAGTTGACACGAGTTTCCACCAACACAAAAGTTAACAAACCTGAACTGAACTTTTCTCCACTTGAGCCTATCTCTTACAGTTCTACATACTTAAATAACATTGTTTTGCTATTGCAAAGGTTGATCCTAATCTGCTGTCTCTGTTTCATTAAAGCTGCCTTTTTGAAAATTGGTAAAATCACCTTCCCTGCAGAGCTGATGTACTTGAGGAACATCTGGTAGCTGCTTCAAACACCTAACGGTTATTTCAGCCTCTGTTGCTCCCCTGCAAGACACTTGTTTACATGAGAGGGGCACAGCAGGGTCAACCACGCATGTAGTGTTGTTGACTACACAGAGACTCACGGAGAGACTCGTCATCAGTGAAAAAAAGGCATTCCAACTAAAATGACAGCTGCTGTGCAAACAAAAGGCATGTCTTGAACCTAATGCTACGTACACACATGCGACTACGATCGTTCGTTGTTAACGACGAACGATCTTTTAATTGACGAAAGAACGACCGGAGTAAAGTTAGTTCTAAAAAGTGTGTAACGATCACATCGTTAGAACGAACGTTACACCACGTAAAAGCACTTAATGCGCCTGTGCATAAAATTGTAAAGTTCCCTGGAGAAAAAGTGAAATGCGCATGTCTAGCCTGGTACAAACGATCGTTTCCAACGATGTACTACTTTTGCAAACGATCGTCGTTGGTTAAAATCCGCCAAGACAGAACTTTCTTTTGTAGCGATTTGGCTCGTTCGTCGTTAGACTTAATAGTCGGTGGTTCGTTTTTTGTAACGATCGTCGTTGGTAAAGATCGGGGAACGATCGTTACAAACGACTATAGTCGCATGTGTGTACGCACCTCTATTAGTGAGAAGAACTTGACTTTTCACAGCAGCCGATCAATGCACGTCAGGTATACTTTCAGTCAAAGTGATTCACGGAGACTTATATCAAATAAATGACTGCAACATACAGAGCTCATACATGTTACCTCCTTGTCCTACTTCCCACGCACTCCACACTTGTTTCAGTGGACTACAATTCAGCTGTAGGATGTTAGAAGTAGACTGGGAAACTTTTTACTCTTCGGGAAAAAATGTGGGTCAGAAAAAAAAAAGAATCCTTTTCTAAAAATACCAATTTGCTATACACACAGCAATTTTACTCACTGGCTCCCGAATAAAAGAACATGCTCAGAAGCCGTTCACCTTGCTGGCAGCGGTTTCTGCAGCCAGCCCTGCTAGAACACAAAGCAAATAAGCAGAGTCCTCGTTTCATCTCTGCTCTGAACTCTGTGTCTGTGATACGGGATTTACCAAATTGGTTTATCACAGCAAATCCCTAGTGAGAACGGTAAAAAAAAGCCCTGAAAACTGAAGGAATGTCTGGCCCTTAGATTTGGAAAAGCATGTATCAGAATTCATTTATCAATTATTATTTTTGTTAAGCATAATTTGATGCATTAGATATTAGCTTTTAGACAGAAAGGAAAAAAATAGTTCACAAGATGGGTTTTGAGACTTGAGAGGCCATCTATGTCAAACTGAAGAAACCATCCTTAAAGAGAATCTGTATTGTTAAAATCGCACAAAAGTAAACATACCAGTGCGTTAGGGGACAGCTCCTATTACCCTCTGTCACAATTTCGCCGCTCCCCGCTGCATTAACCACTTCACCACTGAGGGGTTTTACCCCCTGAGCACCAGAGCAATTTTCACCTTTCAGCGCTCCTTCCATTCATTCGTCTATAACTTTATTATTACTTATCGCAATGAAATGAACTATATCTTGTTTTTTTCGCCACCAATTAGGCTTTCTTTAGGTGGGACATTATGCCAAGAATTATTTTTTTCTAAATGTGTTTTAATGGGAAAATAGGAAAAATGTGGGGAAAAAAATAATTATTTTTCAGTTTTCGGCCATTATAGTTTTTAAATAATGCATGCTACTGTAATTAAAACCCATAAAACGTATTTGCCCTTTTGTCCCGGTTATAAAACCATTTTAATTATGTCCCTATCACAATGTTTGGCGCCAATATTTTATTTGGAAATAAAGGTGCATTTTTTTCAGTTTTGCGTCCATCCCTAATTACAAGCCCATAGTTTATAAAGTAACAGTGTTATACCCTCTTGACATAAATATTTAAAAAGTTCAGTCCCTAAGGTAACTATTTATGTATTTTTTTTAATTGTAAATTTTTTAATTTTTTTTTAATTACAAAAAAAAAAAAATGGAGAGTGTGGGAGGTAATGAGTTAATTTTATGTGTAAAAGTCATTTATTTGTATGTGAAAAATGTGTAGGGTGTAGTTTACTATTTGGCCACAAGATGGCCACAGTAACTTTTTGTTTTAATGCGACCTCCAAGCTTCCTTCCGGAAGCTTGGAGGAAGAATAAGGAGGCTGGACACGTGAGTTTTTTCTCACAATGATCGCGCTGCCCATAGGAGAGCAGCTGATCATTGCGGGGCTTAGATCAACGAACGGGAATGGATTTTGCCGTTCATTGATCTCTGGGCGAGCGGGCGGCGGCGTGTTTACTAGCGGCGGGCGGTGTGTTTACGAGCGGGAGCGCGGGCAGCGTCGGGAACGCGGAAAGTACGTGTTTCTCCGTCCCTGGTTTTTAAAGGATGGAAAAAGGGGCGGAGAAATACGTACGCGCGGGGGTAAAGTGGTTAAAAGTAGTCAAAAACTGTTTTAAAAAGTTTGTTTATAAACAAACAAATGGCCACCAAAACCGGAAGTAAGTTGATGTACAGTATGTCCACATGTAGAAAATACAGCCATACACAATCAGGCTGTATACAGCCTTCCTTTTGAATCTCAAGAGATCATTTGTGTGTTTACCTTCTGTCCCCCTGCAGCTCTCATCCACTGAAAAGTGACAGGCTGATTGTTTCTTCCTGCAGACAGCTCTGCAGTGTCTGTAATTCCTCAGCATGTGACAGCCCAGCTCCTTTCACAGCCTAAGATTTATCCAGCTTGTAAAGCTCTCTTCTCTCACTGAGAGAGCAGAGAGGCTGCCTAATCTAAATAACACACATGGGAGTGTGCATAGAGGGAGCCTGGAGGGGGGTGGGCATGCATAACAGATCAACAACACTGAAGATTTGGCAGCCTTCCAGACACAGGGCGACAAATCCGACAGGAGAGAGATAAGTTGATTTATTACAGAGATGGTGATAGTAGAAAGTGTTGCAGTAAGCCAGAGCACATTAGAATAGGTTTAGGAACTTGTAGGATAGTAGAAAAAAGGATGACATTTTTGTTACAGAGTTTCTTTAGGAACTGTCGTGGAAATCCTAAAATTTAAAACACATACAAATAAGAAGTACATTTCTTCTAGAGTAAAATGAGCCATAAATTACTTTTCTCCTTTGTTGCTTTTACTTAGAGTAGGTAGTAGAAATCTGACATTACCGACAGATTTTGGGCGAGTCCATCTCTCCATAAAGGATTCTCAGCATGGCTTTATTCTTTATTAAGACATTCCCTGAAAAATCTTTATACAAAGATGCTGGCAAGTCTCCCTGCTCACTGCACACTATTTTGGCGGTTGGACTGAGCAACTGCCATTTACTAAGTACTTTTAAAAATAAAGAAAACCATGAGAAACCCCTTATGAGAAGATGGGCCAGTTCAAAACCTGTCGGTAAAGTCAGATTTCTACTACCTACTGTAAGTGACAGCAACATAGGAGAAAAAGTAATTTCGGCTCATTTTACGCAGGAAGAAATGTACTTCTTATTTGTATGCGTTTTAACTTTTAAGATTTTTGCGACAATTACTCTTTAAAGAGGATCTCCATCCTAAAATACAAAAATCCTACTGCGCTGCTGTCATGAAAAGTTATATTTACCTGCGGTGTCTTGTCCCACTAAGCCGTCGCAAAGACCCTGCATCACTCCTGCAGTAAATAGCTTGGTGTTTTTTTCTCCGAGGAGAGAGGGGAGGCGGGGCCAGGCACCAGAAGTGGAGTGAAGCGGGGTCCTTGGGATGGCTTAGTGGGACAAGACACCACAGGTAAATATAACTTTTCATTACAGCAGCGCTGCAGGATTTTTGTATTTTAGATTGGAGATCTTCTTTAAAGTAATCCCAAATTGAAAAAAAAAAATACATTCCTGGGGCTTCTTCCAGCTTCCTGGTCCCTTACCATCATCCCACTCTCCACCGTTCCTCTGGCATCCTTCTCCAATGCTAGATGCACAGCCCCGTGCTGCGCGCCACCTTCAATGTGCTCCCATGGCCAAGAGCACTCTGAGCTTGCGCAGCAAGCAAAATTTGCTGCCGCACATGTGCAGAATGCTCCCGGCAGCATGAGCATGATAGAGGACGCACATGGTCAGTGCTACACATGTGCAGTAGCCAGGTGACTTGTTATCAGTCGGATTGTGGAGGGGGACAGTGGAGGAATGGCTGAGCGCAAAATCACAGCGAGGGAGCAGGGGGACTTCAGGGGGCTAGAAGAAGCCCCAGGTAAGTAAATGGGCTTTTGTTTCTTTTGTTCACTTAAAGAGAAACTCTGACCAAGAATTGAACTTTATCCCAATCAGTAGGTGATACCCCCTTTTACATGAGAAATCTATTCCTTTTTACAAACAGACTATCAGGGGACGCTGTATGACTGATATTGTGGTAAAACCCCTCCCACAAAGAAATTCTGAGTACATACTCTTGGCAGTTTCCTGTCTGTGAACCGTGCAGGATTTTGGGAAATAGCTGTTTACAGCTGTTTCCAACTGCCAAAAAAACATGCAGCAGCTACATCACCTACCAACAGTAAAAATGTCACCATGTGATAAATGTCAAAATGTAAGTCAGGGGTTTAAAAGATTTTACAATGGGCAAACACTGAATAAATCATTTTTACATAATTATTGTAAAAATGAAGCACTTTTTTTTATTACATTATTTTCACTGGAGTTCCTCTTTAAGGTTAACGTCAAGGCTAGGTGCACAGTGGGGTGGTGTAACAGCCTCATTGTTATGTGGCTTGCCGCACTGCAATGTACCACGTATGCAATGTTCAAAATGAGGTGGGTATGTTGCAGTATATTGGCATAAGGCATTGTAATACACTGCATGCAGTGCATTACGGCCATACTTTTCCTTCATTGTATGGTTCACTGTATGTGCGCAGTGCACAGATAACGTGCAGTGATGCTTTCCCAATGCATCCCTGCTATTATAGGGAACACAACACTTACTGTAAGCCTACCAAAAAAACAGGAAAAACATCAACATTTTTGGTCACCACAAGCATACAATGCTATGTTTCCTCTATTTTAGGCCTTTTTTTGCCTTCTTGGTGCAAGATTGATATGGCTCTAGGGTTGAAATTGCCAGGTAGGTCCAGAACCAGTAAACTTTTTGTACTGGGTCAGAAATAATGTATGGGAGGAAGCAGGAACATGGACAGAAAACACATGCAATCATGGGGGCGAAGCAGGTTATCTTTGTGTGTGGCGCTGAGCGCCGAGACTGGGCGCCCCATAGCAGTAATGTAATGCTGCCCGTGGTGGTTATTCGGAGCTCTGGCGGTTGCCGGACCCCGAATCACATCTCCCTCTGAGTTGCGGCAACTTGGAGGGGGAATAGTATTTAACGCTGCTGGGGAGTTTTGCGGCAGCGGGGACAGCTGTCATTTGGCTCTCCCTGCGCTGAACTGGCCGAAACCGTAACAGTAACAATATGTACTCAACATGGGGAGAACATGAAAACTGGGTTACAGCCTAGATGCCAAAATTACTTTTGATTTGGTTTTTGTTTTTTTTGTTTTTTTTGGGGGGGGAGGGGGGGGAGAGGAGGAAAAGTAGTACTGTCCCAAGCAAGTGAGCAGAGCTGGCCCAAAAAATGGCCACCAGAAATTTTACACTGAACACCACTTATGTGCCAAACATGTAAATACACTCATGTGCCAAACATGTAAATTGTGCAGTGAATGGGTGAATGAAGCCGAACACTGCAAATTTCCAAAAACATGACCACAGCACCTGTAATGTATTTCAGCGGCATTGCTTTTTTTGTTTTGCATTCATATGGTATCTGCCCTCACGTTTTTTTTTTCATTGTTCAATTTGTGTTTCAATCAAGCCAGTGGGAATACAGAAAATTCTTATAGAAAAAAAAAATTGTGATTTGCATGAAAGTTTAATGCGATTTTAAAGTTAATTAGATAGATTTTCAGTATATTCAATTTATTGATAGCAACGAAAAAAAATCACGGAGCAAAATAAAAACCCACATGATTGTTCGAAAAAAAAGAGAACAAAAATCTCGAAAGCAGAATCATGCATGCAGAAAATTGCATGCGTAAAATGCTAGGAAAAAAAGCGAACGCTCCCCTTAGGCCTCGCTGATCTACGAGTGTGTCTTGAGAAATGAACGTCTTGTTTCTTTATGTTCCTCTCTCTCTCTCTCGTTTCTACCTATATCCTAAATAAGACATGAAAAGCGCAGATGCACTCGAGCAAGCAGCACGCTACTTATGTAAATGGCCCCCACTTTTGTTTTGTAGAATCTCGGCTTCTGTCATCTAAGTAAACAGGATTTGACACTTGTGGAATGTGGCATTGACAGAATATTCTATTAAAGCTGACCAGCACCTATTGAGATGTCAATCAAGGAAGCCACAAGAAAGAAGTGGGAGGAAGAGAAGGCAGAACGAAACAAAAAGGGGGATTTCGGCTGATGTTCCAGATGAGACAGCAAAATTATAGCGTTTGCCTTTGCTTTTTTTAATAAGATAATGTGGATAATATCAGGATGCTTCACAATGTCAGTGTTTTCATTACAACAATTCTATACAATAATGATGGCTTTCTGGGACGCAGACAAGAGGGTTTCGCATTATCTGCTCGCCACCGTTTTTTAAGCTGTGTGCTAATTTTATCTGTTTATGGCACGTTAGAATTTGTATGTCTTTATGTGTTTGTCAAGTGGAGAGGAGTCTGTTGCTTCCTTCTATTTATGGGATTTGTGTGTAAAATGGCAACTAAGGTTTGTAATGTGTCATTTTCAATTTGACCAAAATGCAAAAGCAAATTTAAAATCAGCATTACTGTCAGCCAAAAAGAGTTAAGAAAGATTTTTCTTCTTGTAGTTAGGCTTGGTTCCCAATTATGACGTTCGGCTCAGAGCGGGCGGACTAGTTCAGTGTCCACTCCATTTTCTCAACACCATATCCAGGGAGGATGCATTTCCACCATAAGTCCCTAATGGACTTTTTTTTCTTTTTTTTTGATCAATTATTCCGTTTGGTCTAATAGTTTTTTTTAAATTCTTTCTGAGATACCATACAGCAGGGGTCTCAAACTCAATTTACCTGGGGGTCGCAGGAGGCAAAGTCTGGATGAGGCTGGGCCACATAAGGAATTTCACAATCGCGGCGCCCGCCCCTCTCACTCTTCGTTCACAGAGAGGGGCGGGGAGAGGAGGCGATCCGTGCGGCGATTGACGTCAGGAGGGGCAGAGCTGAAGCTGAAAGCTCTGCCCCTTCCAGGAAATGCCGGCGCATTGCCCCCCGGGCGATTTTGGGGCTTTGCAGCCCTCGTTTAGCGGCGGGGATGCGGCGGATTACTTGGGAGCACTGAAGCGAACTATAGGGACGCTTTTGCCGGCGAGGGCCACAAAATATTGTATCGAGGGCCGCAAATGGCCCATGGGCCACGAGTTTGAGACCCCTGCCATACACGAACGTTTGATTCTTCTGTAAATCCGAGTAAAACAATTGGTTTAACTAATAGTATTTTCTTATACAACATTCTTTAGATTGTAAGCTTGCAAGGACAGGGCTCCCTCCCCCTTTTATTGTCTTAAAAATTATTATACATTTTATTTATCATGTTACTTTTATCACTGTCATTACCAATTCTGTATTCTGTATTTTGTATCATTTGTGTATTTTGTCACTAATTATGTATCCTGTATATTGGTGTACACCATTGTCTGTATTATTATGTACCCCATGTTTGTTTCTTACTGTGTACAGCGCCACGGAATATGCTAGCGCTTTATAAATCAATAATAATAATAATTAAATAATTGTTTATTATTTCTTGATAGAAAAAAAAATATTATTTTCGATTTTCACTCTTTTTGATCGTTTTGGATGAATAAATGGGAAAATCGAGCGTTTTAAATGTACCGTGTATGGGTATTATAACAGAAATGCATCTGCTATCCAGAAAAATGCAACAGATTGGGACTTTGCTTTGCATTTCTACAATGTAGAAAACTGATCCATTAAAAATATTGGGTGGAAGCACGAGCTGTTTTTAACATGACATCTATTTGCAGGTCCATTGCTGTGCTGCAAAAAAACAGATGGAACCACATAACACATCACCCTTACGGTGCGTACACACGCACTACTAAAGAGAACGAGGGGTCCGTCAGACCCTCCCACTGGGTGGTCGTTCTCCCGACAGTAGTGCGTGTGTACAGTCTGTCTGCAGACTGATAATGCTGTTCCTGAACGATCCGCTCAGCTGGTGCCAGTTAAGGATAAAGAATTGTATACGAGGCAGAATCCTATACATAACGACTATCAAAATAATTGTATCTATGACTTTAGCACGTTACTAAACTTGTTGTAATCAATTATTGGTATTCAATAAAAAATGTTTTGTTGGAAAAAAAAAACAGATGGAACGAGTGGTGGGAATCGAGCCCTGTATAGTGCTGACACTTTTTTATGTGGAAGTTTACAGTTCAGATCTCTTGATGTCCCCATCACAGCCTATTGCCATTTTTTTCAGGGGAATGGGGGTGGGGGTGGGGGGGGAAGGAACATGGAACCCACTTTGCCTAACAGGCAGGGCCAGAATTGTGGAAAGGCTCCAAGGACCCTGGCATTGGGCGACTGCTGCCCAAGGAAATGGCTGGATGTGAGAGAGTGATTTCTGCATATGGAAAAGGAGGCTGTGAATGCAAATGAGAGACTGTAATAGGGCAGCAACAACTGGAAGTGGGGAGCTCCTGCCCAACAGAGCTGTACATGAAAGTGAGAGACTAATGAACATGGATGATACGTATGGAAGGGAGGGCTGTATGTGGAATGAGAAGGAGGCCACTGCGCAAGGAAGGGATACAGATACATTGGCCTAGAGGCGGACAAAGTATGAATTCTGCCATGCTACCAGTATAAAAGGGGTAAAAAGCATCCAGGAGTAGATAAACCTGAGTTAAAAACAGATAGAAGGAAAAGGGGGCGGCGGCTTACCTCAAAGCCGACAATTTCATATGAAAATTAAACTTGATTTGCACAGGCAATGCATTTCGGCGGTCCGAGCCCACTTCCTCAGTGCCGCCGAGCCCACTTCCTCAGTGCCGCAGGATGTGAAGAGCCAAAATAAATTGGCGCTCACATGCAAATGATGTTCTGGCTGGAATTAAAACTGGTGCTAGTGATAGTGCTGATGATACTGATACAACCACACACAAATTAGGTGTTTTTTTCTCTAATGGGCCATCTTTAATGGTAATTCAGCAATTCTTTGTAATGAAAGAGAAGTTGTTGGTTGGTTATAGATAAGAAAGTGAAGAATGAGATGTTCACAGTTGCCTGCTAACAATGGCTGAGCCAGAGGAATGACCTGAATTTACATTGCTGGGTGGGCTTACCCAATCTACGAGAAATTCCTCATCTTTTCCTGCTGGTGGAGCTCTGTCAGTCACAGAAATAGGGTCAGAGGAGAGGTTCACAGGGCAAAACCATCTGTCAAGTGCACAGGGCAGATGTCACAGAACAGCAATGACATTCTCAGAAAACATCTCCTTGCCTTTGGCAGCGGGGGAAGGATGAGCTGTGTCTGTTTGATTTTTGCATCCGAACTGACAAGGTGTGCAAAAGAAATGGCATCTATGCTTCTACACGGTTCACGCTGAGGACTATGGGACATAACCAACCGGTTGCAGTCTACCATATCTATGACTTGCCATTTCCCTATAACGCTCCTATGCTGTCTTCTGGCTCATCTATTGGAAACTTTAAGTATATACACTGTGCTATATTTCCTTAAAGGACAACTGTAACGAGAAGGTTATGGAGGCTGCCATAATTATTTTATTTTAGGCAATACTAGTTGCCTGGCTACCCTGCTTCTTCCTCTAATACTGTTAGCCCTAGCCCCTGAACAAGCATGCAGCAGATCTGGGGCCTGATTCACAAAGCGGTGCAAACACTTTGCACGCCTGTGAAAAGCCCTTTATCACGCCTAAACTTAGTTTAGGCGTGATCTGAAGGAATTCGCGCGAACTCCCGCGCGCAAAGTTTTGCGCAGCGCACCGTGCTTCGCGCGAAGTGCCCATTAAGCCCTATGGGACTTTGCGCGAGTTAGAGCACAAAGCGGTGATAACTTTGCTGGTGCAAAGGTTATCACGCCTAAAGTCTTTTAGGCATGATAACTGAGTTATCACCGCTTTGTGAATCGAGCCCCAGGTGTTTCTGACATTATTGTCAGATCTGACAAGATTAGCTGCATGCTTGTTTCTGGTGTTATTTAGACACTACTGAAGCTAAATAGATCAGCAGGGCTGCCACTGCCAGGCAACTGGTATTGTTTAAAAGGAAGTAAATATGGCAGCCTCCATATACCTCTCACTACAGTTGTGCTTTAAAGGGCCACTATCACGACAATTTATAATATTTAGACAAGACACAGCACATTTATATTGCACTTTTCAACTGACAGACTCAAAGCCAGAGCTGCAGCCACTAGGGGGCACTCTATAGGCATTAGTAGTGTTAAGGAGACTTGCCCAAGGTCTCCTTACTGAAGAGGTGCTGCATTACTAAACACTATCCAGCCACTGCTTTAACCTTCCTGGCGGTAACCCTGAGCCACGCAGGAGGTTTTCTCAGGCCCTGCTGTGCCGATTTTCTTAATTTTTTTTTTGCTGGACGCAGCTAGCACTTTGCTAGCTGCGCCAGCACACCGATCGCCGCCGCCCCGCGCCCCATCGCCGCTATCCATTGCGGCGCGCGCCCCCCCCCCCAGACCCCGTGCGCTGCCTGGCCAATCAGTGCCAGGCAGCGCCGAGGGGTGGATCGGGACTCCCAATGACGTCACGACGTCGCTGACGTCGGTGACGTCATCCCGCCCCGTCGCCATGGCGACGGGGGAAGCCCTCCAGGAAATCCCGTTCTTTGAACGGGATTTCCTGATCGGAGATCGCCAAGGCGATCGAAGCGGGCGGGGGGATGCCGCTGAGCAGCGGCTATCATGTAGCGAGCCCTGGGCTCGCTACATGATTTTAAAAAAAAACTGACGCGCTGCCTCCTGGCGGAATTTTTCATACCGCCAGGAGGGTTAAAGGAGAACTGTAGTGAGAGGTATACGGAGGCTGCCATATTTATTTCCTTTAAAGCATTACCAGTTGCCTGGAAGCCCTGCTGGTATATTTGGCTTCAGTAGTGTCTGCATAACACCAGAAACAAGCATGCAGCTAATCTTGTCAGATCTGACAGTAATATCAGAAACACCTGATCTGCTGCATGCTTGTTCAGGGGCTATGGCTAAAGGTATTAGAGACAGGATCAGCCGGACAGCCAGGCAACTGGTATTGCTTAAAGGGAAATACATAAGGCAGCCTCCATATCCCTCTCATTTCAGTTGTCCTTTAAAACACATGCAGAGATTGTGTACTTTTTACCTGGGTAAAATATACCATACATTATTCTTCTCTCTGAAGAAAAAAGCCATCAGATCTGGCAGGTTCTGGACTAGTCCATCTCTTGTGAAGGATCTATACACTAAAGTACCCTACAAATCGCAAGCTCTAAGCGCTTTTGTGATTGATTTTGGTAAGCGTTTCCTAGCATTTTTACAGTGATTTTCATTTTTTTGCAAGCAAATTTGTATGCGTTTCATTTTGTGATGTGCAATTTTGTGTGTGCAGACAAACAGGACGTGCAGTCTGACCCGAAACTAAGGCAGGGAACACACTTGACTGTTTTCGTGCGCGTTTTCTGCACAGAAAAACTGAGAACTCATGTTAATCAATGTGCTAGTTCACACTTAATACGTTGTTCGCGTGCAGAAAAAAAACTGACATTCTGCATGATGACTCCGCACATTTTGGCAGTTTCCTCTATCATTTACATCAGCTGCTGTGAAAAAAACGTGCGCGTTTTCCTGCATGGAAACACACTTGGTGTGCAGAAAAAGTATGCAGAAAAACGAGTGCGGAAAACTTAAAGTCAAGTGTGTTCCCTGCCTGAATGTCTTTCAAAAGCAAATTTGTTTAAAAAAATTGCTCACAAAAATCGCTGCTCAAAGCGCTTTTAAAGCGCTTTGCAATTTTTCCTATACCTTGCATTGAAGCACCATCGCCCAGAAAACAGTGCAGGAGCAGCATTTGCAATTGTATAGAAAGCTCATCACTCATGTGATAACACTCACATAGGATTTCATTACACAAGCGCTTTTACGGCACTTTTAGAAATGCTAGCGATTAAAAGGAAACTCAAAACGCTCACAGGGCTTGATTTACTAAACCGTGATAACTTAAATATCACACCTTAACAAAGATATCACACCTTATCAAAGTTAACACGCCTTATCAGAGTAGCATAGCAAGCGCTATGAATCCGCAGGGGCTCAGAGCAGGACGAGTGCTATTGCCATACGTTTGTAGCGCTCGCTATACTACTCTGATAAGGTGTGTTAACTTTAATAAGGTGTGATATCTTTGATAAGGTGTGATATTTGCGTTGAGTCACGGTTTAGTGAAACAAGCCTGTAGTGTGAAGGAGCTCTAACTGCCATTCAGTAAGTGCTTTTCAAAATAAAGAAAACCCTGAGAATTCCCCTATGAAGAGATGGAGAAGTCCAAAACCTGTCAGATCTGTCAGCTTTTAACTATCTACTATGGGCTTGATTCACTACACCGTGATAACTGATATCACGGTCGCATTAACGTTTTGCACGTATTATAACGCGCGTAACGTGTTTTGCACGCAATCGTGAATTTTCACGCGCATATGTGAATGTTTGTGTGAAAACATCCACGTTTGCGCCCGAAAATTTACGATTTTGTGCGAAAAAAAAGTTACGCGTGTTATAACGCGAGCAAAACATTAGTGCAACCGTGATATCAGTTATCACGGTTTAGTGAATTAAGCCCTACAAGTGTCAGCAACAGAGGAAAAAATACATTTATAGTGCATTTTAAACACATGAATTTGAAATGTTACCTAAGTCGGCACCTGATTTAAAAAAAACATTCTACCTGACCTATGGGGCTAGTCGGATCAGGTAGAGCCCATTTTCGATTATAAATTATTACTATTGAATTATATAGCGCTAGGGATGCTCGCTGGATTCCGCGGAATTCTAAATTCCGAGATTCCGGACGGAATTGGGCCAATTCCGATTCCGCCGGTTGGAACGGAATTGCTATAGCTCTAAAACGGAATTCCGCAGAAATGTTTTTAAATTTGCGGAATTTTACGGAATTCAAATTTATTTCCTCACCTATCTATTTTTCTTCCTCCCTCCTCCCGGAGGAGGGAGGAGGGAGGCAGTCTCATCTTCCAGGGAATTGTAGTATTTCAAAAGCCAGATTACATACTGTGGCTGGGAATTGAACCCAGGCTGGGCTGGGAATTGAACCCAGGTCTCAGTGTGTGGTAGGTAACTGACTTAACCACTATACCACCAACAACACTACATGCTGAAGTCAGCCTAGCATGTACCATTATGATCAATCCAAGAGAAAAATTAGCTTGCTTAAGGATTTATAGCATGTCAAAAGCCAACTCACATTGGCTGGGAATTGAACCCAGGCTGGGCTGGGAATTGAACCCAGGTCTCAGTGTGTGGTAGACAACTGACTTAACCACTATACCACCAGGGAGGAAGGAGGAAGGAAGGAGGAAGGAAGGAGGAAGGGAGGAGGGAGGAAGGGAGGAGGGAGGAGGGAGGAGGAAGGAAGGAAGGGAGGAGGAGGGAGGAGGAGGGAGGAGGAGGGAGGGAGGAAGGAAGGGAGGGAGTAAGGGCCACCATATAGGATAATAAGGTTACTTTAGCGATTGTTTCAAATTTTCCGACTGAATCCGGAATTCCGTGGAATTTCATACAAATCCGGTGGAATTTTCATAGCGACGGAATTTAACACTGACGTAATCTGTGATTTCCAGCGGACTGGAATTTGCTCTTTCCGATCATCCCTATATAGCGCCACAATCTTCTATTGTAAATGCCCACGTACGGGGTCACGATGTTGCAGCTCTGCTCCGTGCTCTCCTCGCAGAGCATAGAGAGGAGGGGAAGCAGCGAGGAGGGGTGGAAAAGGGGAGGAGAAGAGGCGGGGAGAGGCAGTGCAGAGCACAGAGAGGCAGGGAAGAGGCGTTATCAATGCCTTAGGGGGCGAGCTGCAGGAGTTCCTCTCCTGAAATGAATGTTCCTTCCCCTGTCAAGCTGCCGCCAAGCTTCTTGTCGGCCATTTCAGGGGGGAGGGGATGTAGGATGGCATGATGGACATAGGGCTTGATTCACAAAGCGGTGCAAAGTGTTTGCACGCCTGTGAAAAGCCCTTTATCACGCCTAAACTCAGTTTAGGCGTGATAAGAAGAAACTCGCGCGAATTTTCCGCGCACAAAGTTTTCCGCGCGCAGGCGCGCGCGCGCAGCACCCAGCACTTCGCGCGAAGCTCCTATTAAGCCCTATGGGACTTTGCGCGCGCGCACGCGCGTACGCGCGGTAGCTTCGCGCGAAGAGCAGCACAAATCGGTGATAACTCAGTGGTGCAAAGGTTATCACGCCTAAAGTCTTTTAGGCGTGATAACTGAGTTATCACCGTTTTGTGAATCAAGCCCATAGTGCTATGTAATTAAAGCATTAACATGTATCTGTGCTCAAGTCATTCAACATCAACACATCTCCGCGGGTAAACTGTAAACTTTTGCACATACCAGAATCTTTGCAGTATAATACAGTGTATAACTGTATCTATGGCTATAGCAATTCGGTTAAAGAGGCAATGTTTGTGGGGATATCTCATCATCAATGAAGATAAAAGAAAACATCTTAATAATCGAACCAAAATGTCTGGTTGGGGTGTGGTTGACCTTCAAAGAGCAAGTCCACAGAAAATTCTATGATGTTGACAAATTATCAAGAATAGTGCAAGTTACAGTGATAACTCTCCCTCGGATATATTGAAAAAGATATAAAATGAAGATTTACTTAGGGGTCTTTCACACAACAGCCCTTTTTCAGCGTTTCGACGCAAAGTCGAAACTTTGCGTTGACCAAGGTAAAATGAAAGTCCATAGACTTTAATTTTACCTTTCACACCTGACGCTGCGTTTCCATGCGTTGCGGTACGATGCTACCAGGAGCATTTTATCGCCGGGAATTGGCGTTTTCCTGTCGGGTTAATTCATTACTACCGCCGCTACTCAGCATCGCACCACAACATCCCGATGACCCGCCGCAGTTTATTCAACGCGTACAGGAGAACGGGACGTTCTTCTGCACGCGTTGAATATACTGCGGCAGGTCAAAACCCAGCGCAGCGTCAAACCGCACGCGTGTCAAACCCAAACGCAGCGTCAAACCGCACGCCTTGTGATGTGAAAGAGGCCTTATAAGAGTGAGTAACATCCTTTCCATGACCTTGAGGGAATCATTTGAATTCTGTCAGCTGCCATAGACCAGAATAAATATTTGTGGGCTATGGGGCGCCAGTTGCTTATTGTGGGTGCGAGCAATCAAATATTCAATAGCTGGTGTTCGGCCACAGTGTTGGCAATCGGTGATGCGGTGCTGGGGTTCAGCCAATATATAACCGAGCTCTAGATATTGGTCTCGGGTTTGAATATGACACAGCCGAGCTCCGTGAGTAAAGGTGGCCACACACTATACAATAAAATGATCAAATTTTACGGCAATTCGATAAAAACGATTGAGTTTTCTGAAAAATCAAAAACTTTTTTTTTAATTTGAGCAAGAAATCCAATCGGATTTCCTGTTTTTATTCGATAAAAGTCTATCGGAGTGCTGGATTTGTTTTATCAATTTTTATGAAAAAAAACATTTAACACCTGTAGTGTTAGGCCAAGCCAGGTCAACATCTGCAAGGAGTTTGTATGTTCTCCCTGTGTCTGCGTGGGTTTCCTCCCACGTACCAAAAACATACAAATAAGTTAATTGGCTTCTGTCTAAATTGGCCCTAGACTATGATACATACACTACACGATACATACATAGACATATGAGTATGGTAGGAATTAGATTGTGAGCCCCTCTGAGGGACAGTTAGTGACAAGACAGTATACTATGTACAGCGCTGCATAATATGTCGGCACTACATAAAAATACTTAAATAAATAAATAGGCCCCCTTTTAAACTTTCATTGGAATTCCATGTTACGTTACCCTGTTTTACCGCAAGGTAACACAACAGCAATGCAAGACAATGTGGCCTAGCACACTTACCGTATCATGTTGCACCAGAAGTGCCGCAAAGTCAATAGCAGTTAAGGTTCAGTGTCTGTGTGTGTGTGTGGGGTGGGGGGGGGGGGGGGTCGGGGGGGTTAAGGTTAAGGCATGGGAGATGGTTAAGGTTAGGCATGGGGAGGGGGGTATTTTTAAATGTTAGGCTTTGGAGGGGAAAGGTTAAGGTTAGGCATCGGTAAGAGAGGGTTCTGTGTGCGTGTACTACAATACTTACACTTTTAAAACAAAAATATCTGTAAATATTACCAATAGTCTACTAGTCAAAATTGGGCGCCCAAATTTCCTCACGCCCCTTTTTTCATGCACGCCTCCCTGCTGATTCCTAACTGCCTCATGATGATGAAGTGTTTGGACAGATGTTTCTCTATCAAAATTGCAGTATAAACAGGAAATTGAACTTGAAGAACTCCCAGGCATTCTAATTATATGTATTGCAAAATGTACAGGGATGCAATGGACATTACAAGGACAGGGACATTTTACAGTATCTCCCTTCATAAAGAAACAAAGAGAGAGAAGGCATAGACAGGTATTGTTTCACTAATTAATTTTGTTTGTACTGGTTTACTATGAATTCATTGGGAACTTTGTATGACTTCTACCTCATAGGTCCTTCCCATAATGCAATGCTTGTACCGATGAAGGTCAAGCAGCCTGAAACCGCTATCTGCAAGTGGAATTTTATTGTTCTGTACAATTAATACGCTACAGGCGTTCTTTAAACCAGCCTGCATGTAAATGAACAATATGCATATTCAGTTACCAACTTTGAGTAATACATTTTCAGAGTAAATCCTTGCTCAGCCAAAACTGTATTTAGCGTAGCTTTTTTTCAGTAGAGGGGCTTTTATCTCCTTTTGGCCCTCTACAACAATCCAAGTGGTTCTGATCCTCAATGATTGAACTGAGGGAACTGCGAGACTTTAACCTTGCAAGTGTTACGCATGGAGCACATTAGTCCAGAGCTTGCATGGACCAAAGACCAAATCAGCTTGAAACAGCTGTCTGCAAATTCTATGATTCTATAACATTAATGGGCAATTACCATGCTGTAAACTAGCAGTTCTGAATGTATGCCTGCTTTTTGTCTGGAGCTTAAAGAGGAACTCCAGCCTAAACAAACATACTGTCATTGTTACATTAGTTATGTTAATTAAAATAAATAGGTAATATAATCTCTTACCCACACTGTTTTAAAAGAACAGGCAAATGTTTGATTTCATGATGGCAGCTATCTTTTTAGTTGAAAGAAGGGGACAGGGAGCATGAGACACAGTTCCAACTGTCCTGTGTCCTGAGCACCTCTCCCAGTTGCTAGGCAACGTGAATAACAGCATAGGAAATCCCATCATGCTCTGCACAGCATCAGGGAAAAAAAGCCCAGGCTTTTTTTCTTTGATGGGTGGAGCTTAGCTAAAAATGCAGTTAAAAATGATGCTTTGGTAAGAAAAACAAAGTTCTCATGCTGTGAAACTGTTAAAGAAACACCAAGCCTTTTCAGTTCTGCTGAGTAGATTTTTAGTCCGGAGGTTCACTTTAAAGGAAAGACTTACATATTTAATGAATGGCCTTAACTGCCCATTTTGGCAGTAACTTCTTGCTCAGGTAAAGCTGAATATATGGGAAAACTGTACTTAGCATTAGGGATGCTCATTCAGATTTCGCGGAATTGAAATTTCCAAATTTCCGATCGGAAATCTGAATTTCCGATCGGAAAACGGAACTCGGAAATTGGATTTCTGCAGAAATACTGCATTACTGCAATACGGTAATTTTAGGCCAATCACAGAACTCAAAATCAATGGACCAATCAGAGACTGCAGAAACAACTCGAAAGTATTTGGCCAATCAGAAAATGCAAAAAATGACAAAAAAAACCCACTACTTGTAAATTGGAAACTGATCAGAAATCGGATTTCTGCAGAAATAATGCATTACCACAACTCAGTAATTTTAGCCCAATCACAGAACTCGGAAGCATTGGATCGGTCAGATAATGCAGAGTCAACTCGGAAGTATTTGGCCAATCAGAGAATGCAAAAAATGACCCAAAAAAACACTAATCAGAAATCGTAAACCGATCGGAAATCCGTGAAATCGGTAATCAGCATTGGCAGAAATGGGAATTTCTGCAGAATCGGAAATCGATATTTCCGACCATCTACTTAGCATTAGAGATGTCGGCGAACGGTTCCCGAACCGTTCACCGGCAAACTCCTCACCTGTACTACTTCCTCTATGACCCGGAGTAGTACGCCTGCGCTGGCCCAGCACTGCGCGTCCTAGATCGTGCTCCTGTTGCCGGGCACTTTCTGCGCATGTGCGTGACGTCATGAGTGACGAACCGCTCATGCGCAGAGTAGCCGGCAACGGGCGCACGATCAAAGACGCACACCGCCAGCCCAGCGAAGCCGCACTACTCCGGGTCATAGCGACCTGGAAGTAGTAGTGGCTCCATAAAGGTTCGCCCACGAACGGTTCGGGCCATCTCTACTTAGCATAGGTTTTTCTAGTGGTTTAAGTTCTTTATAACTTAATGGGGTACTCCGTAAACCTTCAAATGTTTATTTATATAGCTAATCTTGCCTACGGCTCTCTTCCTAGTTTAGAGCGTCCCCGAGTTCTTGCTCTGTTGATATGGTATATTTGGAATCCGCAGGGCCATGCAATGACCCCGTCTCCTCTACAACTCATAAGCTGAACCGTTAAAAGATTATGGAGACAAACGACCTGTTGATGCTCATTTGTCAGCAGAGGAAGCCAATCTGTCATGGCGTTGTTGTGGGCGATTCATAAGCTAATGTGATCATTCACGCTGCCCTCATTGACATTAAAGACGTTTGACTGGAAGGAGGTGACTGATGCATCTGACGGATGGTCTGTAATATTGTCCTACGATGAATTACAAACAGCTGGGTGGAATATGAGAAACTGCTGATGCTAGATGAGAATATTAAGCCATAACAGCATGTATTAATAACTACAAATTAAAGGTACATTTTGTTCAAAAAGTAGGAACGAGAAGGCAAAATGCACAAAATAATTTTTGTTTTGTGTTAAAACGGTACCATACCTCCCAACTTTTTGAAAGGAGAAAGAGGGACAGTTAAGACACACCCCTGTCACACCCCTGATCACGCCCTTGCCACACCCCTAGTCATGCATATCATAAAGATTTCATGAGAAAAATATGTTGTTTTATAATTCAAACAACACGGGCCCTTTCTATGCTGGTTCATTTTCCTTCATATTAACATTTTAAAAGTTTAGAGTCAATCAAACACATTTGTTTAGTAGAGAAATATATATATTTACATAGAAAGAGGAACAAAGTCCTGAAAGAGGGACAAATGAGGAAGAAAGAAGGACAGGGCTCCCAAAGAGGGACTGTCTCTCCAAATGAGGGACAGTTGGGAGCTATGGGGTACACTCACCAAAACAAGCAGTCTTCCAAAAATGCTGTACAGGCATAATCGGATACCCATTTTTAAAATCCGAATTTATTCGGATCCGGATACCCAGATATCTGAATCCGAACATTTCGGAATCCGAATAGAATCGGATATCCAAACCCATTATCCGGGAAATCCGAATTGATTCGGATATCCGGATAGAAAACCGGAAGTGGACTTTAAATGGCTTAAATTGCTTCCAAAACTCTCTCTCTCTCTCTCTCTCTCTCTCTCTCTCTCTCTCTCTCTCTCATCATTTTTGCCATTTAAAGCATCTATTCGGTTATCCAAACTAGCTATCCGACCGGATTCCGGATTTCAGACAAATACCTGAGTTTGCTCGCATAGTGCTATTCGGATTTACACAAATATCCGGAATCTGAATCACAGTTCGAATAGCGGAAAAAGTTCAGATTATCTGGGTAGTTCGGATACCCGAATATTGGATGAGGATCCCTGATGCTGTACAGTACTTATTATTAGGGATGGCCATGCTTTGGAGAACTCATGGCAAAGCATGTATCAGCTGATAGATTTGGAAGCTTCTGATTTGCTGTGATGACTTCCGATTCTAATGCATGATCATGACCAAATGTGATGGTAAAAATATAAAGTGCGTGGTAACCAATGCTCGGAGCCTTGCAAATAAAATAGACGAACTAGAGTTCATTCTGAATGACAAAGGCTATGACATTGTGGGAATAACCGAGACATGGATGGATGAAAGCCATGACTGGATAGCTAATTTAAAAGGATACAATGTGTTTAGGAGGGATAGAACAGGGAAAAAAGGTGGAGGGGTTTGTCTCTTTGTTAAGAATTCTTTTACAGCTGTCCTCAACGATGAGATGGAGGAAGATTGTGAAGATGTGGAGTCCGTTTGGGTAAATATTTATGGTGGAAATAAAAGTTGCCAATTGCTTATTGGGCTATGCTACAGACCACCTCTTATTAATGAAGCTGCAGAACTGCGATTACTACAGCAGATTGAAAAAGCTGCAAGTAAAAATGAGGTCATAATTATGGGCGACTTCAACTTTCCAGACATTGACTGGAGTATTGAGGCTACCCATTCTGGTAAAAGCAGCAGATTTCTGGCAGCACTACAGGACAATTACTTGACTCAAATGGTAACGGAACCAACTAGGGGGAATGCGTTACTGGATCTGATCATTTCTAATAGACCAGATAATGTATCAAATGTGCAGGTTCAAGAACATTTGGGAAATAGTGATAACGTTTGATCTGGTGACTGATAGGCCACGGGGCAGCGGGAACACTAAAACTATGAATTTTAGAAAAGCAAAGTTCAATCAAATTAGGCAGGCACTAAGTTTGGTGAACTGGGATAATGTACTACAAGGGAAGGACACTGAAGGGAAATGGCAAGCTTTTAAACGTATTCTCAATCAATATTGTAGTATGTATATCCCATATGGAAACAAAATGTCTAGGAATAAAAAAAGGCCTCTATGGATGAATAGAAAGGTTAGGGATAAAATGAAGAGGAAAAATAATGCCTATAAGGTCCTAAAACAGGAGGGGACTGAGGCTGCACTAAGCAATTATAAGGAGTGCAATAAAAATTGTAAAAAAGAAATTAGGCAGGCAAAGATCGAAGCTGAAAATCAAATCGCTAGGGATATCAAATCTAACCCAAAAAAGTTTTACAAGTACATCAACTCTAAAAAAAGAAAGGTTGACTGTATAGGAATCCTAAAGGATGAGGGTGGGAACTCAATGGTGGATGAACAAGGTAAGGGATAGTTATTAAATGCTTTCTTTGCTTCTGTCTTCACAAAGGAAACAGCACTGTTGCAAATTACAGAGGCAGAAGAGTCTCAATCTTCTAACTGTAATATTAAATACTTAACGCAGGAAGAAGTAAAGGCAAGACTAAATAAATTAAAAATAGACAAGGCACCTGGCCCGGATGGCATGCATCCTCGGGTCCTAAGAGAATTAAGTTCAGTTATAGCTAAGCCCCTTTATCTTATCTTTTGTGACTCTCTTGCAACTAGCAGAGTCCCAGTGGATTGGCGTACAGCCCACGTTTTCCCATTATTTAAGAAGGGCAAAAAATCTGATCCAGGAAATTATAGACCTGTAAGCTTAACATCAGTTGTATGCAAACTATTTGAGGGGTTACTAAGAGATACTATACATGACTTCATAGTAGAAAATAATCTTATTTCTCAGCATCAACATGGGTTTACTAAAGACAGGTCCTGTTTGACTAACATGCTCAGCTTTTATGAGGTAGTGAATGCTAATATGGATATTGGGAATGCTGTAGATGTGATATACTTGGACTTTGCAAAGGCCTTCGACACTGTTCCCCACAGAAGTCTGGTGCAAAAGTTGAGGATGCAAGGACTGGGGAAGAGTTTGTGTGCGTGGATAGGGAACTGGCTAATGGACAGAAAACAAAGAGTTGTGGTCAATGGATCGTACTCAACAGGGGCAAATCCAGGATTTCCAAGGGGGGGTTTCCTGAAAGTGGTGTGTGGGCGTGGTCAAAATATGGTGTGGGTGGAGCCAAATACTAGCAGTTTCTAGGCTAAATTGCACCCAGGGTGAGGGCGTAAAATGCGCCCCCAACGTGGAGACAGGTATAGGTGCCTGCAGTATAGGCAGCCAGCTATAGGTCCCCCCCAGTATAGGTAGCCCATATAGTTGCCTCCAGTATAGGTTAGATAGGTATATGCCCCCCAGTATAGATTAGATAGGTATATGTCCCCCAGTATAGGTTAGATAGGTATATGCCCCCCAGTATAGGTTAGATAGGTATATGCCCCCCAGTATAAATTAGATAGGTATATGCCCCCCAGTATAGGTTAGATAGGTATATGCCCCCAGTATAGGTTAGATAGGTATATGCCCCCCAGTATAGGTTAGATAGGGCTATGCCCTCCAGTATAGGTTAGATAGGGCTATGCCCCCCAGTATAGGTTAGATAGGGCTATGCCCCCCAGTATAGGTTAGATAGGGCTATGCCCCCCAGTATAGGTTAGATAGGTATATGCCCACCAGTATAGGTTAGATAGGTATATGCCCCCCAGTATAGGTTAGATAAGTATATGCCCCCCAGTATAGGTTAGATAGGTATATGCCCCCCAGTATAGGTTAGATAGGTATATGCCCCCCAGTATAGATTAGATAGGTATATGCCCCCCAGTATAGGTTAGATAGGTATATGCCCCCCAGTATAGATTAGATAGGTATATGCCCCCCAGTATAGGTTAGATAGGTATATGCCCCCCAGGATAGATTAGATAGGTATATGCCCCCCAGTATAAGATAGGT
The DNA here is from genome assembly GCF_040937935.1 of Hyperolius riggenbachi. Classification (NCBI taxonomy): domain Eukaryota; kingdom Metazoa; phylum Chordata; class Amphibia; order Anura; family Hyperoliidae; genus Hyperolius; species Hyperolius riggenbachi. The sequence goes on from NC_090650.1 coordinate 405,333,348, forward strand.
GAAGGAAGGTGCCCGCCCCTGTGTGGGGAGAAGATTGCCCGGGGGAGAAAAGACAGAATAAAATGATGGAGGCGCCAGCCGCGCTAATAAGGGATGCGGGAACCGGCTTTATTCCTCGCTCCCTCCCTCCCTCCCTCTGAATGCCCCTCGCCTGCGGTGAATGTGTGCCCGGCTCCCCCATGAGTGTGTGCGCAGCGGAGCGGTAGGTCCTCTTACCGCAGATCAGGCGCACCAGCAACTGGAGTCTCATGCTTCCTGTGACGTCATGGTAAACAGGAAGCATGAGACTCCAGTTGCTGGTGCGCCTGATCTGCGGTAAGAGGACCTACCGCTCCGCTGCGCACACACTCATGGGGGAGCCGGGCACACATTCACCGCAGGCGAGGGGCATTCAGAGGGAGGGAGGGAGGGAGCGAGGAATAAAGCCGGCTCCCGCATCCCTTATTAGCGCGGCTGGCGCCACCATCATTTTCTTCTGTCTTCTCTCCCCAGCCGGCCGGGCCATGCGGCAGCCCCACTTCCGGTCTCGGTGCAGGGGGGTGTTCTAGACACCCAGAACAACCCCCTCCGTGCGCCACTGCTCAAAATGGGAGACTGTTAGCAGTGGGGTCCCACAGGGGTCTGTACTGGGTCCAGTGCTCTTCAATTTATTTATTAATGACCTAGTAGATGCAGTAGTGAGTAATGTTGCTATTTTTGCAGATGATACAAAATTGTGCAGAATCATCAACTCTCAGGAAGATAGTGTCATATTGCAACAGGATCTGGATAGGATGGCTATATGGGCAGTTGGGCACATACATGGCAGATGAAATTCAATGTTGACAAATGTAAAGTCATGCATTTTGGTCGTACCAATGGTCTAGCACCATACAAAATAAATGGGATACAGTTGGGAACATCAAACTTGGAGAAGGACTTAGGAGTACTCATCGACAACAAGTTAAATAATCGTACTCAATGCCAAGCCGCTGCAGCTAAAGCGAACAAAATTTTGGGATGCAATAAAAGGGAAATAAAAACTCGAGATGCTAGCATAATATTGCCCCTGTTTAACTCTCTAGTAAGGCCACATCTGGAATATGGAATTCAGTTCTGGGCACTACATTACAAAAAAGATATTGCAGTTTTAGAGCAGGTGCAGAGACGAGCTACAAAATTGATACGTGGGATGGAAGGTCTCGCTTACCAAGAAAGGTTAGATAAACTGGGTTTATTTAGTCTAGAGAAAAGATGCCTTAGAGGAGATCTAATTAACATGTATAAATACATCAGAGGGCAATATAATAGCTTGGCGGATGAGCTTTTTGTCCCTAGGCCTTCTCAAAGGACTAGAGGACATGAGCTGCGCATGGAGGAAAAAACGTTTTAGCCATTTATTTAGGAAAGGGTTCTTTACAGTAAGAGTGATTAAGATGTGGAATGCATTGCCACAGGAAGTCGTTATGGCAAACTCTATACCTGCATTTAAAGGGGGCTTAGATGCTTTCCTTGCGTTGAAAGACATCCATGGCTACAATTACTAGGTTATGCCTAATAATGTTGATCCAGGGATTTTATCTGATTGCCATCTGGAGTCAGGAAGGAATTTTTCCCTTTTGGGGCTAATTGGACCATGCCTTGTGGGTTTTTTTTCGCCTTCCTCTGGATCAACAGGGGTATGTGGGGGACGGGCTGGAGTTGTACTTTGTACTGGTTGAACTCGATGGACGTATGTCTTTTTTCAACCAAAATAACTATGTAACTATGTAACAAATCAGAACCTTGCAAATCTATCAGCTGATCAAAACCTGATCACATGTTTTTCCATGAGTTCTCTTAAGCGTACAAGCAGAGAAGGATCCGCAGGCCAGACCAGGTAGATGAAAAAAGCTGACAAATTTTATTTGAAAAAAATCCACAAACAGTGCAATAAAAGAGAGACAGAATAAGCTAACGCGTATCGGGCCTACAATCTGCCCTTAATCATAGCTATGATTAAAGGGACTCCGAGCAGTGCAGAAACTATGGAAAGATGCATATCATTTTAAAGCTCTCTTTCTCCTCTTTCCAATGATATATAAACCGCCGCCCTACGCCTTTTAGTTTTCGCTATTTTCGCGATTGAAATTGCCGCGGCCGCGATTTCAATCACGAAAATAAAGAAAACTAAAAGGCGTAGAGTAACGGTTTAGGTGTCGCCAGAAAGAGGAGAAAGAGAGCTTTAAAATGATATCCATCTTTCCATAGTTACATTGTATTACACAGGATGACACTTTCCCCAGTGTCAGCAGCTCCATTCAGCAGAAAAAGTCGCCCTGTGTAATACAAGTAACTATGGAAAGATGGATATCATTTTAAAGCTCTCTTTCTTCTCTTTCTGGCGACACCTAAATCGTTGCCCTACACCTTTTAGTTTTCTTTATTTTCGCGATTGAAATCGCGGCCGTGGCAATTTCAATCGCAAAAATAGCAAAAACTAAAAGGCGTAGGGCGGTGGTTTATATATCATTGGAAAGAGGAGAAAGAGAGCTTTAAAATGATATGCATCTTTTCATAGTTTCTGCACTGCTCGGAGTCCCTTTAAAGAGACTCTGTAACAAATTGTTTATCTTTATTTCTTCTATGCTATAAGTTCCTATGCCTTTTCTAATGTGGTCTGGCTTACTGCAGCTTTTCCTAATTGCACAGTAGCTGTGTTATCTCTGTTATATGATCTAATCTTCTCTCTATAGTCGGCACAGTCAGGCTGAGGCAGTCAGACTGGAATGTGCAGGGCTGCTTGTGATTAGCTAGAAGCTGTACACACCCCCTGCAGGCTCTGTGTGACTAACACACTCTGCTTAGCTGAGCCTATTAGAAGCTGGTTAGTTTGTTTGTAAACACTGCCTAAAACTGGCAATTACAAGCCAGGTTTGCAGCAGAGAATGGCAGAAACAGCACAGAGGGGACCAGGAGCACATAATGAATAGAATGGTATGCTTTTTATTGTAAGAATTTCAGAGTACAGATTCTCTTTAAGGGCAGATTGTAGGCCCGATACGCATTAGCTTATTCTGTCTCTCTTTTATTGCACTGTTTGTGGAATTTTTTCAAATAAAATTTGTCAGCTTTTTTCATCTACCTGGTCTGGCCTGCGGATCCTTCTCTGTTTGTACTCTTGGATTGGCCTGGCTTCCCAGATCCTGCACCGACTGGTTGGAGGTGAGGGGGGTAGAGCGTATATGAACTCTCCAATTTTGCAGTTTTTCTAAGCACTGCCACCCCTACTTATTACACATGGTCTTTGCATTAACCTCCCTGATGTTATGAATATTTCCAGATTTAGAGTCTAAAAACCGTGCAAACCCTAAAAACAAGAAGAAAAAAGAAAAGAAAAAAGAAAAAAAACATGCCACAGAGAGATCTGCAACAGCCCCTGCATATAAGTCTCTGAGGCACGGGATTACCGCTCTGAACTGCAAATTTCTGTCCCGAGCCTGACTCAAGGTTACCGCTAAGGAGGTAAATATATAGGGTGCGCTTCCTGTTCATTTTAGCCAGCTGAGCTTTTGTAGGAGACAATAATCCAGAGACGACCCAATCAATTAGTAAAACTATATACTCACTGTAGATTTCGACTGTTAGAAACAACCAGGAAACTCTTGACTCTGAAAAGAATTGTGAGCACAGCACAAACACCACAATCGCCACACTAAGCCGCCTCCCTTAGTAAGCCACCTCCACACTAAGCCGCTACCCACAACTGCACCGCCCACAGCTGTGCTGCCTCCACTAATCCGCCACTCACAGGTGCTTCTGGGTCCAAGCATGATTACAACCTTCAGTTAGTATATAGGATGAGTTTGAAATAATACTGGTCAAAATCCTTGTAAAATAATGACAGTTGTCAGTTTGTCATGGAGAACTCTCAGCTTCTGGGTCCCTGCATACTTCCAACTGTCGATTAGTAATTAGGGCCGGTTTCCACTACTAAAGTGATGCGAATGTGGCTACCTAGCCACATCGCATCACTTCCGCCGCCGCCCGTGTCACTTCCGCATCTCCCAGTGCGTGAATTGAAGAGATAGGACGCAGCTGCGGGCGGATGCGGCCGTGCGAGACTGTGCAGCATGCTGCAGATTCTCGGATTACACCGCACAACATGCACACAGTGGAAACTCTTCCATTGGCGTGCATGTGTTTCAGCATACATGCGGTGCAATGCAGCTATGTAGCCGCATCGCACCGCTCCTAGTGGAAACGGGCCCTTATAGATCATCCTGGGCAAAAACAGTGTCAGTACAGCTTCACAGCTTTAGAGTTTTTTTTCCTCCCATTGCATCCCCAGTATTAGGATGCCTCTAAACACACATCCCAGTTTCCTGTGTCTCCATTTTAGTTGTCCCAATAAAGGGCACACCATCATAATACTATCGGTATTGTCCCTCTGCATATAAAGCATGCCGCACCTGTCACAGACAGCAGAGCTGGTGACCATTATGTGCAGCACATAGAGGAGATGACAAAGCAAATATCGACATTGATGTGGACAGTATGAATAATACAACCACAATGAATAATTCTACACATACACACAACACAAGGCTAAATAACTAGAGGTGACAGGACTTATATATGTTACGGCCAGAACCCGAAGTTTGGCCACTTCTAGTTCTGGCCGGCCACTTCGGGTTCTGGCCGGCCAATTTGCGAAGTGGCCGCTGCGCTGCGGCCAATGTTAGACATGGATTGTTTACTCTGATATTAATGTATCTTCTGGCCGCAGCGCAGCGGCCAAACGTATTAATTTGTTGCAATTAAGCCGGCGGCAATGTAACAATTCAAGCCGCCGGCTTTTTATCTGCCTCTCTCTCTCTCTCCTCTTATGGCCAGCCGGTGGGGGACACGCGAGTCCCCCAGAGTCGTTCGTCGCAGCAGGGGCAGCAGAGCGGGGAGGCTGCAGACATTGCTTCTGCCAGCACCCGCTCTGCAAGAACGGCAGGCTTCCCTGCCGCAACGAACGACTCCGGGGGGATACTCGTGTCCCCGCCCGGCTGCCCATAGGAGAGCGAGAGAGGCGGGGGGAGGAGAGAGAGGCGGGGGGGGGGGGAGAAGGAGAGAGAGGCAGATAAAAAGCCGGCGGCTTGAATTGTTACATTGCCGCCGGCTTAATTGCAACAAATTAATACGTTTGGCCGCTGCGCTGCGGCCAGAAGATACATTAATATCAGAGTAAACAATCCATTTCTAACATTGGCCGCAGCGCAGCGGCCACTTCGCAAATTGGCCGGCCAGAACCCGAAGTGGCCGGCCAGAACTAGAAGTGGCCAAACTTCGGGTTCTGGCCGTAACATATACACAATATACAAATCCGAGAATGCAGTATCAAATCGTAATCAATAGCAAGTCAAGACAAAACACAATATCAGAAACCAGGAGAGCAATGCAGTACAGAATCCGTATCCAAGGTAAATAAACATGCAAGAGGTCAGACCAGGGAAGTCAGAAACAGGCAATGGGACCAGGAGTTCAGGCAGCTAGCAGCAAGCAGAGGCCACCTACAACTGAAGCTCTGGCAATGTCTGTAGCAGGGTGGAGTCTTTAAAAAGCCTTTCTGCAGCTGACTGAATAATTGCAGAGGAAAGTCCCGCTGAGGACATCTGGTGGTGAGTAATAAAAGTACAAGATAATCAAAGTCCAAAATGCCATCTACAGATAAAACAGGGAGTAGTAGTCTTCTATAACAGAATCAAGAGAGCCACCTGCTGGTGAGCAAAAGTCCAACAGTACTTAACGTATGCTATGCCATCAGCAGTTAAAACAGGGAATTGCAGGTTTCCTAACAGCCATGCTAATTGTGCCGTGTCCCTCCTATAGTGGGCCTGTAGAGTACCCCTCATAGTGGCTCTTGTGCTGTGTACCCATATAGTATTCCCAGAGCAGTTTCCAATGTTTCCTTATAGTGGCCCTTGTGTCCTCTTTATGGTGGCCCCCATAAAGTGCCCATTATTGTTTCCCTGTTGGTCTAGTGATCCCCCTAATATTTTTTTCATGGTGGTCCAGTTGTCCTGGGTTTTCTATTATTGATTTTCATGATGGTCTACTGGTCCCCCACATTCTTATAGATATCCCTGATGGTCTAGTGGCTTTAGCTGCAGTCTAAAACGTCCCCTCAGTCAATCTAAACTGCACTGTGTGTCTAAAAGAAAGGATTTACCTATTATGGTCCTTATTGTGAGGAACTGGCTGCATATTTCCATCATCCCTACTTTTAAGGTTGTCCACAGTACATCTTAATGTCTGGTTGTTTGTCTATAATTTCTTCGATAAAGGGGTACTGCGGGGGGGGGGGGGGGTATTATATTTATTAGGACACCTATGGCTTTAACAATACCACATCCATCCTCTTAGAGTACTAGCTTTCATTGTACTCTCAAGGACTGGGCTGGATGTGTACTTTTTACATCCATGAGCCGACTTTCTTGTGGTTGCCCTTTCATGTGCAGGGGTGCTACCATCATACAGGCGAGCCACGCCCCTGCTTGGGACCTCACATAAAGGGGGGCCTCACTCTGCTGCTGGTGGTGGAGTGGCAGTTGACACTTTGCGGGCAGAGCAAAGTGTCAACTCACCCGCCTCACAGCTTCTATCTTCTTCCTGTCCCGGCATGCAGCGTCTGTCGCTATGGTAACAGCGCCCCCTGTGATGATGTAACCACATGTCATTAGAGGGGAAGCACTGACCGATGCGACAGACGCCACACGCCGGGACAGGAAGAAGCTAGAAGCTTTGTGCAGGATCGAGGAAGCCAGGTGAGTTGAAACTTCACTCTACCAGCTCCCCCCACCCTATGCTGGAGACACCCACCTATCTAACCTATACTGGGGCATGCATCTACCTAACCTATACTGAAGGGTACCTACCTATCTAATCTATACTGGGGGCATCTACCTATCTAACATATACTGAGGGGTACCTACCTATCTAACCTATACTGCGTGCACCTAGCCATCCAACCTATACTGCGTTCACCTACCTACTTAATCTATACTGGGGGCATCTACCTATCTAACCTATACTGTGGGCACTTACCGATCTAGCCTATACTGCAGGCACCTACCTATCTAAGGCCCAGTGCACACCAAAAACCTCTAGCAGATTTGCAAAAGGCTAGAGGTTTTTGAAGCAGATTTCAGAGCGATTCTAGGCTTGTTTAGAGAAGTTTTCTAAACATGCCTAGCATTTTTTTTTGGGAGTGTTTTTGTGTAGCAGATTTCATATATTGGCACAGCAAAGCTGTTACTGAACAGCTTCTGTAACAAAAACGCCTGGAAAACCACTCTGATCTAGCATTTTTCAGAGCGGTTTTCCACTTTCCTATACTTTAACATTGAGGTAGAAACGCCTCAGAAATCTAAAAAATGCTGCAGCCCCCAAGTTTGCATTTGTGGAAAAAACGAACTGCTCTGGTGTGCACCATCCCATTCTCTTTCAGTAGCCAAGTGGTTTTCCCCCTGCAAGCGTTTTAAAAAATGCTCCAAAACCGCTCTGGTGTGCATCAGCCCTGACCTATACTGTGGGCACTTTCCTATCTAGCCTATACTGCGGGCACCTACCTATCTAACCTATACTGGGGGCACCTACCTATCTAGCCTATACTGCTAGCACCTACCTATCTAACATATACTGGGGGCAACTATGCAGGCTACCTATACTGGGGGCACCTATACCTGTCTCCACATGGGGGGGCACATTTTACACCCTTGCCCAGGGTGCAATTTAGCCTAGCAACTGCTAGTATTTTTCTCCTCTCACATCATGTGTTGGCCACACCCATTTTCCTCCGTGGCACGCTTTTGTGGTGAGGCTGCCCATTTTTTCGCCTTTACGGATAGGGGCCTCAAGTTATGGACTGCTTGGGGCCACCAAAACCTTAGCTGTGCCCCTGTTCATGTGGAATAGCTGTCCTTTATTAAATCTGCAATGCAGTCTTTTTTGGTGACATCGGTGTACAGCAGCTTTTCTCTTTCATGTACAGCTACCTTAGGCAGCAACTCCCCATTTTCATGCTGCCGTGTCCACATGGAGCTTCCTCTTCTATATGCCACCACCTATTTTCCATGTTCAGCAGCTTCCTTCGATAGTAGCTGACCATGGTCAAGGCTTGTGTGGCCTCTCCAGAAATCCCGCCCTGTGCATTACCCAATCTTGCTGTGTACCCAACCATATACTGTTTGTTGTCCTTCGAAGGTGCAGGTTAACCTCTGTTCAAAATGTATACGTTAATGAAACAGATATCCCCATTCAGAGTAAAATGTATTAAGAAAACGTTTAAAGGGAAGGTAGTGGTGGACTTGCCTCCAGGTAGTCGAACACTCAATGTCAATATTTAAAAGTGATTCTTTATTCAATTAGAAAAAGTGACATCAACTCTACTGCAATCAGGGCTGGTCATAGTCAGCCAAATTCGCTACACTGGAACTTTCCGTAGTTTTCCGCATTTACGCTTCACCAAACTACGGCTTCAAATTCAAATTTCAACTACGAATGCATGTCGTAGACTACGCGTTAAAATTCGCAATTACGCGTAGTGCGAAGCGTAGTGTATGCGGACACTTATGCCCTTATGCATAAAAATTTAAGCATTAACCACTTGCCGACCACACACTCATATCGTGCGGCGGCAAAGTGGTAGCTGGAGGACCAGCAACGCAGATCTGCGTCGCCAGGTGCCTCCCTAATTAATCAGGAAAGGCCGCTCGCGCGAGCGGCCATTTCCTGTTAGATCACGGAGCGGGTCTCCGTGAATAGCCTGCGAGCCGCTGATCTCGGCTCGCAGACTAAATGTAAACGCAGGAGACATTTGTCTCCTTTGTTTACATTGAACGGCGCTGCTGCGCAGCAGCGCCGTAAGGCAGATCGGCCGGGGATCGCCGCCATGTGACAGGGGACATCGTGTCACAGGCTGCACAGGACGGACAGCGTCCTGTGCAGTCCCGATCACCAGGGGGGACAGAAAGGAGAGGGCGGGGGGAATTTCGCCGCGGAGGGGGGCTTTGAGGTGCCCCCCCCGCAACATGCCAGCCAGCAGGAGCGATCAGACCCCCCCTGCACATTATCCCCATAGGGGGGAAAAAGGGGGGGCGATCTGATCGCTCTGCATGAACCAGCACAGATCACAAAAAACAGTGCTGGTCCTTAGGGGGGGGGGGGGGGTATAGGCTGGGTCATCAAGTGGTTAAACCTCCAAAAAGTGCAATTATATTTCTGGGCATGCGCAGGCGATAATTCAATCCATACACGGAAAATAAGACGCGTTTACCGCATTTGTAGTTGACTTCACAATACACATGTCAACTACGCGTAGTAGGCGAAACTACGCATAGCAGTACTTTGCTACACGTAAATGCATAAGTGTAGTTTTAAAACTACGTCTACGAACTACGATGCGTAGATGCAAACCACGATGCGTAGCTTCGCATTGGCATAGTTTCTGCTCATCCCTGACTGCAATGCGTTTCATGGGTATACCTGCTTCCTCAGGCAAAATTATTGGAGCATCTGTTCATCCAAGCAGAAAAAGCCTGGTGCTTGCGTGTTCACAATGTATTTCTGTATTTCTTCTACCCTGAAGGGATTGGGACCATCCTACCAACCTGCACGTGGCAGCTGGCGAGACGTCTATCCTCAAATCATACACCCGCCGGAAATTTGATGTCTGCGTGTTGGTAATAGAAAACACTAAAACAGTCTATCCGTTGAATAAGAATAAAGCAAGGAGCAGAGTAAGCCTTCATAGAATGATTATTGAAAGCTCAGAACTGCATTGTGATAGAATCAAGCTATGATTAAATGGTTTATGTTGAAGTTTACGTTGTACAGAGCGAAAGCACGAAGAATGAATTCAATGCCTCACCTTGTCACCGCAGAAATACGCAGAGTATCAGGGCTGTAGCATTCACTTGGATGCACAGAAGTATAAATCGGCTTAGGAATGTCATTACTTTTGCAGCAGAATAATGTAGAATAATATGATGAAAAGTATTCAAGGACATGTGCATTACAAATGCAAGTTGGAAGAAAAAAAAAAATCCCCGGGAATTAATAACTTTGAAGAGCTTGAGCAGAAGAAGGAACTCAAGCAAACTGTCAAGGTTTTATCCTACGTACAGAAAGTTTTGCTACAAATTGTTCTGCTTAAAGCGATTGTCACAAGCCGAATAGAACAAGCTAAGCAAAGAGCTTGCAAATCCGAATAAATATTCATTGTGCAAACGCATTCCAAAAAATGATATTGAGAAGATACGCAGTTAGCAGTTCCTCAAAAGTGTCACGCGGCTTACTGTAATATGTAGATAGAAGAGATCAAAGAACTCTTGAAAAATAATCATCTTCTGAGAATTTTTGTAGCGGCAAAATTTAAGAGGTTTTTTTCATTTTAAGTATGACTCCACCTCCCTATCTACATAACGCAGCTGTGACTGTGGAATTATCCCCAAAATGCTCCCTGCAGATGTGGTCGGCAATCCATTCACATCGCTGCATGTACAGTTCCCTCACAGATATGAGGACTCGTCTAAGCATATGCTCAAAAAAGGCACCTGTAAAATGTGGACATTGGATAAAGCTGCTAGTAGAATATTGGTAGTGATACACTCTTGATTGTAAAATGTTACCATTTTTATGTAATATGAGGGGCTACAAAATGTATCCACTCAGAGTATACTCTCTCAGATAACCGATTTACTACACAGATTTGTTAAAATCGTATAAACAATATTATATCATTGATGGGCACTTGGGCACTTTGGCACCTTAACGGTAATGCATCTCAAGTGTAACCTTTACTACAGTATTACTCAGGGGAGGTGTATGATGGTCAGTGTTATTATTATTTAGGTACAATAAAAAGTATAAACACTTTATTAGTTAAAATAATAGTGTTAGTGTGGATGTTGAGAACGACAATGAGGTAAACTGGAAGGGTCCTTGTTGATTCCCCACTACTCCTCTAGGAATACACGAAGTGGGGTGTAACTATCCTCCAGGTCCTCACTCAACAACACGCACAATATATATTGACTGTTGAAACAACAGGAACTTTGCTACACTGTGCAATGTATGTGATTTACAGTGGCTTGCAAAAGTATCCGGCCCCTTTGAAATTTTCCACATTTTGTCACATTACTGCCACAAACATGAATCAATTTTATTGGAATTCCACATGAAAGACCAATACAAAGTGGTGTACATGTGAGAAGTGAAACGGAAATCATACATGATTCCAAACATTTTTTTTACAAATTAATAACTACATAGTGGGGTGTGCATAATTATTCAGCCCCCTGAGTCAATACTTTGTAGAACCACCTTTTGCTGCCAGACAGCTGACAGTCTTTTAGGGTATGTCTCTACCAGCTTTGCACATCTAGAGACTGAAGTCCTTGCCCATTCTTTGCAAAACAGCTCCAGCTCAGTCAGATTAGATGGACAGCATTTGTGAACAGCAGTTTTCAGATCTTGCCACAGATTCTCGATTGGATTTAGATCTGGACTTTGCCTGGGAAATTCTAACACATGGATATGTTTTGTTTTAAACCATTCCATTTTTGCCCTGGCTTTATGTTTAGGGTTGTTGTCCTGCTGGAAGGTGAAAAACTTCAAGGGGGCTGAATACTTTTGCAAGCCACTGTACATTCACAATTGCCACCACAGCCTACACTGAGTTACAAGTTACTAGGGTGACAGATGCAACTAAAATACTAATAGAGGCTTATATATATTTACAGTGGCATAACCACCCATTGCTCATGTTTCACACCGAAGGAGTTCGTCAGGAGTGCTATACAAGGTGCAAGTACTATCTACAGCATGTACAATATATACATCATCAGACCCCACACCAAGTCATGTGTGGCTGAGCTTTAAATATGGTGGAGGGAATAAGGTTATCACCCTAGAGTGCCTGCTATGTAATGCCGCAATTGTTTTCATAGCAGGAATCCTCGGCAGCTCCCATCTTATCACCCTCTATGTCTCCCCAATGATGACTCATACTGATTCCTACCTTATCACTCCTCATCTCTACCATCTGATGACTCATGCTGTCTAGCTCTAGCATGAGAGAAGACAGCATGAGTCCTCTGTAAGTATTTATTTATTTATTGTATTTATAAAGCGCCAACATATTGCGCAGCGCTGGACATTAGTTTAGGTTACAGACAATATTTAGGGGTGACATACAGCAATATGACAATACAGGAATACAAGAAAACCAGATCACACAGCACAGTATGAGTACAAGGTAATGCTTAGTCAGTCACTGGATGGGAGCATGGAGAATAGGCAAGTTAGGTTCACTGAAATGCATAGCATGGGTGCACAGTAATGGAGGTGCATGATCAGGTAGGACACAAAAGGAGGAGGACCCTGCCCAAAGGCTTACAATCTAGAGGGTAGTAGTGAAGCTATGTAGTAATGATCTGCGATGGGAATTGGGAAGGACAATGGAGCAGTGCTATTCTCCCACCCCTCTCCTTTTACAAGTGAAAATGGCCCAATTGATCCCAAGCAGTCCACTCCATGAACTACCAGCTGCTCCTGCAGCAGTAGAGAATAAATACCAGCACCAGACCCGACAGTTGCATGCCTCTCAGTGCACTGGCACCTCTAGGCTTAAGCCTCAAGTGCCTAGTGGCAAAATTGCAGAATTGGTGATGATCTGCAGAATTTTTTCATCGCCGGATAAGAATAAAAACAGAAGTAAGGTTGTTCAGAGAAAACAACTTTATTTGATCTTTTATTAAATGCTTCTTTTTGCCGGATATAAAAGTGGATTTACATGCATGGATTTATATAGAGTCACTTTAATGGTTAATCTAGCTTTGGAACAAAGAGCAGAAAGAAAGCAGGTCCAAGGGATATGACAAGAAACATTAAAACATTATCAAAGGTTAGCAGACCTCAATCATCTAATGTCTTCCCTGATTCTAACTTCTTACCGCAACCTTCAACTTCCTCTAAATCCTCATCTCAGGGGTGGTTTAATGGAGTTCTGTTCTGGCTGAGCTGCTCATTTACTGTTCATGTTTATCTTGTGATATCCAGCTGTAACAGGGCACAACGATATAATCACAGCTGCAGAAGGATGATCATAACTGCAGTCTCTATATATACAGCTGCGCTTTGTCCTTTTAAAGAAGAGAAATAAGGGTGGGCCAGGCTGGTAAGACTGAGAAACTAATAAGATAGTTTACACCTTGCTACATTATCTACCAAAGATGACCGAATTAAGCTAATTTCACTAAAAATTCAGGGCAGTTGAGAAACTTTAACCCTTCCTGGTCATCAATAGTTGAGGGAAACGTGAACCGAGCAAAATATTTAAAATAAAAACATGATGTACCTGCAAATGAATATTGCATAGCTACCTTCCTGTTAGTTCCTCTCAGAAGCTCACCATTTTCTTCTTACAGTGATTCCTTCCAGTTCTGCCAAGATTTTGTCGAACTGAAATATATCAGTTGCTGTTAGGTTTATATCAGTTGTTGTCAGTTATAACTGGAAGACACTCAAAATACCAACAAATTTGGGCAAGCACCATCCACTCTACCATATATATGGGTAAGTAGCAAGAAGTGTGCAGAAAGGAACCAAAAAACATATACACATTACAAGAAAAAGTAGTTCCCTAAAAAATCCGCACCACTCAATCAAATTATCGAAATATAATCAATCTTTATTCAGAACAAAAAGTAAATAAAAACACTAAAAACAATGGACAATGGGGCACATAATGATGATGGTAGATATACTAATACAAATAATTCATAAAACCACAATGCCTGTAGTACACCTCCTGAATGGTATATAGTAGCAAAGTGCTAAACTGGTTACATACATATGAGGTAGCAATCAAAGAATCCCCAGACAAGGTGTCAGCCACAAGCAAATAATACTTAACCGTGTGTAAACGTTATATAAAGTGCATAATGACATCAGAGGATGATAAAGTATAAAGGACCATCCATGAAGATGAAGTGAAAGATCAGCGTGCAGGAATGGAAGAACCATAAATATAATATAAAGTGCTGTGAAAGACAAAAGGATGAGGCTGCAGCTTACCGGGAATGAGGAGGGACAGGCAAGGGAAAGGTGTACCCCACAACGCCGTCGCGAAACGTTGTGTTAATGGCAGAGGAGTGTAAGGATCATGCACTGGTGATCCACTGCTCCACCATCCGTTCTGCTCCACTGACTCCCATATAAGTCGAGGGGGTAACTTTCAGCACACTTTTTATGCTGGAAACTTAGGCTTATACTCGAGTATATACAGTAAATAGGTAAGATAAATTACCTCACAGATGAGGATACAGCAAATTTGGATAATACAATTTACCGAAAAACACTAATAAGACATAGGCCCATATGCAATTCACTTCTCTCCCGAGTTTTCTCCTAGGTGATATTTTCACACCTTGTCATAAAATGCCTTTTGAACCACTGGCAAACAAGATCATGCCCCCAAATAATTTTTTTTAGTACTTTTCAACAACTTTTAGGTACTTTTTGATTTGTAAAAATGCTTAAATGTTATTTTAAAGAGAATATGAAAATTATTTCCTAGGAGTTAACTCAGGAGAAAACGTTAATTGCATACGTTCCATTGTGGTTCATGGGTAAAAATCCACTTCCTTAGGTCAAAATATGGTCTCTTGAGGTAAGAGCTGAACAGCTCGGAGTACCTGTGACTCTGAGTACAGCTTATGCACACTATTTAATGAAGAGGCTTCAGCTCAGCTATAGATAACTCTGGTACTGTATTCGGGCTGAGGAAGTGGGATGAGACCCACAAAATGTGTTGCCAAGTGCATATTTAAGTTATTTGTCATTATCTGACTTTGTCATCATTGAGGTAAGCCACCTCACTCCTTCTATTTTCACTGTTTTTAATGCAGTTTTATCATCATCTGGGCACCTCTTTTCCCTCTTTGAGTCACACTCCCTCCTTTGAGAGGGGTAGTCTTTTTGGTTAGGGCCCTCTATCCCTACAATCATTTAGAGCTATTTTGTACCAAGGAGTGCCCATGTACAGTCTGACTGAACACTTGAGTAGAGTCGGGTTTGTACCTCTCCACCCGCATACAGTGATTGGTTGCCCGCCTGCAACCTCCTTTTGCGAGTACCCTTTCTTCTCCACCATTTGCCTTAATTTTTTTTACATACTATGCTATTGGGGCTCACAGTGTCTCTGTGTTTTTCGTTGTCACTCCTGGGTGCTCTCAGATCACCCTACCTTCCCTATTCAATGCAGAGTGTCTGCTCTCCTGCCACACGTTTTTATATATGTGAATACTAAAATTAAATATTATCTTTTAACTTCAGTGTTTGTTTAGTTGCTGTAAATTTCTGTATAAACTTTTCAAAAACAAAAAGCAACAGTTTATGGTTTGGTGCTAAACACACCCAGAATTATCTTTTCCTGTTCTCTCTTTGGGATTGATTCACCAAAAAAAAAAAAAAAAAAAAAATCTCATAAATTACCTCACCTTAGTTATTTTTCTACCTCAACTTTTAAATGAGATAATTCCTTAGATCAAGCAAATAAGGAAAGATAAATCATGAAATAAATTCATGGAGAGACGATTTGTGAGGTAGACAGATACGTAGAAATGATTAATTATATAAAACAATTATGTAGAGAGCATGAGCTAAGAGATAATTTGTAAGACAAATTTTGTGAACCAACCCCATTGTAGGGCAATTGTCCCCCATGCTCCCCAAAATGACTCTGTTCTTAAAGCAGATTAAAAACTAACTATAACAAGTCACTTGTCTATATATATTATCTAAAGTTTAGATAGTTTACACAGCAAATATAGCTGCAAACAGATTCAACATTATATGATTATTTATTCATTTGATACAATGACAGCAGCCATGTTCTGCTTGTGAACATTACACACAGGCAACGTGCTCTGCATCTCCACCCCTTAGCCTGTGAAAACTTCACTCCACTCTCCTCCTCTCTCCTCCCCTCTGCCTCTGAAATTTCTGGCTAGTAACCTCCTTCTCCTCCTGCCCAGACTAAGCTCCCATAAGCCCTTGCTACATGGATCTCACTGTGGGCGAGGCTTGTTTAGTTTATGGGGAATTAGGGTGTTAAAACCATTAAAAAGAAGTTTTTGGCTTGAGGAATGCCCTATAAACTAAATGTAAGGAACACAATTATGCAATGAGTAAAAGTTTATCTCGGATCCACTTTAAAACTGAAATCAAGTTCCAACTATAATCTAAGCAGTAGAGTGTTGTACCGTGTTAGCCATCAGTAAATGCAAGGAGTTTTGAATCAGGATGATACCATTTATTGGCTAACTTGGAGATGAGTGAACAGTGAGCTTTCGGCTTATAAAAAGCCTTCGTCCGACTGGTTCCTGACCAAAACTGAAAAACACAGCTTATATACACTGACATACAGAGGAGAAACATTCTTTCCTGGCAAATACCCCAGAGGCGAGATAAGGCCACTGTAACTACTGGCCCACCTCGTTTGGTGAGTGAGGATCTTTTAGGGTGTTCCTGGTGGTGGTGATTTTATATATATGGTCTATGGTGGAGCACTGTTGTGGAATAGAGACAATTCATTACACTTGCTTTCATGTGCTGGTTTCAAATGCCACAATTCTCTCAAGCTTAGAATTAATGGTGCATGTAACCAGCCCAGTTACAATTTGAACTCAGTCTACTTTATGTTATATTGAGGGAACTGTTGATCTTATCAATTTAGCCAGGATGCCTTGGAAAGCTTCCTGAGTAACAGTTAAGGCATCCAATTACATTTATGTTTGCTAAAGAATGATTCTCCTCTGTATGTCAGTGTATATAAGCTGTGTTTTTCAGTTTTTGTCAGGAACCAGTCCGACGAAGGCTTTTTATAAGCCGAAAGCTCACTGTTCACTCATCTCTAAGTTAGCCAATAAATGGTATCATCCTGATTCAAAACTCCCAACTACAATCTAGACCCCCATCAAGCAAGGTGCTGCAAAGGCCATGACTACAAAGCAATTCCCAACCTAAATTGTACAATGGTGGATAAAAATTGAGTCCACGTATGGAGGATTCTTTTAATATTGTTTTATTATTGTTGTGCACTTGTCTTTTTTTCTTGGTTTGCGTGCTTGGCTTTGCCTAGGGGAATAAACAAAATAAAGTCTGGGGGCATTTCTGTGCATTTGTAAAGAATCTGGGAACTTTGAAAAACGTCTTCAAAGGCAAAGACTGACGACAGAGTTATTTTTAGAGAATAAATAGAGACAGGAAGCAGAACAAAAAACAAGCAATACAACCAACATGCCTAAAATGAACATCCAGCAATAAAAAAACAACAACAATAGGCTTTAATATGTGCTTTAGCTGCTGTATTTGATCAATCCATTTCCAAACTGCAAAAATGTGCATATAATTAGCATAATATTCACATCAACTCAGAATTATTAACATCTGTGAGACCATTCCTGGCTATCATACAGTGGGCATCTTTCCTAAGTACCTTCATAGTGTGTCTAAGTACGGTCATTCTTTTCTTTAATTTTTGTGATCTTTCCACAATATAATACTGTATGCATTGCAGCTGTATATGCAGAAAGCTCCTGTCTGTGAATCTTTCTTCACCATTCCCTCTTTTTACATCCTTGCATTTAGAATATGTTATACTGTAGCTTTTTGAAAAAGTTGGGAAATTGGGGTTGCAATTGAAATACCTATAGATATTTTTATGTAACATACCCTGACCTGAGGTGTCCTTAAAGTTTAGTCATAGGAGAAGGGGACAGTTAGAGTTTAGCTCCCAAGTCCCATAGCAAACATATCTCCATAGTTTGAGTAATGCCTAATATACACGATACGTTTTTCCACTCGATTTTCCACCCGATAGTTTTTCCGCTCGATCCTGCACTCGATTCTGTATGGGGGCAATGGGAAGCCTCCCCGTGGCGCTCCTGGATAGTGCTCATGTGGCATGAACTAATTCCCGCAGGGCGACCGCTTTGCGGTATTTGTTTTTTGACCCTGCATAGTTTGGCGTGCGAAAGCAAATGCATATTTGCATGAGCATTGCCTCATGAATAGCTAATTGAGCCAGATTTGCAGAGCCAGACTTGCAAGGGTTAAGACTTGGTGTTGGAGCACGCATAAATTTTCTTCAGGTAAGCATTTATTGTGGATGTATTCTTTGGAGGCGGGTGGAAGATAGCTTGCTCTGGTGGTGAGAGCCCTGGAGGGAGCTGTTTGCACCTGTCCTCCCCCCCCCCCCCCTCTGGAGTGTTGCGTGTGAGCCAGCCCCAGGCTCTAAAGCTTGGGGTGACCCATGCTTCACTCCTTTCTCATGTGGTGCCCCCAAGTTAATGCGCATGTAGCAGAATGCAATGGACGTTAAGGTAAGTGCCTGTTTTTAGTTACGGGAGGCTGGAGCGGATGGCTCCCCCTGGCGCCGGCCACGCTTGGGGGGGTTGCCTGCGCCACCCAGCCTCCCCCTCTGGGGTGCTGTTTTGGTTCCCAGGCGGTGAGAGTGCCTGGGACCCCGCGGTCCCCCGGTTGTATGAGGGCAATGGGAAGCCTCCCCGTGGTGCTCCTGGATAGTGCTCATGTGGCATGAACTAATTCCCGCAGGGCGACCGCTTTGCGGTATTTGTTTTTTGACCCTGCATAGTTTGGCGTGCGAAAGCAAATGCATATTTGCATGAGCATTGCCTCATGAATAGCTAAATGAGCCAGATTTGCAGAGCCAGACTTGCAAGGGTTAAGACTTGGTGTTGGAGCATGCATAAATTTTCTTCAGGTAAGCATAGTTTGAGTAATGCCTAATATACACGATATGTTTTTCCACTCGATTTTCCACCCGATCGTTTTTCCGCTCGATCCTGCACTCGATTCTGCACTCAATTCTCTTATCTTCCGCTCGTTTTTTTCTTTTCTTTTTCCATTCACTTCTATGAGAAATCGAGAAGTAAAACGATTGGGAGTAATATCGGACATGACAGAATTTATCAATTGGATGCATCTATCATATGGAAAATCGTAACGTGTGTACCCAGCATAACACTTAACTGCCTTAGGACCACAGTAATTGAAATCTACACCCTGTTTGTGGCTGCTTATTCTTGCCAGTGTGTAGATTTCAATTACTGAGTTTGTGAGGGCTCGCCGCTAGCGATTATCACGTTGATCACTCATCGCCGAAGGCCCCTTACCTAATCTCATTGGCTCACATTGATCACACGGTCAGGAGCCAATGAAATTAGCTCCTGACCGGCTTACAGAGCTCTGCTGTCATAGTAACGGCAGAGCGAAGAGCCTGCAGGGATAGGTGAGCTGCGCAAATGGCAAGAGTTGGATTTGTCTGTAGGAGACGGTATTTGATACCAGCAGTCTCTGGTCCTTAAGGGACCAGCAGAGACTACTGGTACACAAGTGGTTAAGAGATGTTAGGAGGAGGCATGAAACAGTCTGCACATGGCACCCGTACCAACACATAATTGCGTTATAGTGTGGAACCGAATAGTAGTTTACGCTACAGGGGATTTGTGCGGCAGCAGGGTGAGCCGTCATTTAGCTCACCATGTGCCCAACTCACTGGCGGTGTATATATACGTACGTCTCATGAGACAAACAAGTATAAGCAAAATTCTACATTGCTGATACACAGCGTCCAAACCACCAAGCAGCTATGTAATCTGTGCCCCAATTTTACCCAAGTGGATATTTATTATTTAGACTTAGATATTTGTTATTATTTTAGAAGTGGAAACATATTTAGAGAAGCCAAAAGGAGTACACAGCCTTCCTAGTAGCAGCAACAACAAAAAATGGTAACACACAAGAAGAATTGGATGTATAATAGTCTTGAAAAGTCATTCTGTCAAAACTGTTCTGCTTATTCTCCGCGTCTGCTGACAGCACCATTTTAAGACAAGAAGCATTTTCAAAACCACTCTTTATACATTTATGTGGGAAAATGAGGAACGCAGTGGCAGTACTTGACATTCCCTCACCGTAAATAACGGCAGTTGGCAAATAAAACTCCCGTCAATGCTGTGACATCTGGCCTGTAATGGAGGTGAACATTATCTATGCCTCGGTGGGGAACCGCAAGAAGATGTATAGAATTTGTATAGATTTACTAATGTTTTCCAGGGCTGGAGATCATGGAAGGACACATGTGATACTATAGCCTTGGCATGGATTCATTAAAAATGGTTCTTGTATCTATGTGTACCCTGCACCAAATTCCCTGAGCTCCACCACTGGATTTAAACTGGACCTGTAAGAAAAACAATTAGATACATACCAAAGTAGAGGGACACTTCTGGATGCTCCAGAGGCCACCCATGTCTACCTTGACCCCACCACTGCTGGCCGAGAACATCTTCCTTGTCGCAGCAATGCTCCCAATTGTGTACAAGCATGGCTGTACTGCATATGGAGGAGTCTACCTTAAGCTTGTGTAATAGCACAGAGCTGCTCACGCACAGAGGAAAAAGCTATGAACCAATAGCTTTGTGCTACTGCGCAGTCACACACCGTATAGGGCAGGGATATCAAACCGGTCCTTCAAGGGCCAAGGTCCTCACACATTTTTTACATAGCTCAAATGAATTGATGGGTCTGAATCAGGAAATGTGTGGTCCATCAGGTAGAACACATTCCTCTCTTTCTCAGTCCATCCTAAACTCTGGTATGGATCTGGCAAACCAGGCCTGGCGTTCGACACCTGTGATATAGGGACATGTGCAGTATGGCCATGCTCATGCATGTACTGGAGCACTGCCACAGAGACGCTCATTATTTTGGCTTATGAATCTTTTGCCAATGTAATTGGCCTGAGGAAGTGGGCCCCATTCTGAGTTGCATATGTTTGCAAAAATGTAACATAAAATCTGCACCTGCCCAAAATTATTGAGCATATCTAGATGCTACTTTGTAACTGTCTGATATGACTCGGGCAACCACTGCAGAATTGTACCATCTAATAGTAAATGTTAACAAGAAAAGCCCATCTTTGCAGAATCAATTATGTTCTCCAGCCCGGAAAAGAGTATGTGAAATGTCGGCCCTGGGCTCCCATATTGCAACTCTTTTTTTGGCTACGGAACACTCTTTTACCTGCTTCATATGAACTCCCATAATCAAACCCCCCTTTCTGGCACTGAAACCTAAAAGTTTCCTTCTCCTGTTGCCTAAACTTAAAGAGGAACTTCAGCCTAAACAAACATACTGTCATTAAGGTACATTAGTTATGTTAATTAAAATAGATAGGTAATATAATATCTTACCCACCCTGTTTTAAAAGAACAGGCAAATGTTTGATATCATGGGGGGAGCCATCTTTTTGGTTGAAAGAAGGTGACAGGGAGCATGTGTGCTGATCACCCCTCCCAGTTGCTAGGCAACATGAATAACAACATAGGAAATCTCATCATGCTTTGCACGACATTAGGGAAAAAAAGCCTGGGCAGTTTTCTTTGATGGGTGGAGCTTAGCTAAAAATGCAGCTAAAAATTATGCTTTGGTAAGAAAAACAAAGTTCTGATGCTGCGAAACTGCTAAAGAAACACCGAGCCTTTTCAGTTCTGCTGAGTAGATTTTTAGTCCGGAGGTTCACTTTAACTTAAACCCTTTATGCTAGCCTCATGCACCCAGGAAGCAGGGATGTAACTGAGGGTAGCAGCCCTTGCGACTGCAGGGGGACCCGAGGTCTGTGGGGGGGGGGGGGAAGGAACTACTTACCTTCTTTTTCTCTGATACTTAGAGTTGAGCTGAAATTTTCGTAATTTCGCATTACTATAATTACGCATGCGAAATTTGCGATTACGATGCGAAATTAGCGTAGCGAAATTGCCATTAAAATCGTAATTGAAAATACCGTAAGCGTAATTTTCAACACGAAATTTCGCGTTTCGTTCATGCCGTAATTTCGCATTAAACGCTACCGTAATTTCGCGTTAAACCGTAACGCTCCGTATAATATAAAAAAGCCGCCGACTTTAAGGGTTAATAGCAAAGCCCCCTTAAATGCTAAGAGACTCAAATTTAGAGAATATATTAAGGAGATCAGGAGGAATAAGAGGAAAATTTTTTTTTTCAAAAAGACCTTATAGTTTTTGAGAAAATCGATGTTAAAGTTTCAAAGTAAAAATGTATACATTTAAAAACCCGCCGACTTTAACGGTTAATAGCAAAGCCTGCTTAAAGTTTAGGAACACCAAATTCCTAGGGTATATTAAGGGGATCAGTGGGGATAAGAGGAAAATTTTTTTTTCAAAAAGACCTTATAGTTTTTGAGAAAATCGATTTTTAAGTTTCAAGGGCAAAAATGTCTTTTAAATGCGGAAAATGTCAGTTTTTTTTGCACAGGTAACAATAGTGTATTATTTTCATAGATTCCCCCAAGTGGGAAGAGTTTTACTTACTTCGTTCTGAGTGTGGGAAATATTAAAAAAAAACGACGTGGGGTCCCCCCTCCCAGACCTCTTTAACCCCTTGTCCCCCATGCAGGCTGGGATAGCCAGAATGCGGAGCACCGGCCGCGTGGGGCTCCGCACCCTGACTATACCAGCCCGCATGGTCCATGGATTGGGGGGTCTCGGAAGGGGAGGGGCAGCCAAGCTTTCCCCTCCCCCTCCGAGCCCTTGTCCAATCCAAGGACAAGGGGCTCTTCTCCACCTCCGATGGGCGGTGGAGGTGGAGGCCGAAATTG
Organism: Hyperolius riggenbachi; assembly: GCF_040937935.1. Taxonomy (NCBI): domain Eukaryota; kingdom Metazoa; phylum Chordata; class Amphibia; order Anura; family Hyperoliidae; genus Hyperolius; species Hyperolius riggenbachi. The sequence continues at coordinate 405,356,062 of NC_090650.1, forward strand.
CCATTAAAATCGTAATTGAAAATACCGTAAGCGTAATTTTCAACGCGAAATTTCGCGTTTCGTTCATGCTGTAATTTCGCATTAAACGCTACCGTAATTTCGCGTTAAACCGTAACGCTCCGTATAATATAAAAAAGCCGCCGACTTTAAGGGTTAATAGCAAAGCCCCCTTAAATGCTAAGAGACTCAAATTTAGAGAATATATTAAGGAGATCAGGAGGAATAAGAGGAAAATTTTTTTTTTCAAAAAGACCTTATAGTTTTTGAGAAAATCGATGTTAAAGTTTCAAAGTAAAAATGTATACATTTAAAAACCCGCCGACTTTAACGGTTAATAGCAAAGCCTGCTTAAAGTTTAGGAACACCAAATTCCTAGGGTATATTAAGGGGATCAGTGGGAATAAGAGGAAAATTTTTTTTTCAAAAAGACCTTATAGTTTTTGAGAAAATCGATTTTTAAGTTTCAAGGGCAAAAATGTCTTTTAAATGCGGAAAATGTCAGTTTTTTTTGCACAGGTAACAATAGTGTATTATTTTCATAGATTCCCCCAAGTGGGAAGAGTTTTACTTACTTCGTTCTGAGTGTGGGAAATATTAAAAAAAAACGACGTGGGGTCCCCCCTCCCAGACCTCTTTAACCCCTTGTCCCCCATGCAGGCTGGGATAGCCAGAATGCGGAGCACCGGCCGCGTGGGGCTCCGCACCCTGACTATACCAGCCCGCATGGTCCATGGATTGGGGGGTCTCGGAAGGGGAGGGGCAGCCAAGCTTTCCCCTCCCCCTCCGAGCCCTTGTCCAATCCAAGGACAAGGGGCTCTTCTCCACCTCCGATGGGCGGTGGAGGTGGAGGCCGCGATTTCCTGGGTGGGGGGTTCATGGTGGAATCTGGGAGTCCCCTTTAAAAAGAGGTCCCCCAGATGCCCACCCCCCCTCCCAGGAGAAATGAGTATAGAGGTACTTGTACCCCTTACCCATTTCCTTTAAGAGTTAAAAGTAAATAAACACACAAACACATAGAAAAAGTATTTTAATTGAACAAAAAACATAACCACGAAAAAAGTCCTTTAATATTCTTAATTAACCATTAATACTTACCTGTCCCTTTAAATAAATGATCCCACGCAATATCCTCGGAAATGTTCTATCAGTTACAATGTAACAAAGTTATTACAATGTAACAACTTTGTTACATTGTAACTACGCCGCACCCGACGTCACTCACCGCCGCCGCCGCGTCTGCGCTGCAGGACCCGACAGAGCTCTGAGCAATAGCTCAGAGCTCTCGAAAGCATCTTTGTATTTGGGCTCCAAGGAGCCCCATTGGTCCTTAGCAGACCAATGGGGTTCCTTCTGATTTGAAGGAACCCCATTGGTCTGCTAAGGACCAATGGGGCTCCTTGGAGCCCAAATACAAAGATGCTTCTCAGAGCTCTGAGCTATATAGTTCAGAGCTCTGTCGGGTCCGTGCAGGACGCTAAGTCCCCGCCGGCTCCGCTGCCCTCCCCGCCTCTCCCACATGTCACCCACATGTCACCCACATGTGGGTGACATGTGGGTGACAGATGTGGGCGGGGTGGACAGCGGGAGCTGCGGGGACTTAGCGTCCTGCACGGACGCGTATGCGGCGGCTGAGCGGTGAGTGGCGTCGGGTGCGGCGTAGTTACAATGTAACAAAGTTGTTACATTGTAATAACTTTGTTACATTGTAACTGATAGAACATTTCCGAGGATATTGCGAGGGATCATTTATTTAAAGGGACAGGTAAGTATTAATGGTTAATTAAGAATATTAAAGGACTTTTTTCGTGGTTATGTTTTTTGTTCAATTAAAATACTTTTTCTAAGTGTCTGTGTGTTTATTTACTTTAACTCTTAAAGGAAATGGGTATGGGGTACAAGTACCTCTATACTCATTTCTCCTGGGAGGGGGGGTGGGCATCTGGGGGACCCCTTTTTAAAGGGGACTCCCAGATTCCACCATGAACCTCCCCCCCCAGGAAATCGCGGCCTCCACCTCCACCGCCCATCGGAGGTGGAGAAGAGCCCCTTGTCCTTGGATTGGACAAGGGCTCGGAGGGGGAGGGGAAAGCTTGGCTGCCCCTCCCCTTCCGAGACCCCCCAATCCATGGACCATGCGGGCTGGTATAGTCAGGGTGCGGAGCCCCACGCGGCCGGTGCTCCGCATTCTGGCTATCCCAGCCTGCATGGGGGACAAGGGGTTAAAGAGGTCTGGGAGGGGGGACCCCACGTCGTTTTTTTTTTATATTTCCCACACTCAGAACGAAGTAAGTAAAACTCTTCCCACTTGGGGGAATCTATGAAAATAATACACTATTGTTACCTGTGCAAAAAAAACTGACATTTTCCGCATTTAAAAGACATTTTCGCCCTTGAAACTTAAAAATCGATTTTCTCAAAAACTATAAGGTCTTTTTGAAAAAAAAATTATTCCTCTTATTCCTCCTGATCTCCTTAATATATTCTCCAAATTTGAGGCTCTTAGCATTTAAGGGGGCTTTGCTATTAACCCTTAAAGTCGGCGGCTTTTTTATAGTATACGGAGCGTTACGGTTTAACGCGAAATTACGGTAGCGTTTAATGCGAAATTACGGAATGATACGACTGTAATGTGAACATTACGCGAAAATTACGCTTACGCGAAATTTCGCGAAATCCTTCTTCATTACGATTATGTACTTACGGCCATAATCGTAATTACACTAATTACGCGAAATTTCGCAAAATCGTAATTAGGTCATTACGCTCATCTCTACTGATACTCCAGGTGTTTTTGTGGCTACACATGTTATGGGTGTGAAGATCCTGATGGCCACACTTGTTTTATGAGCCTTGTAAGATGGACCCCCAGGCTTTGAAGGTCACCAAGAGGAGGCAAAGAATACTAAAGTTTTGCGTAGGTTCCCCATGATTTGTAGTTATGCCCCTGCCATGAAGCCCCCCCCCCTTCCTGGTCCCTCTGGCATTGAGGACACTGTTTCTAAAAAGTCCGCGCTCACAATCTAGGTTAAGAAACAAATGGAGTCTCACTGTCCTTATTCGGGTTGTCCACAGACCATCCCGGTCAGGGTTCGCACTGTAAGTGCCCTTGGTGCTCCAAAGATGTATCAGCCAAGATTCACGTTATATGCAAAAGAGAAATAAAACAAACATAGTGTGGCACTGTATGCACTATGAATTTTCCAACACCTCTCCAAAGTGTAGACCTCCGTCACCTAGCACACCACACCAACTGTGCCTGGACACCCCCCAATGTGCCCGCACTCACCCTGTTACCCTCCTAAATATCCGGAGGTGGGAATGATAGCTTTTGGGGGTAGAGGTTATCCACACTTTCCACACGTGCCGAAGCTCCGCCCAATGCATTTCGTCAATAGATTACTCATCTATTGACGAAATGCATTGGGCGGAGCTTCGGCACACGTGACCAGCAGGCAACATATCCGGAAGTGCACGGAGATACGAGCGGAGGAGCGTGGATCTGATACAGCGCGGATTGAGACAGCTGCCCGGGAACTGTACCTTGTATCCTATATGCGCTTGATACTCCTACCGCATGTGAGTGCATTACTTTTTAGCTATTAAAAGTTTTATGGTTTTACACTATCAGAGTGTCTTTCAGTCATAGTGCTGTTTATGGAACAAGTGGATTGCTGAGCCTCGGAAAGTGTGGATAACCTCTACCCCCAAAAGCTATCATTCCCACCCCTGGATATTTAGGAGGGTAACAGGGTGAGTGCGGGCACATTGGGGGGTGTCCAGGCACAGTTGGTGTGGTGTGCTAGGTGACGGAGGTCTACACTTTGGAGAGGTGTTGGAAAATTCATAGTGCATACAGTGCCACACTATGTTTGTTTTATTTCTCTTTTGCATATAACGTGAATCTTGGCTGATACATCTTTGGAGCACCAAGGGCACTTACAGTGCGAACCCTGACCGGGATGGTCTGTGGACAACCCGAATAAGGACAGTGAGACTCCATTTGTTTCCTAACCTAGATTGTGAGCGCGGACTTTTTAGAATCAGTTTGACTTTTATTGTAACCACAGCAATATTGAGACGCAAACCACGTTTGCAATTATATCATTGTTTTTTATCCTAAGCGCATAAGATTTGTTTTATTTATTGAGGACACTGTAAATGGAAGCACTGAGGCACCTTCTCGTTTGTGCTGTGCATTCTCCAAGTAAACAAGGCCTAAATTCCAGGTGGACTTGAGATGAAGGAGTTCATAGAAGGATAAGAAGTGTACAGCGCCCGTCGTTGTTTAAAAAGAACTAAATACTGACAGGTTCTCTTTAAAATATGACAGAAACCTTGTTTATTTTACCCAGCACATTGCTGAAACATACCTCTGCATATAGGAACAGGAAAATCCCAGGTTGCCGTGTTTGCAGAGTTGGCGATACACGTGAGCTGCGGGTGACCATCGAGAATGTACCCTGTAACACAGCTGTATCGGATTTTGTCACCAACATCAAACTTCGTGCCAGACAGGACGCCCTTTGGCGGTACGCCAGGATTCCCGCAGGAGCTGCTCCGTAATTCTGAGAGAGGAAAGATGAAGGTACCGTGTCAGGAACATAATTAAGACAGCATCGTTAATAGAACTTCATAAATAACACTGTGAACTTTGTTTAACCATAATATCATGTTAATGCATTCATAAACTGTACAGCGAGCAAGAGATAAACAGAGAACTTGGAAAATCTGCTATCAACACAAGACGGTCAAAAGATGCTTCTCACAAATGTACGCTATTATGTGGAATCTGCATTTCCGATCTGATTCCGTGGTAAACGTGTACATTCTTTAACTGGCCTAATACTTCAGAGTTTACTGATTAGCCTAAAATTTCTATGGTAATCCGATTTTTGCAGCACAATACTAATTCTCTGATTGGTCCAGTGCTTCAAAGTCCTCCTGTGATCGGACAAACAGTCCGTGTGATGGAATAAAGAGCTATATATTACATTTTGTTAGTGCTGACCCATCTTTCTACTGTGGAGCAGAGCCCCAGGGACACAAGAGCTGGGGTCGTGGCACACCCAGAGCCGGGACAAGGTCCTCTAGCACCCAAGGCTGATTCACCAAAGTATGCCCCTCCATCCCTCCTACACCAGCCATCACACACTAATAGACTAAGAGGCGCCCCAGGGCTCCCAACCCCCAGAACACCTAAGGCTGCATTTCCACTTATGCGGTGGGAATCGTCACGGAAAAAATTTGCATGCGGATGCGAATTTCGCATGCGGGTCTATGCAAATTTTATGCAAATTCGCATGGATGACGATGTATGCGAATGCAACCATGGCAGTGCTGGTGTGATTTTTCCATTGTTTCTATGCGAATTCGCATGCGAATTCGCATGAAAATTTGCATACCCAAACCGCATGTGAATTTCCTATTAAATACATTGTATGCGATTCGCATAGCGGTTTGCGGTATGCAAATTCTGATGGCTCTGCCATGCACATTTTTTTCTGCACAGAAGAACGCAAAGGAATCCTGACAAGTGGAAACAGTCCCATTCACTTGTATTGCTATGCAAATTCGCATGCGAAAAACGCATGCAAATTCGCGATGGTGGAAATGGGCCCTTAATCTCTAGTTATCTGGCTTACAATCACTGCCATGTATCCCCTTTTCTTATTTCTCTCTGCTTCAAACACAATAGTAGAATTATAGCTGAGTGAGTTGTGCGCTCCCTCCTACACTGCACCCTGAGGCTGGAGCCTCTCTCGCCTCTGCCTCGGCCTGGGCCTGGGCACACCTTATTTACTTCCTGTGGTGCACTTTCTCAAATTGGAATTTCCTCTATTTACTCAGTGCACCCATCATCTCCCCTCGCTCCATAGGAAGTAAAGCCATCATATTTCTTGCCCTTTAATAATTAAATATCAAAGTGGCTGGATAGTGTACTGCTTAAGGGCACCACCTTTGACATGGTGGACCAGGGTTTGAATCCTGGCTAGAGTTGGTACCTATTCAGTAAAGAGTTCAAGGCAGGACTTCCTAACACTGCAGGGTGGCTTCTTGAGCGCTTTGAGTCCGACAGGAGAAAAGCACTATACAAATGTTTGGATTTTTACTATCATGTCCCATCCATGACAAGTGCCACCACCATGTCCCCTTAACAAACACATACATTATCCTCCCTCTCTTACAACTAAAATAGCCATGATGTCTCCCATTAACAAGTACTGCCATTTTTCTCCTTTCCTTCCTTCATAAGTACAGCTAACCCCCAAACCACACGTAGTTCTCATATGTTTGATGCTTTCTACTTGACTGGCTGCTTTGCTGACCCCACACCTGAAACAAGCAGGCCTCCAGTGTAGCTACATTCGGGTGTCAGATCACCTGACCTGCGTACCTATGATGGTTTAATGACATCTAGTATTAGACTGTGTTCCCACCAGTAGATACATCATGTGTGGTCTGGCTGTACCCTGGGGCAGATGCGTTACCCCCATAGGCTATATGTGGCAGTACATTCACCTGGCCCGGGATTATCGGGGACAGCACAGAAGTGCGGCCCGCTTACCACAACAGATCCCACGGATACGTTGCCAAGTGTGAATTGCTCCTATATATAAAATAGGAGCCGTTCACTGTCAGTTTCATGGTGAGCAGAGAACTGTCAAAAAATATTTATTCTCAGCTCAAGCGGGAACAGTATTTATGGCGTCCATGCTTGTGACCATATTTTAAAGGCACCTGTATTGACCTTTAGAAGTGGGCTGAGATCCATGAAATGTATTGTCATTTTAGTTGTGCTGAATAAATCATTTAATCGTTTTACATTTACCCTGTGGTTTGAGTTCTTACATCTGGTGATTGTAATGATTTGTGTCAGCAAAGAACAGAATTCTGATTATTAGGTGATCTGCAGTATCACCTATAATGCAGATATATACCGGATTATATGGTGATCTGCAGAATCACCTATAATGCTGGTATATAAGAAGCTGATGTGACAACAAATAGCAATGAGTGATTGGTGCAATAGTAGTACTGATAGCTTTGGGAATACCTCACCAGAGGAGCTGGTGCGTACTAGCAGTACAGTATCCCTCACCAGAGTCAAGGGCCCTCTGGTGAGAGTAGAGTGGTCAGACCGATCGGGTTTGGCAACAATAGTACTAATAGCTTTGGCAATACCTCACCAGAGGCGCTGGTGTGTACTAACAGTACAGTGCCCCTCACCAGAGTCAAGGGCCCTCTGGTGAGAGTAGAGTAGTCAGACAGATGGGGTTCGGCAACAGACAGAGGCAGTACAAAATCAGGAGGCAGAGACAGAAAGGTTTAAGCAAGCAGAGTCTGCAGCAAGATCAGATGAGCAGAGGTGCAAAGTCACTGAGCAGAATAGTCAGAATGAGCCATAGTCATGCACAAATAATAACACAGTAATGTAAATGTTTAAGGCTATCAAACAATTCCTATCTTGTGTGAAATTCCCGGTTTCCTCCCGGATCCAAGCACACCGGAACTATCTAAGGGTCTGTCTGAGCACTAACACAGAGTATTTGCAACAGCAGACAAGTTGCGAGTGATTCAGCTAGGTTTTTGAAACAGAGGAGACCCTTCAGCCACGCCCCCCTCCTATCAAGCAATGAGGAGCGGCGAGCGGCTCCTCTGACGTCAGCCGACCGGCCGGTCATCTGACGCGCCTCCTCCCCGCATAAAGGTCCTGTCTGTGCACGCGCACACGCGACAAAGCAACCCTATATGAAACTGACAGACCCGTCCTCGGCGTGCTAGACACCTGAGGCACGGATACATTGCTAAACAGGGAGCTGGAGGCAGCTGCGGTGGTAGCGCTATTCCCCGCGGCTGCCTCTCCAGCATTTGTTACAGTGGTAAAGACACCTAGTGGTGCTCATCACAAGCTCGTGATCACGAGTAACTCGTGAGCACAAGCTGTTTTTTTTGCGATCACGACGTCATAATCGGCTTTAGTGATTGGCTCTCGTTCACGAATGCTAATCATGAATGCACTCGTGATTGCACTTGTTCCCTGACTCGTGATCATGGTATTCGTGATTAAAAACCCGCCAACTTTAGCGGTTAATAACAAAGCCCCCTTACATGCCAGAAACTAGGGATGGGACGACGAATGCGGCGAATCCACGAATCCCTCGAATATTAGTAAATACGCTTGCAAATGTCCTCCTCCCTCCCCCCGCAGCCTCCTCCGCTTGCCCCCCGCATAAATAAGAGGAAGCAGCCTCTCACCTCTAGCGTGGAGCCCGGAGAGGCAGACCTCCTGCAGAATTCCTTATTCCCACTAGTGACTGGCTCTTACTAAGTCATCAGTAAGAGCCGGTCTGGCGGCCACTAGGGGGAACTAGGAAGTGAAGTCTGCCGCACTGCACTCCACACTGGAGGTGAGAGGCTGCTTCTCCTTATTTATGCAGGAGGGGGGGGAAGCGGAGGAGGCTGCGGGCGAAGGGAGGAGGATATGCTAACTATACTGAAGCCCCCTTACCCAGCTACCTACACTGCATCCCCTCATAGCCTGCTACCTATACCGAAGGCCCCCATAGCCTGCTACCTATACCAAAGCCCCCCATAGCCTGCTACCTATATTGAAGCTCCCCATAGCCTGCTACCTATATTGAAGACCCCCATACTGAAGCCCCCCATAGCCTGCTACCTACACTGCAGCCCCTCATAGCCTGCTACCTATACCAAAGCCCCCCATAGCCTGCTACCTATACCAAAGCCCCCCATAGCCTGCTACCTATATTGAAGCCCCCATAGCCTGCTACCTATATTGAAGCCCCCCATAGCCTGCTAACTATACTGAAGCCCCCCATACTGAAGCCCACCATAGCCTGCTACCTATACTGAAGCCCCACATAGCCTGCTAACTATAATGAAGCCCCCCCATAGCCTGCTACCTATACTGAAGCCCCCCATAGCCTGCTAACTATACTGAAGCCCCCATACTGAAGCCCCCCATAGCCTGCTACCTATACTGAACCCATAGCTTGCTACCTATACTGAAGCGCCCCATCGCCTTCGCCTGCTAACTATACCGAAGCCCCCCATAGCCTGCTACCTATACCGAAGCCCCCCATAGCCTGCTACCTATATTAAAACCCCCCAAACTGAAGCCCCCCATAGCCTGTTACCTATACTGAAGCACCCCCATAGCCTGCTACCTATACTGAAGCCCCCCATAGCCTGCTAACTATACTGAAGCCTCCCATAGCCTGCTAACTATACTGAAGCACCCCCATAGCCTGCTACCTATACTGAAGCCCCCTATACCCTGCTAACTATACCGAAGCCCCCCATAGCCTGCTACCTATATTGAAGCCCCCCAAACTGAAGCCCCCCATAGCCTGTTCCTATACTGAAGCACCCCCATAGCCTGCTACTTATACTGAAGCCCCCCATAGCCTGCTAACTATACTAAATCCCCCCCATAGCCTGCTAACTATACTGAAGCCCCCCATAGTCTGCTAACTATACTGAAGCACCCCATAGCCTGCTACCTATACTGAAGCCCCCTATACCCTGCTGCCTATACTGAAGGCCCCTTACCCAGCTACCTATGCTGCAGCCCCTCATAGCCTGCTAACTATACTGAAGCACCTTCATAGCCTGCTACCTATACTGAAGCCCCCCATAGCATGCTAACTATACTGAAGCCCCCCCTGCTTCCTATACTGAAGGCCCCTATACCCTGCTGCCTATAGTGAAGCCCTCCATAGCCTGCTACCTATACTGAAGCCCCCTATACCCTGCTACCTATACTGAAGGCCCCTATACCCTGCTACCTATACTGAAGGCCCCTATACCCTGCTGCCTATACTGAAGCCCCTCATAGTCTGCTACCTATACTGAAGGCCCCTATACCCTACTACCTATACTGAAGCCCCCTATACTCTGCTACCTATACTGAAGGCCCCTATACCCTGCTGCCTATACTGAAGGCCACTATACCCTGCTGCCTATACTGAAGGCCCCTATACCCTACAACCTATACTGAAGGCCCCTATACCTTGCAACCTATAGTAAAGGCCCCTATACCTTGCTAGCTATACTAAAGACACCTTTACTTAGCTACCTATAGTGTGGGCACCTATGCCTGGGTACCTATACTGCGGGCAACTATACCATGGATCACACAATTCTTATGTGCAGGATTCGTTAGATTCGGGATTCGAAAGGTTCGAGATATTCGAGAACCTTTTTAGATTCGGATCCGGATTTGATTCGAAGAAATTGTGGATTCGTCCCATCCCTACCAGAAACACCAAATTTGCCAGATATGTTAAGAAAAACAGTGGAAACAAGAGGAAAAAAAGTTTCAAAGAAAAAAGTATACATTTAAATGCGGTAAACACATTAACTGTCATTTACTGCATATAAATGTATACTTTTTTCCTTTGTAACTTAAAAATTGATTTTCTCAAAAACTCTAAGGTCTTTTTGAAAAAAAAAATGTCCTCTTCCCACTGTTCTTCTTAAAGCGGTATAGAACCCTGACATAATATTCAACAAAAACATGTTTTCCTACTTTTTATATGCCAATGGTTATCACATTTGCATTTGTGCATAGGTATTATTATTCATTTAGAAATGACAAGTTCCTAAAAGTACAGTTTTTTGCTTTGAGAGCTGCCTTTGCATTTTATTCATAACTGGTTTTATTCATGTTGTATTGAAGGCAAAAATGCTTTGAGCGTCTGTCTGTGTCCAGGAGCTTCTGCACAGTCAGAGAATGTGTCACATTCCTCACTTGATACAATTAAGTAAACACAAGATAACATCTCTACTTCGGATGCGTCCAGATTTCTCTGCGCTGAACTTTCAAACGCTGTGTTTAACTAATCGAATGCTGCTCTACTAAAAAAAAAATGGTGGTAGTATATAATAAGCTGTAAATAATTTTTTACAGCAAAGAAGAAATGCTGGGTTGCATTCCGCTTTAACATATCTGGCAAATTTGGTGTTTCTAGCATGTAAGGGGGCTTTGCTATTAACCGCTAAAGTCGGCGGGTTTTTAATCCGATCTGTTTATATTCGTGATGGTGATCACGAGTCAATTCGTAAGTGGGCGAGTCGAATTCGCGGTCACTCGAATACGTGATTGGGGGTATCCGAGCACCTCCGAAGACACCTCCCTCCTCCTTATTATTTTCTGTTTCATTGCATTACTTATTTTGGGGGGCCTCCAACCCTAGTACAAGTGGGAACAAAGCCTTAGAGGCTGGGGAAGAGGCATACGGTATACGCTCAACAAGGGGCCTTTATTAAGAAAGAATACAAATATCAGATTTTCCTTACAGTGGGTTTCCATTGATATCACATAATCCTGTGTGTCCACATCGTTTTCTTCACTTCTTTCATTGAACTTTTTTTTTTCTGTCGTGTCATTCCATGAAAGTGCAGAATTACGAGAAGACCAACATCTCTTACTGAAGATAACTCTCTTTCTTCTCCGCAATTGTCTATTAAATAAGACCTATCAGAGCGAGAGGGTTTCTGTGTCTTGAGTGAGATGGTGCTTGGAATTTACAATATACGTATAGTGGGCGTAATTACTCTTCCAGGTACACTGTTACATGGTTATCTCTACAATGTGGTCTATTATGAGAGAACGTTTGAGACAGAGTAGACCCATTCTCTTGTTGTTGGAGATTGACCGCCATTCAAAAAAATAATTTTACTTCATTTCATCGCCTTCTCTCTATTATGCACTTTGCTCTCTGGGTTACAATGGAAGTATATCAGATTCATTAGTGCCATATAAAACAAAATGCTTTGGGATTTCTGAAAGTCATTTTATTCTTTAGCAATATTCATGGAAGCAGCGAGACGGCAATCAGTTCAACAGGACTGGCATTTAAAGAGGGCCTGTAGTGAAAATAACTTAATGAATAAAAATTGCTTCGTTTTTTACAGTATTTATAAATGATTAAAATGTACCCGAGATGCATAGGAAAAAACAAAAAAATCACACATACCTGGGGCTTCCTCCAGCCCCCTTTGGCCTGATCTCTCCCTTGGCGCCTTCTTCTGCCTCCTCGATCTTCTGTAAGGGGTCCTGGTATCTTCGGCCAGTCGGGGTCAGTCGGTGCATGCGTAGTGCAGCTGTGCACGCTCTCCCATCTCGCTCCCGTGGCCAGGAGAGTTCTGCACCTGCGCAATACCATAGTACTGCATATCTCAGAAAGCTCCCAGCAACAGGAGCACGGCAGGGTGGGCGTGCACGGCCAGGCTGTGCATGCGCGGTAAGCCCCGTCTGGCCAAGATACCGGGAGCCCTTACAGAGGATACAGAAGGCGGATGACGGTGCCGAGGGAGCGATCAGGTCATAGGGGGTTGGAAGAAGCACCATGTATGTATGAATTTTTGGTTTTATTCATATCAGGTTCCCTTGAAGGCCTAGTTCACAGTGCTCAGTTGCATAGCAGAATAATTCTGCATGTCATCTCAATGCCTGTGAAATTCTATGGGGCTGCTCAGAGTACAGCATTGTAATGGGTTGTGTTATTCTAAGTGGCTGCATGCAGGCTATGTCCAGTCTCCATTGCAGTTCACATACATTATAAAAAAACATCAAGTACACCAGCACTCGGTATTCCAGAAGAAAAATGCTCTTTTATTGAGCCATTATATCCACAGTACTGTGGATATAATGGCTCAATAAAAGAGTGTTTTTCCTCTGGAATACGGAGGGCTGGTATATTTGATGTTCGGATATTACTGATTGGCAGACCTATGCCATAATACCAAGCACCCGACTTTTGAACTATTGGTGCGCCCACTCACAACCTTTTGATCTTGCACATACATTATAACATGTGCGCTATGCAACTGATGACTGTGAATCCAGCCTGTGTGCCAGTGTTTGCCCATTGTAAAATCTTTCCACACCTAGATTTGTGATTAGTGGCTGGATAGAGCACTGGTTAAGGGCTCTGCCTCTGACACAGGAGACCAAAGGGTAAAGTGCAATAGAAATGTTATTTGTCGTGTCTTTGTTTACACTCGGAAATTTATCACAAGTGGCAGCATTTTTAGTCCTGTCAGGTGCAGGTCTGCAGAATGTTTGTTTCTGAGAATTCCGAAGCCAGTGAAAATAATGCATGGTCTCCCAGAATGTTCTGGAAAAATAATTCTGCATAGCTAAACAGTCTGGGATAAGCATCACTGGGAAGGCAGGACTGCATGTTGATGTACGGCTAGTGGGTATCCTGAGTAATTTACGACATTCAAATTTATGTCACTACAGTGCCACTTTAAAGTCCAAGCACACACACAAAAAAAGGGGTTTAGATAGGCTTGAAAGTGCTTGAAGGTGATTAAACTGAGTACAAAGTAAATTGTTGCCGGGAGACTTGGGCGCAGGGTAAAGCTAATATATGTCCAGGCTGTGTTAATTACTATTCCCCCTCCAGGTCCATTGGTAGGGAATGAAGTGATTCGGTTTTCAGCTATTGCTGGCAGCTGAATTACAGTGTTTTAAAAGTAAGTTCAGTGGCATCTTCCGACGGCGCCAAAGTTACTCACTGTCTGTGTGCCGCTATAGCCGTATTTTCTATTACGGTCTATGGTGGCGCCGGATGCGCCTAAATCCCCTGCGCTGGATCCCATGTGTTTGGATAAAACACTCCCCCTGCCTGCATGGACAGCACCATGGCACTGAACTACTGCATATGCATGGTCAACTAGATCCCGAGCAAACGTCTGGACTGATTTACTGGCTAACAGAGCATCGTGGGAGGAGACAAAAGCCTCAGAAGTATCTACAAATGTTCAGGAAACAATATGTATTTTTTATGTTTGTTATTTTTTTGACTGTAGCCTCTTTAAGACTAGAGGCACTTAACCAAACATTACAGACTAGTCAAGCAAGCCTGCTGATTACCTGATCTCTCATCCCCACTTCCTGATTGGACAGAGTAATGTGGGAAGAAGGGAGGAGCTGGAGTGTGAGGTCAAAGTCCTGATTGGACAGAGTGATGAGGGAAGACAGGAGGAGCTGGAGTCTGAGTTTGACGTCCTGATTGGAAAGAGTGATGAGGGAAGAAGGGAGGAGCGATACTTAATCTTTAAGACTCCCTGGTGAGGACCCCCCCACCAGTGTCTAACATTAAAGACCCCCACTCGCCTAACTCTATCCACCAATATTTTGGGCACTGCCATAGGTGCTTAGCGGCTATTAGAGGTAATTTAGGAGCTGGTGGTGCCCTTTTTCGCTGTTTCCAGCCTGGTAGTCCTGGGGACAGGAAACAAGGGGAGCAAATATATACCACTGATTCTATAGTGCTTCCTTGCTCTATATAAAGGAAGGTTTAACTAACACTGTCCTTGTTGGAGGAACTTATTCACCTATTCTTGGGACAGGAAAGGAGGGGAAATTCCCCCAAATGGGGACAAAGGCAGGAATAAAAATCCAAAAAGTGCCACTTTCCACCCTAACTAAACATAAAGTGATTCTCTCTCCCGGGAGTCGGGATTTGAAACTAGCGGCAGGTTTCTGACGTCCTTCTTGGGCTGCCTATGCTGCATAGGCTTTGCTCTGACAATTTGCAGAAGAGACAACTGCGTGGAAGAGCGCAATTGAATTTCAGAGAGAATTTGTGAACAATCTATAAAAAGGAATAGTTTATATGGCGTTCCAGCACCGCATGTCAGCCCATAAATTAACTCTCCAGACATTTTCCGTTGGACATGCTAAAAAAAAAATAAAAAACTATTCGGTTAAAGTAAGAGAAAAAAAATGGATTTCAAAGTGTGTCCCTCTTGTTTGATTTGCCTTGCAAATATAATCAGCTGTCTTGATGTGAAGTAATTGAAACAGTGGATTGCTCATTACCATCCCCGCGATTCCGTTTCATCGGAGAATGGCAGACGCTGGTTTGGGGCTCTCTGCCGATCAGCCGCTGATATTGCAACTCTTACTTGCTTTTTACCACATGTGTCATCAAACGCCTTGTGTTGTTTGGCTCTCAGTGTGCCTAAAGGCAAAGTAAACAGGGAGGAAAAAAAAGCGCTCCCTCTCTGTTTGCTGTACTTTTAAATGCTATATATATAATGAGTAGACAAGATGGGATGTGAAGAGATGCTGAAAACGCATGCAGGGAAGATGCCGCTTCAATGAAATACTGCTAGCTGGAAGAGGGAGAGACTAGAGACAATGCGACATTCTGAGAGATAGGGAGAATGAAGAATTCGTGAAATGGGGGAGAGAAAGAGAATGAGGCATTTAAAGTGTAACCGTCAGGGATAAAATAAAAAATCTATTCTTTATTTGTACCTGGTAAACAAGTAATAAGGATGCTAACCAGGCAATCCAAAAATTAAAATCACTATTACTTTTCTTGTTGATAAATGATAATTCCACAGTTTAACTAACTATCACGCCGGGGCGTGACGAGATGACGTACAGATAAATAAACAGAAATAGTACAATGAATTATCAGTCAGGTCAGAACTTGTGCACAAGTTTTACAAAGTTGAGGTACCAATTCGTTAAGCTAATATGTAGTCAATTCGAGTAGGGTTATACACATGTATCAGATGTCAATCAAAATGCAAGGATCAAACACAATAACAGAGTCAGGGACAGGCCGAGTCGGTAACAGGAGTCAGATGACTGTGGTGCAAAATCGCTAGGCTAAATCGGAGTCAAAGGGCAGGCAAGAGTCGGTAACAGAGATCAGATGACTGAGGTGCAGAATCTTTAGGCAAAATCGGAGTCAGAGGGCAGGCAGGAGTCGGTACACAGAATAATGACAATCTATATATATAAAATCAGATGTATGTATGTATGTATGTGTGTATGTGCCGCGATCACGCGAAAACGGCTTGACCGATTTGAACGAAACTTGGTATACAGATCCCTTACTACCTGGGATGATATGTTCTGGGGGTCTCGCGGCCCCCCCTGCACACGTGGGCGGAGCTACAAACAGCGAATGAGATTTCACCCATTCAAGTCAATGGAAAAAATGTAAAAGGCTGCCATTCTGCCAGTAATCAAGCCAGAGTCCCCACACTTGGCACAGTTGGTCACTTGGTGACCGAGGTTACAAATCTAGGAAAAGTGGGCGGAGCATAAAACAGCCAATCAAATTTCCGCTGTTCATTTTCAATGGTAAAATGTAAACTGCAACCATTCTTACACTGTTAATTGCAGGGTTCTCAAACTTGCCACAGTTGGTCACTGGGTGAATGCGATTAAGATTCAAGAAAGTGGGTGAAGCCTAAAAAAGCCAATCAAAATTCACCTATTGATTTTCAAGGGGAATATTTAAACTGCTGTCATTCTTACACTGTTAATGGCAGAGGCTTCAAACTTCCTACAGTGTGTCTTTGGGTAACTGGGGTCCAAATTCACTAAAGGGGCGGGGCCACAAACAGCCAATCAGATTTCCTTGGTGGATAAACTGCTTCCATTCACACATTTTTGATGCCAGGAACCTGAAAGCTCACAAACTTGGTCATTGAGTGACTGTGTGTCCAGGTTACAAAAAGTGGGCGGAGCCAAAAAAAATTTGACTAGGAAAATATAAACTGTAGGCATTGTTACACCGTTAATGGCAGGGTTCTTGAACTTTGCACAGTTGGTCACTGGGTGAATGAGATTAAGAATTTGGAAGGTAGGTGGAGGCTACAACAGCCAATAGAAATTCACCTTTCGATTTTCAAAGGGAATATTTAAGCTGCTACCATTCTTATACTGTTAATAGCAGATGCCTCAAACCTGGTACAGTCGGTCACTGGATGATTAGGGTTCAAATTCAGAAAGGGGGCGGAGCCACAAATAGCCAATCAGATTTGTTTATTTTTCAATGGGAATATACAAAGTATTGATACCAAGGACCCCAAAGCTGATAAACTTGATAGAGTGACTGTATGTCAAGGTTAGAAAAAGTGTGCGGCGCCAACAACTTAATTTTTTATATGGCAGGGTTCCCAAACTTGACACAATTGGCCACTGGGTGACTGGGATTAATATTCAGAAATGTGGGTGGAGCCTAAAAACAGCCAATCAAAATGTACCTATTGATTTTCAAGGGGAAACATTTACATTACATTTTACTCCGTCTAATCTGGGCTGCGTGTGTGTTCCAATACACCAAGCGTCACATGCTAATCATGTGACGCTTGGTGTAATGGAGCGCACACGCAGCCCAGATTAGACAGAGAGGACAGCGTGCTTCTGAACCGAAAGCTATGCGCCGGCCAGAAGTGAAGAGGGAAGAAATATGTTCAGGTCAAGGGTCAAGCAAGTTGCCGGGACACTGGCATGAATAGTGCATGAACAGCGGCAGACGGAGGGGGCAGGAGGAGGTCACAGTATGTACTTTTGACCCCCCACACACTGGAGTTATCTGTTTATTCAGCTGTGGTATCCTTTAATGGCAGAGGTCTCAAACCTGATACAGTCAGTTATTGGGTAACTGGGGTCCAAATTCACTAAAGTGGGTGGAGCCACAAACAGCCAATCAGATTTTTTAAATTGATTTCAGCCATTCTGTTATTGGCAGGGTTGTCAAACTTGACACAGTTTGCCACTGGGTGACTGGGACTAATATTCAGGAAAGTGGGTGTAGCCTACAACAGCCAATCAAAATTCACCTTTTGATTTTCAAGGGGAATAATTACATTGCTGCTATTCATAC
Source organism: Hyperolius riggenbachi (assembly GCF_040937935.1). Lineage (NCBI taxonomy): Eukaryota > Metazoa > Chordata > Amphibia > Anura > Hyperoliidae > Hyperolius > Hyperolius riggenbachi. Next base: position 405,373,734 of record NC_090650.1, read on the forward strand.
ACTCTTAATGGCAGAGGCCTCAAATCTGGTACAGTCAGTCACTGGGAGACTGGGATTTAAATTCTGAAAAGGGAGTGGGCCAAAAATAGCCAATCAGATTTGTTTAATTTCAATGGTAACATGCAACTTATCGGTGCCAAAGACCACAAAGCTCATAAACTTGGTCAGTGAGTGACTGTATGTCAAGGTTAGTGAGCAGAGCCAAAAACAACTTTTTACATGGGGAAATATAAATTGCAGCTATTCTTACACTGTTAATGGCAGGGATCTCAAACTTGACACAGTTGGTCACTGGGGGACTAGGATTAATATACGGAAAAGTAGGTGGAGTCTACAAGAGCCAATCAAAATTCACCTATTGATTTTCAAGGGAATATTGAAACTGCTGTCATTCTTACACTGTTAATGGCAGAGGCCTCAAACCTGCTACAATTAGTCATTGGGGTTCAAATTCAGAAAAGGGGACCGAGCCACAAACAGTTTCATTTCTTGGAAAATACAAATTATTGATGCCAAGGACCCCAAAGCTCATAAACTTGGTCATTGAGTGACTGTATGTCCAGGTGACAAAAAGAAGGCAGAGCCAAAACCAAATTTCACTGGGAAAATGTAGACTGCAAACCTTCTTACACTGTTAATGGCAGGGTTCCCAAGCTTTGCCCAGATGGTCACTGGGTGACTGAGATTAATATTCAGGGAAGTGCGTGGAGCATATAATAGCCAATCAAAATTCACCTGTCGATTTTAAAGGGGAATATTTAAATTGCTGCCATTTTTACACTGGTAATAGCAGATGCCTCAAACCTGCTACAGTTGGTCATTGGGTGACTGGGGTTCAAATGCTGGAGAGGAGCAGAGCCACAAGCAGCCAATCTGATTTGTTTAATTTCTATGGGAATATACAAATTATTGATGCTAAAGACCCCAAAGCTCACAAACTTGGTCATTGAGTGTTTGTGCGTTAGGGTTAGAAGAAGTGGGCGGAACCAACACCTGTCAAATACATACCCGGGCAATGTCGGGTCATCAGTGGGTGGAGACAAATACAAATTTCACTGGGAAAATGTAAACTGCAGCCATTCTTACACTGTTAATTGGAGGGTTCTTAAACTTTGCACTGTTGCTCACTCAGTGAATGGGATTAATATTCAGAAAAGTGGGTGGAGCCTACAATAGTGTATAAAGCTTCACCTATTGCTTTTCAAGTGGAATATTTAATTGCTACCATTCTTGCACTGTTAATGGCACAGGCCTCAAACCTGGTACAGTTGGTCATTGGGTGACTGGGGTTCAAATTCAGAAAAGGGGGTGGAGCCACAAACAACCCATCAGATTTTGTCATTTCAATACAAATTATTGATGCCAAAGACCACAAAGCTCACAAACTTGGTCATTGATTAATTGTTAGGGTTAGAAAAAGTGGGTGGAGCCGACACCAGCCAAATATATTCCCGGGCAATGCCGGGCAATCAGCTAGTAGTAATAATAATAACACGAAAATAACAAATGACTGACTAACTGGAGTACCTATATATTGTGCGTCTACACAATATATCAAAGTATCTCAGCAGGCTGTCTAGCTAGACCTGAAACCAGCGAACTGATTAGTATCAAGGCCAGTGAGCAACTGGCCTTAAAGCGGATCCGAGATGAAAAACTAACTATAACAAGTAACTTGTCTCTATATCTTATATAAAGTTTAGATGGTTTACACAGGAAATCTAGCTGCAAACAGTTTTAATAGAATATGATTATTTATTCCTGTGATACAATGACAGCGGCCATGTGGTTTGTAAACATTACACAGAGGCAGGCTTATCTGTATCTTGAGCCATCAGCCTAATCCCCTCTCCTCCTCCCCTCTGCCTCTGAAATCAATGGCTAGTAACACCTCCCCCTCCTCCTGCCCAGACTGAGCTCCCATGAGCCCTTGCTACTGCTTTGGCTCTCTGAAAACCTGTGGGTGTGGCTTTTTTAGTTTATAGGGAATTAGAGTATTAAAACAAAAAATGAAAAAGTATTTGGCTTGAGGAATGCCCTATAAACAATAGGAAAGGAACACAATTATGCAATGTGTAAAAGTTCACCTCAGATCCACTTTAAGTAAACAGGCAGAAGAATAGAGCTCAGCCCTCAGGAGGACAGTCTAGCCTGGGCAGACTGCATAGGCACGCTTCCTGGTTCCCGGCTGGAGGACTGCCGGGGATGCCGCCCGGACCGGACAACGCGGGTGTTCCCTCCAGAGAGTGAGTCCCGCCGGAGACGCCGCTGGACCAGTTGCTGAATTCATCGGGACAAGGTAAGCTCGTTACACTAACTCTTCTTATTTGGTATACACAAAATTCGGTACACAAATTAGGAAGTTGCAGGGCATGCTCGGTTGTCCTTTTTTTCTTCTCCACTTCCCCCTTAGACTTAACTAATGCCGCCTGATTGGCTGAAACCTCTTTCCCTCCCACACCTCTGTTCCTCTCTGATTGGCCAGGATTTCTCATGCTGAGACAATGCACTTTCTAGGGAGGGGGGGGGGGATCAGGCAGAGGAAAGTAAGGGAGGAAATGACATCAGAATTTGCTTCAAAATAGCCACAAATAGCCACAAAAATGGGAAATGCTAAGAAGGATTTTCTCTTTTTTTACTGTAGAAAAAAGACTAAAAATTAAAATCAAAACGTGGACAGTGCAATACATGTGTTATGTAAGTAGAGCAAGGATTTGTCTACTTATATATGTGTTTTGTTTTTCTGAGATAGCATGGCTGACAGCTCCTCTTATAGATAGACTTCCATGAGAGAGAATGTGGGGGGAAGCGAAGGAGTATAAAGAGAACCTAAACCGAGTAAAATTATCTAAAATAAACACATGGGCCTTAATTCATTAAGCATTTCCGCATTCGGTGCTGAAAACAGCTGATTTTAAGGATCACCTTCCCAAATTCAAATTCACTAAACCTATTACTATTGGAACGACTGACTAGTAAGGTAAATTACCAACTTGTGCGGTAAATGGCTCAAGAAATGTCAAGAGAGTGCACTTCACAAAAATGTACGCATTCGGTAAATCGGGCAAAAGTGTTTGATATTTTTCTCCAGCTCTGACCAGCCAATAACTTGCTCTCTCCATGTGTAACACTGATAGACAGCCAATAGGGAGAGCCAAACAGCCCTGCTTCTCACCCTGATTTGATCCGACATGGTGGAAGGGGGGTCTTCACTGTAGCAGAGCAGGGAAGGTGACATTTAAAGAGGCCTTTCTGCATTCCTTTAGATGAGAAAATCTGTATACTGTTATACAGAAGAGCTCCCCCTGGTGGCTGCAGCACATGTAAAGGGATGTCGGGGATGCGCTGGACAGAAAACCCAGACTCATCCACACAGCTTCGTAATCACTTGGCCCCCTTGCAAAACTTGGATGGGGCTCCCCCAGCTGTCATTGCTGGAGAGGGGAGCGCTGATGGTAGACTGGGGTGGGCTGCTGTTTGTGCCTTCTGCTCCCCCTTCCTGTACTGCACCCCATCCTGCCCCTACAAATAGCCCGGGAGAGTCCCAGAGCCAGCCCCAAAAGGCTTCTCCCCCTAAGGGCCCTCCTGTGGCTGCATCCCTTGCACGGGCTATTGTTACACCACTGCCTATGTGCCTGTTTCCACTAAACGCAATTTGCAGATTTCTGCATCATGCATCATTTCCCATTCCCATGCAATGAGCACGTTAGTGGAAACAGACCCATAGACATTCATTGGAGTCAGAATCTAGTGCAGAAATCTGCAACATGCCATCCATAATTTTTCTGCATTAAAAAAATCGCGTTTAGTGGAAACAGGCCCTTAGGTTAAGTCAGTGATCTGCATACTTGGCTCTTCAGCTGTTAAAAAACTACAAGTCCCACAGTGCATTGCAGGAGTCTGACAGCCACAGCCATGATTCATTATTATTTATTATTATTATATTTTATTTATAAAGCGCCAACATATTCCGTGGCGCTGTACAATGTAAGAAAACAAACAAGGGGTACATAATGATGCAGACAATGATATACATCAAATATGAACACTGATACAAGATACAGCACTGCTGATTACAATTTGATTTAACATGATGACTAAAATGTCTAAATGTCTAACATTCATAAAGGCAAATGCATTGTGAGACTTGTAGTTCCTTAACAGCTGGAGAGCCAAGATTGCAGATCACTGGGTTAAGTGGTCTGAAGCAATTGTTTTTGGTGTACAGGCACCTGGCATGTCATTTAATTTTTCAGCTACGGGGTGTCAGCATACCTCCCAACTTTTTGAGATGAGAAGAAGGGACACTTAAGCCATGCCCCTTCTACACCCCTGGTCACGCCCTGCCACACCCCTAGTCACGCCCTGTCACACCCCTAGTCACGCATTACCATCAAGATTTCATAAGAAAAATATGTTGTTTTAAAATTCAAACCCCACTGGTCCTTTCTTCGTAGTAACATTTTAAAATTAGTAATATATCAATTTAAAGGACGGGAATAACGTTTATTGTCAATCAAACAGAATTTTTTAGTAGAGAAGTATATATATATATATATATATATATATATATTTACATAGAAAGAGGGACAAAGTCCTGAAAGAGGGGCAAATGGGGAGGAAAGCGGGACAGAGGGACTGTCCCTCCGAAAGAGGGACAGTTGGGAGCTATGGTGTCGGGGACCTGTATTTCAATCCAGTGGAATCCGAATGTGCATTCCTATGAAGAACTACAGAATATATGCTTAAATATGGGGCACAGGTACATTAACCTCCTCCTGTGGCAAGGGAAGTTCAGAACTTAAGTTTTATATTCCAGCTGTTTTTCACATCAACCAACAAGAAAAACAAAACAAAAAAAAGGACCTGATTGCAAAGGAGGCCACCGAAATATATACACATATGAGATGAGGTTGACATAAATAGACTGTGAGACGGGTACGAGGCGGGATAATTTCAGACAATGTTTTTCATCAGAATTGGTGAATAGCGGGATGAATAGATGAATATGCAATCTTGTGGATCAACTCTAATTGTGACTGCTGAAGTGTAATCACCCAACACAACCATTACACTAGATTTCAATTACATGTCCTTTAATTGCAAGCTAGGCGAGAAGATGTCTGGATAAATAATCCTCTGTTTTTTTCTGAAGTTTGACGAGAGAGTCGCTCAACTAGTTTTTGGAAAGCTGGCGGGTTGATGAGGAAGAAGATAAAACAGGGACAGCGTTTCACTTGCTCTACGGTGAAATAAGCCATTCCTTCAAACTATATCGATGCAATAAAAAGAGGAGCTGTCAGCCATAGTATCTCAGAAAAAAACCGCACATATATAAGTAGATGAATAATTGCCCTACTTACATAACATATGTAATGCACTGTCCAAATTTTGATTTTAGTGAAAAAAAGAGAAAATCCTTCTTAGCTTTTCCCATTTTAGCTGTGGCTATTGTGAAGCCAATCCTGATGTCATTTCCTCCCTTACTCTCCTCTGCCTGATTGGGTATGCATAGCCCACCCTTCATAATAGAAAGTGCATTGTCTCAGCATGAGAAATACTGGCCAATCAGAGAGGATGAACATGAGCAGAGGTGTGATAGGGGAAAACAAGAGTTAAAGAGGCTTCAGCCAATCAGACTACATTAGTTAAGTCTGAGGGAAAAGTAGAGAAGCAAAAAAAGGCAACCCAGTATGCCCTGCAACTTCCTTTTTTTGTGTGTGTACCAAATAAGAGTCAGGTAACCTGGGAATGATCATTTATCAACAAGAAAAGTAATAGTGATTTTAGCTTTTGGACTGCCTGGTTAGCATCCTCATTACTTGTTTACTAGATACAAATTAAACATGTATTTTTTTATTTTATGCCTGACAGTTACACTTTAAAGAGGGAGCACATATTGTGTCAGCGCTGCTCATTTTCGGCGTGGGGAGAGCCAAATGATGTCTCTATCTGATGCCGCTGAACTCCCCGGCGACATTAAATACTATTCCCCCTCCGAGTTGTCTCAACTCGGAGGAAGATGTAATTTGGGGTCTGGCAAGTGGCAACCACCAGAGCTCAGAATTACCGATATGCGGGGCGTTGCTGCTATGATGGTGCCCAACTTCGGGGCATGGCGCTCAGCATAGTGCGCCAAAATAACCTGCTTTGTTAAAGAGGAACTTTACTGAATAAAATTTATAAGGAAACTTAAAGTGAGCCTAAACCGAATGGTAAAAAAAGAGTTTCACTTACCTGTTCTTTCAGCCCGCTGCAGCCACTCTGTGCCCACGCCATCACTCAACAATCTTTCGGTCCCCTGCAACAGCTAAATTTCATTTTTTCATGACTGGCCAGTCGATGGCCACTGCGCCTGCGTGCCTCTGGCTGCGCATATCCTCGATCACGCTCCCATTGCCAGGATCGTCCTGCACATGTGGCAGTACTCGGAAATCTCTTACTGCGCATGTACAGGAGACTGGACGCTCCCAGCAATGGGAACATGATTGAGGAGGCGCAGTCGCCATCGACTAGTCAGTCACACAAAATGAAACTTAGTCACTGCGGGGGACCGGAGGATCGTTAAATGATGACGCGGGCGCAGGGCGGCTGCAGGGGACTGGTAGAAGCCACAGGTAAGTGAAACTCTTTTTTTCTTGTTCGGTTTAGGTTTCCTTTAACCACCCTGGCGTTCTATTAAGATTGCCAGGGTGGCTGCGGGAGGGTTTTTTTTTTTAAAATAAAAAAAAAACTATTACATGCAGCCAACTGAAAGTTGCTGCATGAAAGCCCACTAGAGGGCGCTCCTGAAGCGTAACAAGGAAGGCTGCAATGAGCAGCCTTCCTTGTTTTGCTTGCCTCGCCGCCATGGCGACGAGCGGAGTGACGTCATGGACGTCAGCCGACGTCCTGACGTCAGCCGCCTCCGATCCAGCCCTTAGCGCTGGCCGGAACTATTTGTTCCGGCTGCGCTGGGCTCCGGCGGCTGGGGGGACCCTCTTTCGCCGCTGCACGCGGCGGATCGACGCGCTGCGGCGGCGATCAGGTAGCACACGCGGCTGGCAAAGTGCCGGCTGCGTGTGCTGCTTTTTATTTGAAGAAGATCGGCCCAGCAGGGCCTGAGCGGCAGCCTCCGGCGGTAATAGACGAGCTGAGCTCGTCCATACCGCCAGGATGGTTAAAGAGGAACTTTAGTAAAAAAAAGGGGGAAAAATCAATATGTTGCAAAGTGAGACGTTAAAAAATAGAAAAGAGAACAAGAAATGATTGATATTCATTGAGGTAATTTGTTCATATTGTTTGATCCACAATTAGCCTGTACGTAATCATCTTTACTATTGGCAGACATAAAAAAAAAAGACTGTACCAATTGTCATCTATAACCACACCCCCAACAGCGCGATATGCTAAAAGTTTTTAATTTTTTTTATAGATACACATATGCACAGAGGGAGATACTGGTTGCTTGGCAGTTGGAAACAGCTGTTATTTCCCACAATGCAACAAGGCTCACAGACAGGAAACTGTCAGGACCAAGGTCTTAACATCACTCTGTGGGAGGGGTTTCACTGCAATGTCAGCCACACAGACCACCCTGATGATCTATTCGAGAAAAGGTAAAGATTTCTCATGGGAAAGTGGGTATCATCTACTGATTTGGGATGAAGTTCAATCTTTGGTTACAGTTCCTCATTAATAAACTTTTGCCACAAAATAGCATGGGTAATTCCCATCTTCAGCCTGACCCTCCACAACATATTGTTTTCTCCCACATAACAAGGGCCCATCAGCTTTGTAATCATTCCCATTTATTATCACTGTTAGCTCCGAGACTCCAATATATTTCTCCACCATCTAGACCTTCCATTCAGTCACTTAGACACATAATGAAGCCTGGGCCTTATTTATTGTGTCGTGGTCTGACTTCATTCTTGCTTTCCACCTTTTTTTCATCAATAGATTGCAGGCTATAAACTTACCACTTGTTACAGTGGAGGAAAAACAGAGAATTTTATGGAGGTTATTAACACCTAATGTTCCTCAGCTCCTCAGTAGATCCTTGTCACTGGAGTGCTGCGCAGATGCAGTGAAGTATTCCATACGTACATCAGTTTTGCATCCAAACCAGCAGTAATAGTGTATAGTGCGACAAACCAGACCAAGTAGTATGGCAGCACTTACTAATAGGTAATGAAAGACAACAAAGCAATGTTTAATATGCACCTCACCTATACTGCAGTATTTCTGGTGCCCCATCCAGCCTGCACCATACAAGAAGAAAGAAGAATCTTCAAACAACAAATTAATCCAGCTACATTGGGCACAGCTGTGACTTTATTTGCCAATAGGGATGTTAATTCGGATTCTGCAGAAATACCACATTACTGCAGCAACTCGGTAATTGTATCCCAATCACAGAACTTGTAAGCATTGGTCCAATCAGAGAATGTAGTCAGCTCAAAAGTATTTGGCCAATCAGAGGATGAAAACAATGACCAAAAAAAAGGACTCCTGGGAAACTGGAAAATGGAAATTGGATTCCTACAACTCTGTAATTTTAGCTTAATCACAGAACTCAGAAGCATTGTACCAATCAGAGACTGCAGAGACAACTGGGAAGTATTTGGCCAATCGGAGAATGCAAAAAATAACCCCAAAAAAGTCTCCTCGGAAAACAGAAATCAGAAATTTATGGAATCGGAATTAGCAACAATCAGAATTTCTGCTAAATCGGAAAACAACATGTTTGACCATCCCTAATTTCTGGCGTCCCATCCAGCCTGCACCATTCAAGAAGAAAGAAGAATCTTCAACAACAAATACATTCAACTATTTTGGGTACAGCTCTGACTTTTCTTTCAGTTCCGCTTTAAATTAACTTTTCATTATCTCACAATTAAAAAAGGCCAAAAAGTAAGACCAAAAGTAGAAGAAAAAGTACTAACAAAATGGTTTTATATATTTTTGTGTTTGCTGGAGGTTTAAAGGGCATTTTATTGACAGGGTGTGAACATATCAACTTGGAGAAAACGAAGGAGAAAAAGTGAATTGCCTATGGGCTCTGGAGTTAAAGTGAACTCGAGGTGAAAATAAACGGAGGAGACAAAAAATTATATCTATCCTCCTACTCCTAAAAAAGATACTCCTAAAAAAGATATCACATGGTTTTATTTTATGTTTAAACTTCTACATTTTAAGTAGATATAGGCCCCGTTCACACTTGCGTTTTGGCAAGTAAACGGACCGGATCCTGATCGGATCCTGATCGGATCAGGACCTAATCCTGATCAGAACCGTACGGTTCTGATCCGGATCCGATCCGGTCCATTTGTATCAGGCATGCATCAGGCTGCCATCCGGATCCGTGGGCAAAAAATAGTGAAATTTAAATAAAAAAATGTTGGGGTCAGCAGAAGGTGCACCTAGTGCACCTGTAGAATCAGGTTCCTCTGCTGTAGGCCTCACCTCCACCTCCGACATTCTGCCAAACAGCTCCAGCACGTCTGTCACTGCTGCTCCACTCCAGACATGCTTGGCCCATGTGTCCCCATCCGAAATGGGCGCTTGGATACGCATAGGAAGTGGGGTAGAACGTCAGGTTTTTGTAGGCAGTGTGTTCTGTGCCTTCCATTCCCCATTGGTTTCTGTGTTCCGGATGGTGCTGTCAGGCTCAGGTCCGGCTCCGGTTCGGGTGCGTGGGCCGGAGATCCGGACCCAAAAAATAGCGCATGTTGGAAAAGTGTCCGGAGTCCGGATCCGGTCCGGCTCCGTACTGTACGGAACGGACACGTGTGAACGTCCGCATAGACTTTGCATTGCTATGCGGAACGTACGTTCCGTTTGTACAGTATACGGTCCGGATCAGATCAGGAAAATCCGGACAGGGAACGCTAATGTGAACCGGGCCTTATTATGTTTGTATATTTTATTCTCTCTGCTCAATTACAGTCTGTAAGTTTTATATATATATTAAAATATAAATAAATATATATATATATATATATATATATATATATATATATATATATATATATATATATATATATATATATATATATATATGTGTGTGTGTGTGTATATACGAACGCCAAAAAGTGATCATTTTAGCACTGCTTGAAAAAACAGGCTACAAGAAGGAATAAACCCCGTAAGTTGTGCATTTCATTATTAACAGCTGAGTATTAAGTGCACAACTGTAAATAAAGGATTAAGTGGCTTTATTAAACGTCAACATATCATATTCCAGAACATAATATAATGCTTGGCAGGGTGAGGACCCACAGAAATCCAGACACCAAGGCACCACGTATGGGAGAAAAAAGAGATCACAGCGCAATAATGACACGTGCAGAGAAGCCATAATCCCCAGTACAGTAGCCGAGAGACCCACAGGCAGAGCAGCAGAGAGGCTGTGTGCAAAGGCTTCATATGAGCAGCACAGGGGAGAGTAAACACTACAGTCATTCTCTATTCTAACGTATTGATCACATAGACACCTTCAGAGGTGACGGCAAAAGCAATTATAAGTGTGAAAGCTGCATTATTGCTAGTTTGATTGAAAGAGAAGATATAGGGGGCAGGGGGTGGTGTGGGGAGCCATACAACCTATAGAAAGTGCACTGCATGGAAGGAAGACTATTTTAACCCAAATCCGTGTGCACGTGTGTGTGTGTGTGCGCGTAAATATATGTATATATATTTTTTATATATTTACATACAGGTAAAACTCACAACAATTAGTATTATTAATATTTTGAATATCGTTCAAAAGTCAATTTCTTTCAGTAATTAAACTTAAAAGGTGAAACTAATATATGAAATAGACTCATTACATGTAAGGTGAGATATTTCAAGCCTTTGTTATTATTTTGATGATCATGGCTTACAGCCCAAAACCGAAATCTCAGACCATTAGAATATGGTGAAAATGTTCCATATTCTAAGCTCAATGGGGTCAATTCACAAAAGGGTTTGCGGTAAAAAAAAAAAATCTCGTCGGATAAATACCACATTTGGTATTTTAGACTTCTGTGCGCTAATTCATAAAAATCTTCACAGGTGCGTAGGGATGGTTGGAAATGCCAATTTCCAATTCCGCATTCCACCATTGCCAATTACCACTACTGCTACCGATTCCGCCTTCCGCTACCAATTTCCGCATTGTGATGCGGAATTTCCACCGGAAATCGCGGAAATTTCCCCCAAATTTAACATCGTTTTTCTCAAAAACTATAAGGTCTTTTTGAAAAAAATGTTTTGCATCTTGTTCACAAGATTCTGTTTAATAAACCCTAAAAATGTGGTGTTTCTAGGACTTACGGGAGCTTTGCTATTAACCGCTAAAGTTAATAGCAGGGCAGGGCCGGATTTACCATAAGGCACTGTAGGTACGTGCCTACAGGCGCCTGATGATAGAAAGACAGCTCACTCCCCTCCCCAAATTCCTCCCTCCCTCCTTCCCTATGCAGAAAGCAGTAGTAAAAAACCATGCTTCAGATCTCATGTAATCACAGTACTTATCCTATGGTGAAGCGCAGTAGTCCAGACCACCCAATAGTCTAATACACATACAATCCAATCTACCAGTGCTCAGTGTTCAAGTGATGCAGCATCCAACTATCGCACACTCCTTTAGTCAACATCTTAAAACAAAAAACATTATAAAAGCAAATCATAGTGCAGACTGAGTAATGGACTGGATTCTCCACTTGTGTATGCCCACAAAACATGCAGCCACAAGGTAGCCCAGGATGTGAATAATCTATCACCAGAGTATAGGGGTCACACCCCCCTCCCCCTTTAATGTCCCTGCTCGCCAGATTGCCTCTTGTATTCAAGTGTGTCAAAACGCTGTTGCTCCCTTTAGCATCCAAGCCCTGGCTTCCAAACACACCCCAAAACAAAAGCTTCTCATGTGTAAAACCGTATTACCGTCTCTTCTGAAGTGGTCCCGGCCACCTCCCTACGCAGAGTCCTAAGCAGAGCGTAAATGTCAGGTTGCTCACCCAGCTCTCGGCATTCCACGGACCAGATCTCCCTTCAGTTAGGGGCATCTTCAGCTACCTAAAACCTGGGGGCACCTCTAGCTACTAAATATTAGGTTGCCAGAAGTAAACCTCAATACTAAAGGGTACCTGTGGCCAAGTATGTTGGGCAGGGGAAGTAGGGAAGAGGTGACAGTTGTGCCAGACAGCATAGTCATGGTGTGGTTTCAGCGGTGGGGTTGTGGGTTCATAGAGGGCGAAGTCCAGGGTGCCATAACATTTGTGCCTATAGGCTCCTGTGATGTAAATCCGAGCCTGGGTGAAGGAAATGCTAGCTGGTCAACAAACTGGTCTGGCTACCTGATATGCAGAGGTTGTAAACATTTCCTGGCTGAAGGTTTTTTGATGTCTAGACAAAAATGAGTGCTGCATATTATCGACAAATTGTGTCAAGCATCCCCTTTCCCGCTTAGGGATGGTAGTTCCCGTTTGACATCACATGTATACACAATACAAGCAATGGAGCAGAATATTCAACTGACTATTATGATACCTCTTTTATACAAACTTTGTTTTCATAGCTGGTTTTGAAGTAGCTCATCCCATCAGTGGTGTACCTAGGGAGTTTGACACCCGGTGCTGATTATATACAGACAACCTCCCCAAAACAACCATTTTTTTTTATGGGAGTGTTGACGGGTTGGGGCGCCGAGCGTGTCGCTGAAAATTTTGGGAGATTTTTGGGGAAAAGGAATTATCAGGATGTGGATGGAGCTAACCGTTATGAAACTTTGTACTCTATACAGTGCTGCGAAAGATATCAGTGCTATATAAATACACAATAATAATATGATAGGACATTAAACTATGACTATGGTATGATTAGATTATGAGCTCCTCTGAGGACAGTCAGAAAAGGGGGACATACGAAAGAGGGGAATACATAGGAGGGGGGATAAAGAGGTAGAGGCACAAGACAGAGAGCCTGGTGGAAGAGGAGAAATGACAGAAAGGATTCTCATCAGGACTGCAGACATCACCAGTGCTGTTTGGCAAGGGCATGCTGATAAAAGAAGCCAAAAAAATCTGAAAAGAGTAAAGGGTCATGTGGGAAGACAACAGGTTGGGAAGGGGAGCTGGGAAAATAAATAAGATTACCTGCAATCGAGTTAATCTAAATTGCCTGGAGCTTGCTTCTCTGCTCACTACAGAAGTCGTCTGTCAGCACCTGTATCACTGGCTTCTGCAACAGCAGCCCTGCATTATTGATTGATTACTCTGATCTAGATAAATAATCAATAGTCTAGGGCACTCTGATATTACAGCAGCCAATGCACATGGCTACTAATGACAGGCAACTTCTGAAGCACTAAGAACATCCTGCCACCTCTCCCTGCTAATGTCCCAGCTACAGCACAGCAATCATTCTCTCTACTCACCCTGCTGCTCTGCACATTCACTCACTGCAGGCTGCATGCAGAGAGCGAGGAGACACATTGCCAACGGGACAGGAAGGGGGAGGGGTGCTACATCTAGTGCAGGAAGTAGTACAGTCTCCTGCTATTTTCCTGAATGTTGCACAAACTATGAAAAAAGGTCCCAGGTGGAAGAACACAGTGGCTGAGCACCACAGCGGCACCCCTAGCCATGGCTACACCTGGTGCTGTGAGCACCTGCAGCCTTATGGTAGGTATGCCACTGCATCCCATCTTAGTGAGACAGCTACAACCAATAAAACTAGGGAAGCAAATACACTTAAAAAAATAAGAAAATTGTTATCAAGAAACCAAAACTAGCATGCAAAATTCAAAACTATAAAAGAACATTATGTAACCATTAGGGACAAGCTTGGTGGGATGTTATTTGCTGCAAATACGTGTTTTTGCCAAAACAGAAATATCTTGTGTGCTTTGACTTCAATACATATGCATGAAAACTCTCCGTTTCGCAAAAATATACTTGATTTTCATGAAAGCGAGAATTTTTATGAGCCTGCATTGAAATAAATATGACAAAATCCTCATCCTTTTGAATACATCATAAGCAAGCACTACAGGAGATCTATTAATTTGTATCAAATCTTTATACTTTTCCATAAATTATAGCTTTAGTTCAGGCTAGTATTTTTTCTTCGTCACTTAAAGTGGTATAGTACTCAAAATTGCATTTCTGCACTAAAACATTAAACACAGCATAACACTAATAGAAAAAAAGAAAAGTACTGAAGCTAAAGCTGGCCATACCCTAGGCCTTCTCAAAGGACTAGAGGGCATGATCTGCGCATGGAGGAAAAACGTTTTAGCCATTTATTTAGGAAAGGGTTCTTTACAGTAAGAGTGATTAAGATGTGGAATGCATTGCCACGGAAGTAGTTATGGCAAACTCTATACCTGCATTTGAAGGGGGCTTAAGTGCTTTCTTTGCGTTGAAAGACATCCATGGCTACAATTACTAGGTAATGCCTAATGATGTTGATCCAGGGATTTTATCTGATTGCCATCTGGAGTCGGGAAGGAGTTTTTTTCCCTTTTGGGGGTAATTGGACCATGCCTTGTAAGGGTTTTTCGCCTTCCTCTGAATCAACAGGGATATGTGAGGGAGTAGGCTGGTGTTGTACTTTGTTCTCTGGTTGAGCTCGATGGACGTATGTCTTTTTTCAACCCAAATAACTATGTAACTAACCGTATTTTTTGGACTATAAGACCCTCCAGACTATAAGACGCACCTAGGTTTAGAGGGCAAGAATCAGGAACAAAATACTAAACCTGGTGCGTCTATGGGTCAGGGGCGTCTTGTAGACCTTTGCGCACTAACATGTCACTAAGCTACTCTACCCAGCTACACTAACACCTGCTATTGCCCCCCACACCTGCACTGCACTACAGTACCCTAACCCCTGCTTCCCCTTCACTTCCGCATATGTCACTATGTGGAAGTGAAGGGAGAAAGGCTGAGGCGGCGAGCGTGAACTCCCCAGCAGCTCTTCTATTTAAGATTACCACTATACATTGCCCCACTGAGCTGTCCTGCACTATGTCACAGCTCAAGGAATCCCCAGCCATGCCGTAGGATACAATAGGGAGATGCACACGGGCAATAGTTACACGGAGGTATGGCAGTGCAATCGGATGCCACATGCTCTCCTGATCTCCCCGCAGTGCAGAGAGCCATCCTTTTGCGGTAAGCCGCAGTTGGCAAGGACACACACGGGGACAGGCGGGTCCTGGTGTATTCGGACTATAAGACACAGGGACTTTTTCTCCCCACTTTTAGGGGAGAAAAAGTGTCTTATACTCCAAATAATACCGTATATATTTCCACCCAATGTTACAAAATGATGGGTTCCTTTCTATAAATAATTAATTAAGAACAAATTGATTTCTACCATACACTGCACATCAATTTTCAATAGATTTCAGCAGGGAATCTATTGAACATCGATCGAACTGCAGAGTTGCACTGTTCAATGCAGTGCAAAGCTATAGGACATCGATCTAACGATGCTCTTGAGCCGCCACCGATTGTTTTAAATTTTCTGTCCTTTCCAATTAATACTTTCAATCAATTTTTAGTATCATCGATCAAAAATCGATCGATCTGATATTTTGGTCGACATTCAGATGAATCGGATCTGCAAGGAATCGAATGAGAAAATCGATGAGTGTTTGGCCACGCTGGAGGTTGCTGGACAAATTATCAGATTGTCTTGTAATAAGTATTTGCAAAGCATCTAAAGCAGAGAGAGTTTGCTCCTTTCACCCTTGATGAAGGGGATGAGGCAGGGCCACGTAGCGCCTGAGTCTGGCACGGCTATAGCAGCAATGCTATAGTCCGCATGCCATGTACAGGTAATTCGGGGATCCGGCGATTGCCGGACCACAAATTACTTCTCCTTCTGAGCTGCTACCACTCAGAGGGGGAATAGTAGTAATTAGTGATGCACAGAATTTGTTCATCAGCCAGGTGAGCCGTGTACTAGAATGATGGCCGCCCACGATTAATGTATGCATAGGGCAAGCTTATCTGCATTGTTTACTCTGAAGATACAGCTCAACACAATCTGATAATGTACATGGCGTTGACAATCTTATTAGCTTCTGACACAGATGTTTAATGTAATGATCCGCTCAGCTGGCTGCACAGGCAGACAGCTGTTTGACCATTCCTCTAGTCTGTGAGCTGCAGGTCTCTGGAAGAGACCTGTCTTTCCTTTGCAAGTTTCTGATCTGTTCTGCTGCTGAGGGATTTACATACATTGGTTATGCAAATCACCTAGCTGCCTCCTTTGTAGGCTGGCAGTATAAAAAGCTATGTTTTCCCAGAGTCCTTTGCTGGTCATCCCTTCATGGTTTGTTGAAACACTCCTAGAGTGTCAGCCATGCTATTGCTTGTTAAAGTTATCTTAGAGTAATTCTTGGGACTGCACTAGGCAGCTTCCCTAGTGCAATTAGATTGTTATCTGTTTTGTCTGTATTGCCTCTCTGTTGCGATTGTCCTGTCGCACACGGTGGTCATCAGGAAATCGTTCTGTCTGTCTGGGGGTGCTAACCAGAGCTGCGGTTGCTACTGGTAGCCCTTTCTGTTCATCTGTCTTGCTTGGATCGCACTAGCCTCTAGCGGTAGCGGCTGTGGATCCTTCTGATCTGCGTTCTTGGAGTATAGCTGGAGCAGCGGTTGCTACCTGCTATCTCATCTGTCTGTCTTGCTTGGATCGCACTAGCCCCTAGCGGTAGCAGCTGTGGATCCTTCTGATCTGCTTTCTTGGAGTATAGCTGGAGCGGCGGTTGCTACCTGCTATCTCATCTGTCTGTCTTGCTTGGATCGCACTAGCCCCTAGCGGTAGCGGCTGTGGATCCTTCTGATCTGCCTTCTTGTCCCTGTACTTGGATCGCACTCGCTCTGGCGGAAAGAGCAGTGGATCTTATCTGACCTATACCTGTTTTCTGTTGATCTGTCTGTCTTGTCTGATACGAACGCTTGCTGTAGGCTCGGTGAGGTAACCGTAAGCAAGCGCTCGCGTTCTCTGTTTCGTGTTTGTCTGTTGGTGGTTAGTTAGGCGTGCTTGTCTCTGTTGCGCTTAACGTGTGGAGATCGCGCAGTAAACGCATTTGCTGTTGCGAATGAGTGCGGTGTTCGCGTTTAGTTAGCGTTTGTTATTTTCGTTATTTTTTCATTGTCGTTTGCTGTGCCTTTGCTACTCTTGAGTTTTGTTCTGATCAGTCTTGTGTCACTTCTGGCGATCGCCTTTCTCACGATCGCGTTCTTGCTTTTGTTTCTGCTGATGTGTGTTCACCGTCGCAGGGTCGCGACTAGATTGGTGAACACACATTCATCCTGTATCTGTGCTCTTTCTTTTTAAGGGCTGTTCAGCCCCGCATTGTCTTAGATCTGTACAATTCCCATCTGGCATTTGTGGCTGTGCAGAGGCTGTGCTCGTCTGCACTCCACAGCGCCATCTGCCGGTGGGAATTGCCCTCTGCTGGTGTATTGCACCTAGCCTGGGTTCAACCAATTATACGCTTGTGGAGGGTTTTCGCTGTGTCAGTGCGCATCTTGTGCGCTGACTGCAAAAACGATTCCGCAAACGTTACATTTAAGTATTAAGCCTAATGCTGGGAATACATAAAGAGATTTTTCAGTAGATTTACTGTCTGATCAATTTTCTTATCAATTTCCATTCACTGCTATGAGAAATTGATCAGAAAATGATCAAAAATAAGATCGGACCTGTCAGAAATTATCTATCGAACCATCTATCTGCCAAAATATCTCATGGTGTATTCCCAGCATTATAGTAACTTGACAACTAGTTATATTTTGTTCCTATTACCGTATTTGCTGGCGTATAAGACGACTTTTTGAGCCCTGAAAATCCTCTGCAAAGTGGGGGGTCGTCTTATACGCCGGGTGTCAGGTGCGGGGTGTCAGTATTGTGCCAGGCAGAGCTTACCGGTTGCAGCAGCCTTGGCGGAAAGGTCCGCTCATGTCCTGGGTCCTTCTATGTCCTCCCCTGTCCCCCTACATCATTCATGTCCACGTCCCGTGTGTTTGAAATATCAAAGCTGCAATACCATAGCGTCTTGCGAGCAGCCGCTCGCGTGGGTAACAGGGCAGCTTCCTTGTTCCGGGTCATCTGACTGGTGATGTGCATAGGAAGAGGAAGACAATTAATTGTGGAGCGCATGTCACCAGTCAGGTGACTCGGAACAAGGAAGCTGCCCTGTTACCCACGCGAGCGGCTGCTCGCAAGACGCTATGGTATTGCAGCTTTGAGTTTTCAAACACACAAGACGTGGACATACAGTAGATGATGCAGGGGGACAGTGGAGGACATAGAAGGACCCAGGACACGAGCGGACCTTTCCGCCAAGGCTGCTTCAACCGGTAAGCTCTGCCTGGCACAAATACTGACACCCCGCACCTGAGTTCTTAAAAATCACAGCCTGATTTCCCTCCCCTGGATGACTGCGGCACCCAGTATTATGCAAAGGTGTATACATGGGTGGGCCAGGAGGATAGCCAGGAGGATGGAGGAGGATGGAGGAGGCATGTTGTGAAGAGGGGTAGTCTTATATGCCAAACTCTTTATTTTAACTGTAAAAGTTGGGGGGTCGTCTTATACGCCGGGTCGTCTTATACGCCGGCAAATATGGGTAGTTTTATGCTGTGGCTGTTTTACACCAGAGATAACATTAAAAGGAGAATGTCAGGGAGAAGGTGGTAAGAGACCGTCTTTTCCTCTGAACACCAGGAAGACCTGCCCATCTCCTTCCTGTGTTCCACAGAAAGGACCAGTGGGAGGAGATGGGCGTGGTCAGGTGACGGCTCTTTTTAGTGGAATAATCTCCTACACTGCTGCAAGATCTATACTTAAAGTGTACCTGAGACGAGAAAAAGAAAAAAAAAATATACATACCTGGGGCTTCCTCCAGCCCCCTTCAGGCTAATCGGTCCCTTAACATTTTCCCATGTCGCCTGGAAGAGGGCCAGCTTCTGAAAATTTTGTAAGTAGTTTTTACTGCACACTGTTCTGCATTTGTTGTGTGGGGGTTGAGAGGGAGGGGGGGCCTAGTATTGGCGCCCCTGGTTGCATGAGCTTTCAAGCAGCCAGAAAGAGCATGTATCCGGCATCAGGAAACCCTCCTTGTGCTGATAGTCAAGACTTTACTGTCATGTGCAAAGCATTTCAAGTCATGCGCACTGTACATTATAATATGATCCATACAATATGCATGCATTAACCCTACTAACTAATGTCTATTCCATATACTGAGGGATTTATTAGGTGGACAGGACATGCATAAGGACACTTGTTAATAAGGCATCCTGCAGATAAACAGAAATGATCATTTATATCTGCTGCCTTTAGATAAAACATGATTACTTTTTGGCTCCAGTGACATTTCTAGCACGGCTTTCAGTTGGTCTTGAAATTAGGATGTTAGATTGGGAATTTTTCTTCTGTATAACTTGTTGATGTTTAGTCATTTGAGAAAAGCCCAAGGCAGGAACAGATTAAACTTCATCATTAAGGGAGGCCAGGGAGGTCTGAAATTGAGGAGAATATGCGCCCATCTAATTATTAGCAATCTTAACTGAGCGTTCCGTGTCACCGGCTCCTGCTGGAAGACCGCCGTTCTGGCCGTACGGCAATAATTGTGGTTTGGAGGAACTAGCTCACTCTCAGGACACAGAGGCCACCTGAATACAGTTAAAAATTAACGAGAATTGCTTTTATTTTCCTGCTTCCAAAAGGCTGTCCAGGGTAAAGATCTGCATCTTGTAATTATTGAAGAAAACTTATATTGCCATTAAAGTGCAACTCAAACCAAATGAAAACAAATGTTTTGGATGCCTTGCAAGACTGTGTTGTGTTACCAGGTTTTACTGCAGCTTAAGGCAACAGCAATGCAAGGCTATGGGGCCTAGTACACTTATGGCACTGCATCATGCCGGAAGGACCGATCGGCTGCCAAGCAGCCGCAAAGTCAACAGGGCGTTGCCGTTGGACTTCCATGGCAACACAGCGATGGCAGAAGTAATATGTCAACTAGCCGACCCGCAGCGTAGCATACGCCGCATAAGGGGGTAGAGGGCAGGAAGGGGGTATTGGGCACAGTGGCGGGGAGGGGGGTCGGACCCCCCCCCTCAACTGGGTCCCCCATGTGTGCTCCCCCTCCAGCTTAAGCTCAGCAGGAACCCCCCCTCCCTCACCTGGGTCCCCCATGTGCGCTCCCCCTCCTGCTTAAGCTCAGCAGGACCACCCTCCCTCACCTGGGTCCCCCATGTGCGCTCCCCCTCCTGCTTAAGCTCAGCAGGACCCCCCCTCCCTCACCTGGGTCCCCCATGTGCACTCCCCCTCCAGCTTAAGCTCAGCAGGAACCCCCCCTCACCTGGGTCCCCCATGTGCATTCTCCCTGCAGCTTAAGCTCAGCAGGAACCCCCCCCTCCTGCCTCACCTGTGTCCCCCATGTGCACTCCCCTCCTGCTTAAGCACAGTAGCAGCCGCCACTATTAGTAAGAGGCAGCGGGCGGGGATGCCTCACCTCTTCCGTGTTCAAGCGTGCGATCCACTGTTGTCACTTCCTGCAATGCTCCCCACTGTATTGGTGTAATTTGCCTTTTTAAAACAGAAGGAAATCTGCAATAATTCAGCTATAAGTGAACAATTTTAAATATGCAAATTATCCCTTTTCAACCTTAGTAATCCAAGCAAGCATCCAGAACCACTGGTGTATAGCAAGCTTATAGCTTTAAATTTTACACAGCTATATCAAACCCACATATGACAGCCTGTTTCAGACTTTTGGTCCTCATTAGTACATAGCAGAGATTGATATGGCAGTATGAGATGGGGCTTGGACCAGTACAACAGAGTAACCAAGCAGCTCAGGGTGACCCAAACCACTCGGAATGTATAGGGGGATAAAAGGAACCAAAAAGACCTTCTACTAAAAAAAATCAAAGCTTGGTGTAATTTGGCTTCTTAAAACAGAAGAAAATCTGCAATTAGGGCCCGTTTCCACTCTCGCGGAAACGGCCGCGAATCCGCAGAGTTTCCCCGCAGGCAAATCGCGCGGGGAAACTCTGCCATAGGGGATAACGGCGCCGCCGGCCGAATCGCTTGCAGTAGCGATTCGGCCGGAAACCCCCACAGAATTCGCGGCGGAGGCTGCGATTCCCATAGCCGTGCATGGCACGGCTGATGGGAATCGCCTGCGATCCCGCCCACCCGCTCAGTGCCGGCGTGCGTCTACGAGACGCACGCCGCACTAGTGGAAACGAGCCCTAATTCAGCTATAAGTGAACATTTGTGGTTACCCACAATGCACCGCTACTAAATATGCAAACTATTCCTTTTCACTCTTGGTAAGTCAAGCAAGCCTATGGGCCTGATTCACAAAGCGGTGCAAACTGTTTAGCACGGTTGTGCTAAACAGTTAGCACATGAAGTGCCGTTCGCGGACTTTTGCGCGCACAAAGTGCCGCGATTTGCATGATTGCGGTCTTTTGCGCGCGCAATTTGCCACAAATCGCGGTACTTTACACACGCAAAAGTCCGCGATTGCGGTCTTTTGCACGATTCACAGCACTTTCCACGCACAAAAGTCCACAAATGGCACTTCACGTGCTAACTGTTTAGCACACCCATGCTTAACAGTTTGCACCATTTTGTGAATCAGGCCCTATAGCTTTAAATTTTACACGGCCATATTAAACCCACACGTGACAGCCTATTTCAGACTTTTAGTCCTCATCAGTTCACAGCAGAGATTGATATGGCTGTCTGAGATAGGGCTTGGACCAGTACAACAGAGTAACCAAGCAGCTCAGGGTGACCCAAATTACTAAGAATGTATAGGGGGATAAAAGGGACCAAATAGCCATCCTACTAAAAAAAAAAGCAAAGCTTAGTGTAATTTTCCTTCTTAAAATAGAAGCAAATCTGCAATAATTCAGCTATAAGTGAACATTTGTGGTTACCCACAATGCACTGCTACTGAATATGCAAATTATCCCTCTTTGCCCTTGGTTTGATATGACACTACTTCTTCTTGCTTGGACCAGCCCCTTCTTCTTGCTTGGACCGGCCCTGGGGGCAGGGCGCTACTTCTTCTTCTTGCTTGAAGGTTGAGGCACTTACTCAATTATATATATAGATTCCCCCTCTAGGCCGCCATGGATAGTGGGGGAATGATATAATTCAGCTTCCAGCGATTGCTGGAGGTCGAATTATTGTGTTTTTTAAGCAACTTCGTCTCCGTCTTCTGACGGCGCTGACGTTACTCACTGAGCGCCGCTATAGACTGATTCCCATTACAGTCTATGGCGGCACTCGCTGCGCCCAAATCTAGCAGTGCTGAAAAGCACTGCTCCACGACCGCTTTGCAGTATTGGTTTTTTGACCCTGCATAGTTTGACATGCGAAAGCAAATGCATATTTGCATGAGCATTGCCTCATGAATAGTCAATTAGGCCAAATTTGCAAAGCCAGACTTGCTAGGGTTAAGCCTCCTTTCCACAGACTGTTGATAGGCAGTGAAATGCCTCTCAAACTCTCTCAACTGCTCACTGCTGCCTAGTAACTGCTCACTGCTGCCTAGTAACTGCTTGTTGCTGCCTGATAACTGCTTGTTGCTGCCTGATAACTTCTTACCTGTGCCTGGTAACTGCTTGCTGAGCACACAGCTCAACAGTCCGTGGAAAGGAGGCATCAAACTTGGTCTTTGAGCACGCATACATTTTCTCATGCAAAGTACTTCTTCTTGCTGGAAGGTTGAGGCCCTTATTCAATTATGAATAGCCAATTAGGCCAGATTTGCAAACCCAGACTTGCTAGGGTTAGGCCTCCTTTCCACCGACTGTTGATAGGCAGTGAAATGCCTCTCAAACTCTCTCAACTGCTCACTGCTGCCTAGTAACTGCTCACTGCTGCCTAGTAACTGCTTGTTGCTGCCTGATAACTGCTTGTTGCTGCCTGATAACTTCTTACCTGTGCCTGGTAACTGCTTGCTGAGCACACAGCTCAACAGTCCGTGGAAAGGAGGCCTCAAACTTGGTCTTTGAGCATGCATAAATTTTCTCATGCAAAGTACTTCTTCTTCTTGCTGGACGGTTGAGGCACTTACTGAATTATATATATAGATGGGTGATGTAAGACTTTTACACATTTAAACATTTTGGCGGCGCTGCGGGAATACGTTGGGGAAACACGGGACGTAATTCATGTCCAGCTTGGAGTAGCTCACTGGGCGATGGAAGGCAAGGGGCGTGCGGGGGTAGGGGGGCTGCACTATGCATGTGACCCTGCCGCAGGGTTGACAAGCATTCATTTTTAGACGGACAGTCTGTCTAAATGCTCCCAAAAATCAGCTGTTCGTTTTGCCTGTATTTAGAATGGAGGCGTCTGTCCAAACACGGACATTTTGGACAGTTATCCTGTGCGCAAGTATCTGGCACGCACGCTTTCCTGAAGGAAGCTCAGGGAGTTGGGGGCTTGGGCAGCTAAACGTGGTCCTCCCTTTCTTGCCCCCCCCCTCCCTCCCACCAGGCTCCGATGAGTAAGGTTGTATTTTATGCTGGCGCCTGTCTTCTCTTGTCGAATAGATATTTTTTATTCCGATAACAGGTGTGCTCGTACACAGCGGTGAGTGTGGCCATAACAACATATCTGACAATCTCTTGTCAAATATGTTCTGGTGATCCAAAACAGGCAACAATGGGTGTGCTGGGGGGGAGGAGAACCCAGGAATCCTCTGCAGGTTCCTGAGGCTTTCCTCTTTGTACGTAAATATCTATTTTTTCAGGTCACAATCCACCTTGGGTACTCTTTAGCTCCTTCAGGTGGAGATCAAGTCATGTGAACTCAATTTTAAAACAGGGGTTTTTCACTGCAGAAAACTTCCTTACCCACAAAAAGCAATATTGCAGCATTCTGCTTGTGTATAAGCAGAATGTATATGTACAAGCTGAATGCTATGTATAAAGTGGGCTATATTTATTTAGCACAGACATATTCTGCAGTGCTGTACAGAGCATATTGTCTTGTCATTAACGAGAAACTGTAACCAAGAATTGAATTTCATCCCAATCAGTAGCTTCTACCCCCTTTTACATGAGAAATCTATTCCTTTTCACAAATGCATCATCAGGGGGCTCTGTATGGCTGATATTGTGGTGAAACCCCTCCCACAGGAAACTGTGAGGACCATGGTCCTGGCAGTTTCCTGTCTGTGAACCTCGTTGCACTGCGGGAAATAGCTGCTTACAGCTGTTTCTATCTGCCAAAAAAGCAAGCAGCAGCTACTTCCACTGACATCACCTGCCGGCAGCCAGCAGTAAAAATGTCATCATGTGATGAGTGTCAGAATGTAAATCAGGGAGAGGAAAGCTTTAACAATGGGCAAACACTAAATAAATCATTTATACATAATTATTGTAAAATTATTATTTTCACTGGAGTTCCTCTTTAACTGTCCCTCAGAGGGACTCACAATCAAATCCCTACCATAGTCCTATGTATCGTTCAGTGTATGTATTGAAGTCTAGGGACAATTTTAGGGGGAAGCCAATTATCTTATCTGTATTCTTCCCACAAGAATAGAAACAGACTCCGGCACTCTAACAGGTCTTCTCTTTATTTACGCCACATGTTACAGGTACAAAAAGCGTCCCTTGGTCTACAGCTGTTTCACGTGTATCACACGCCTCTTCAGGACACGTGGGGCCTGGCACCCATTATTCCTTCCCCACCTATATACAGGTAACTCCACCCACCACCTAACCTCTCTCTCACAGAGGGGCGGGGGAGGGGGTGCACTCCCAGTAAGATGTATAGGTGACAGTGCAGTGAATTCTAGATCCCTTCCTAGATCCTCATTTAAAAAAGGTATTCACCTCATCCCTCTCATTAAAACCCAGATTTCCCAGAGCCTCAGTACGAGATATCATCCAAGCCTCCCTTTTGGAGAGCTTATCATCCCTCCAACCTCCCCTCGGGTCGCCCTGCACGACCTCCAAGCCAGCAAAGGAAAGGCACTCCGCATCACCGGAATGGACCTCATTCACATGCTCTATCAGACGGGTAGCACCTACACCGTTCCCGATAGATCTCTTATGTTGGAGAAAGCGTTCCTTCAGTGGCTGAACGGTCTTACCGATGTAGTACCGACCGCACGGGCACCATACACAGTACACAACATATTTAGTGCGACAATTGATGAATTCTCTGATTCTCCAGGTGATTGGACCGATCTGGACCACTTTTCCCTTTCTCATCGATCGACAGGCACTACAATGCCCGCACCCATAATTACCCTCCTATTTATACTTGGATAGCCAATTCTGCTGGCCTTCCTCTTTGAGCCTAACATCACTATTTACCAATGCTTTCCTAATGGTGTATCCCCGTCTGAAGCTAACCCTTGGTGGAGCGGTGGTTATATCGTTAAGGGTCCTATCTAATTTAAGAATCCGCCACTGATTCCGAATGGCTTGCCTGATTCTTTCAGAAAGGGGTGAAAAGTCAAAGACAAAGTTACACCGGTTAACACTAGGACGTAGCCGATTTTTCCTTAAAAGTAGCTGTTTCCTAGGGACCCCCCGGGCACGATCCAAGGCTCTGTGAATAGATTGGGTATCATACCCCCTATTCACAAGACGTTCACATAGGTCTGCTGCCTGTGTCTCGAAATCCACATTGTTCTGATTATTCCTCTTAAGGCGCAGGAACTGCCCATACGGGATAGCGTCCTTGACGTGGCTGGGATGGTAACTCGAGGCATGGAGCAAACTGTTAGTAGCAGTCTCTTTCCTATATCCTTTAGTCACAATCCTGTGATTCTCAATCACCACCTTGAGGTCCAGGTACTCCACTTCCCTGTCCCCAAAGTGTGACGTAAAACTCATATTAATTTGGTTGGAATTAATCCACTCCATAAATTGAGCAAATTCGTCTCTGTCACCATCCCAGACCACAAGGACGTCATCCACGTATCGGCGCCACAATTTAAGTTTACTACAGAAGGGGTTGATAGGGGACCAGATAGTCTCATCCTCCCATACTGATAAGAAAAGGTTCGAATACGTAGGGGCCACAGGGGTCCCCATCGCCGTACCTGACACCTGTGTGTACCATTTCCCATTAAACATGAATGAGTTCTGTTCTAAAATGAACGCCATGCATTCACATAGATAATCAGAGAATTCATCAGTCTTCCCGTATTTATCCAACACGCTGCGCAACGCTGTGAGACCCGCCGTATGTGGAATTCGGCTATACAAACTGACCACATCAATTGTGGCCAGATGATAGTTAACCTTCCATTCAAATTTCTCCAAGACATTCAAAATATCCACAGTATCCTGGACCAAGGACTTCACCATCCTGAGACACGGTCTCAGTCTATAGTCCAGGTACCTGGATAATGCCTCCGTTAGAGAACCCACTCCGGAGACAATCGGTCTCCCCGGTGGGTTCTCCAACGTTTTGTGCACCTTTGGTAGATAGTACCAGAGTGGAAACCCGGGCTTATCCACAAACAGGTCTTCTCCTAATTTGCGACTTAAAAAGCCCTGTTCCACACCTTTTCTGAGTAGAGTCCTTAACCTCATCTTATCCCTTTCTATAGGACTGGCCTTCAGTTCCATATAGGTGGCCCCATCCCCCAGCTGTCTGTAAGCTTCCTGGAGATACATTTCCCTGGATAAAATGACCATATTTCCGCCCTTATCCGCGGGTTTGCAAACAATATCAGTTCTGGACTTCAGCCAACCAAGTGCTTTCCTCTCGCCTTCTGTGATGTTCATATATATCTTATCTGTATGTTTTTGGGATGTGGGAGGAAAACGGAGTGGTCGGAGAAAACCCACACAGACACGGGGAGAATATACAAAGTTTGTGCAGATAGTGCTCCATTTATATCCCTGCCTGTAAATAGAGTTCAGAAGACATGTACAGTATATTATAAAGTTTGTTGGTTTTCATGAGATTCACTACTACCTTCAAACAGGTTCTATTTCAGGAGATTGTAAGTTGAATTTGTAAGTGGAGTCTTTTGTTAAACATGGGGAAATGTGGATAAAGGATTTACTTTCTGGATTTGGACATAAAACATGTCATAAAATGTTTTTCGGTTGTTTTCAATGTGCTTTTAAAGTGTGTCACGCTACTTATACAATACTGTAACATAGTACTACATATTTTGTACATGAAGACAACTTTGTTTGTATCTCTAAAATGTAATTTCTTTTAGTGTTAAATATTACACATGCAGATTTGTTTGGAGCGCCATCTGCTGGATTGACTTGCAAATAACAACAGTTTGTTAAGAAAAATAAAATAGCCTGAGCTGGACACAAAATCGAGATCTAGAACACGTTTCATCACCCCAACAAAACGTTTCAGTTCTAAAGGGGAATTACGGTGAAAAATTGTAATGTTTAAAATATATGAAAACAAATACAAATAATAAGTACATTTTTTTTTCCAGAGGAAAATGAGCCATAAATTACTTTTCTCCTATGTTGCTGTCACTTACAGTAGGTAGTAGAAATCTGACAGAAGCGACAGGTTTTGGACTAGTCCATCTCTTCATGGGGGATTCTCAGGGATTTATTTATTTTCAAAAGCACTTAGTTTTAGATTTATTTTTTTTCAAAAGCACTTAGTAAATGGCACTTGCTCTGTCCAACTGCCAAAAAACTGTGTAGCAAGCAGGGAAGCTGGCCAGGATCATTGTTTAAAGCCTTTTAAAGAAATAACTTTATAAAGAATAAAAGCCATGCTGAGAATCCCCTATGAAGGGGTGGACTAGTCCAAAACCTGTCGCTTCTGCATATTTGTACTACCTACCGTAAGTGACAGCAACATAGGAGAAAAGTAATTTATGGCTCATTTTACTCTGGAAAAAACATGCGGTACTTCTTATCTGTCTATGTTTGCACATATTTTAAATTTTACAATTTTTCACCATAGTGCCCCTTGAGGTGACAGTGATACATGGGAAGTTATAAGAAGATAATCTATTTCCTGCAGTTAGCAATCTAGATAAGGGACACTGATTTTGCAGATAAGCATAAAGGGCTTGACTTGACCTGAACTCCTGCACAGGACAGAAGGAAAACAAAGAGAAATGTATCCTGTATGTATTTAGAGTGTTTAGCCAGTCTAACTCCCCCCTCATCTATGACTAATCACAAGTGCAATATGATCCCGACTCTCAGCTGCGTCAGCTGGCTGCCTGGGCAGAGCAGCTAATTTGTAAACACAGGATTGTAACCCTATGTCTGCTTCCATGAAAGCAGAAAGTAGACACACTGCAGATTTATTGCAGGATTTGTATAAGCTGTAATAAAGAAATGTTTTTCTTTAAAGGTTATTATGCTGTTGCTTATGTTTTAGAGCAGAGAGGAAGTTCTGAGTTCAGGTCCGCTTAAAGATTTGTATAATGAGGAACCAGAGCCAGTCCTAGTTACAGTGGGGCCCCTGGGAGAAATTAGCAGAGCTCCCAACTGTCCCTCTTTTGGAACCGAGCCCCTCTGTCCTCTTCCTATTCTCGTCTGTCCCTCTTTCAGGACAGATGTAAAGATCTATAAAAATATACAGTATGTACTTTTCTGCTGAAAAAATGTACAACACTTAATGACCGTCTAACGCCGATAAGCGTCGGAAGGTCGCAAGTGGTTTCCCATGGAAACTTTCCATGTCAGTTCACGGAGGGTGTCTCCATGAACAGCCTGCAAACCTCCGATCGCGGCTCGCAGGTTAAATGTAAACACACGGGGAAGAAATCCCAGCTGTTTACATCATACAGCGCTGCTGCGCAGCAGCCCCGTAAAGGAGATCGGCGATCCCCGGCTTCTGATTGGCCGGGGATCGCCGGCATCTGATAGGCTGAAGCCTATCAGAGGCAGCGCAGGATGGGTCGCTGTCCTGTGCTGCCCATAGGAAGGAGGGGAGGGAAGGAAGTACAGGGAGGCTGGGAATCACTGCGGAGGGGGCTTTGAGGAGCCCCCCGCAACCTGCAGCAAGCCGGCGGCGATCAGACCGCCCAGCAGGACATCCCCTAGTAGGGAAAAAAGGGGGGGAAGTCTGGTCACCCTGGCTATTACACGATCTGTGCTGTGGGCTGGAGAGCCCACGCAGCACAGATCAGTGCAGCATAGCCTGGTCCTTAAGTGGTTAATTGTTGACTCTAAACTTTATTCTGGTCTGTTAAATTGATACATGTCTTACTTTCACATGTTAATATGAAGGAAAAGTACTGATGATAAAAAGGACCGTTGCGGTCTGAATCATAAAATTAAATCATTTACTTATGAATTCTTTATGGTAGGCCTGACCGGGGGATTAGCGGGGGTGTGACTAGGGTGCGGCAGGGGCATGCCTTAAAGGTGTCACGCCTTGTTATCCAAGTGCAATGAGAGGTATGAATGCGGTTTCCCCTTACAGTGCACCCCCCAACCCCCTGACAGACCTGGCAAACCCTCCTCCTTTAAAGCAACATTAGGAGCCCCTGTGTTGCTGATACAATCTCCCACCAACCCCCAGGGCCCTTGAGCTTCCTGTCCTAGCGCGCTCCTCCATTGATCCATTGTCTTTATCCTCACAGGGGCACTTTTCCTCCTTGACCCGAAGCATGCTACTGCATAATATGCAGCTGTTTCACTGAGAAGATGAGGCTAGCGTGGATGAAAACAGGAATGCGCAGAGCCACGGACTAATGTAGGAGCAGGCCAGCCAGGACTACTTTTCAGGGGACTACTATACAGTTGGGAAGGGGGGAGGGGACATGGGGGGCAGTAGGGCCAGTGGGCCCTGGGGGAATTGCCCAGGCTGTTTCCTGTGAGGATCTATTAACTAAACCGTGATTTGGAGTAAACTGGTTATGTGGAACTGAGGCACTAAGTGCCTAGGGGGTCTAATTCCTCAGAGACATAACTAAGAGCCATGGGGCTCTTCAGTGAAAAATCATAGCCCCCCCCCCTTCATTAGGTGGCCCCGCGCATATATCTTTAACAAGGGTAGACACCTTAACACCCTCATTTTTAAGTGTGGCCAACCATTACATCATGCGTGGACATCATAACCCCCTCCCTTCCCCCACAACAGATGCAACCATTTGCAACAAATGCAGTCCTTCCCATAACAAGCACTGCAAATATCCCCCCATCCCTACCCCAATTAAAATAACACTTGTGGCTGCATCGCCCCTTTCACCGCACCATAGCAAGTGTGGGCTACATCCCGCCCCCCTCCCCACAACCAACAAATGTAGCCGGTGTAACTTCACCACCCCGATCCCCACCACCCGTTACAAGTGCGGCTAGTATAGGACCACTCCCTAACACCCATATAGTTCACACAGTCAGACACAGATACACACACACACACACACACACACACACACACACACACACACACACACACACACACACACACACACACACACACACACACACACACACACACACACACACACACACACACACACACACACACACACACACACACACACACACACACACACACACACACACACACACACACACACACACACACACACACACACACACACACACACACACACACACACACACACACACACACACACACACACACACACACACACACACACACACACACACACACACACACACACACACACACACACACACACACACACACACACACACACACACACACACACACACACACAGCGAGTATAAACAATCTCTCTAAATGGAATTGTGCATAGCATATAATATCCATCACAATACCCCATGTGGAGCACCTTCCCTGCAATTGACACCTCTCCCCATATTGCATACCTCTAAACTTTTGGAACTGAGAAAAAGAGGCACTAAGCTATGATCCTATCACACCTTTTAGCCACACCCCAGATTTACATGTGGTACCCGCCTCACACACGCTATACATTTCCCTGGTGTGCAGTGGTCCCCTCCCTTCTTTATACAGTTCCCTGGTGTCTAGCCACACATTCTTTTGCCTGGCGTCTAGATGTCCTCCTCCCTCCCGTAAACAGTTTCCTGGTGTTTTGTGGTTCTAGCCATCCATATAGTTCCTTGGTGCCTCCCATATACAGTTCTCTGGTGTCTAGTGCCCTCCCTCAAACAGTTCCCTGGTGTCTAGTTCCCTCCCTTCCCCTCATACAGTCTCCTGGAGTCTAGTGACCCCTCTTCCTCTCCTCTATTCAGAGATCATTGTGCAGAGAGTGAGGCTTGGTAAGTAACTCACCTCTTTCTATGGTTCCAGCATCGCACAATCAGTTGCTCACTGAGGTCGGCTGTAATGACAACCTGTGTGATGCAGTGTGAACTGAACTTGAGCTGCATCACTTGGGCTGTCATTATACATAGCTCCCAACTGTCCCTCTTTCCTCCTCATGTGTCCCTCTTTTGGAGGGACAGTCACTCTTTGGGAGCCCTGTCCCCCTGTCCCTCTGTCCCTCTTTCCCCCTCATTTGTCCCTTTCAGGACTTTGTTCCTCTTTCTATGTAAATATATATATTTCTCTACTAAATGTGTTTGATTGACTCTAAACTTTATTCCCATTCTTTAAATTGATATATGACTAATTTTAAAATGTTACTATGAAGGAAAATGAACCAGAATAGAAAGTACCAGTGTGGTTTGAACTATAAAACAACATATTTTTCTGGTGAAATCTTTATGGTATGCACGACTAGGGGCGGGGCGAGGCCTATATCAGGGGTGTGACAGGGGCGTGGCTTAAGTGTCCCTCTTTCTAATCTCAAAAAGTTGAGAGTTATGCACTATAGGTGGCCCCGCATGTGGCTGTGATCCCTCTGCTACCACTCACCATCCTGACTTCCACTGCTACTCTACTCGGGACATCATGGGGGGGGTGTTGCGAGACATGGGAACATGCCTCCTAACGCTGCACAGTCAAGGCAAAATCAGGACAGTTGTGAGGCACGCATATTGCAGAGTAGCTCAGCAGAGCATTGTAGCATTTACCTGCCTCCAGTGCTGGTTTGGTTCACTATGCTCTTCACGGCACTCAGCTGCTGTGACATACATCGCATGTTGCAGCGCAGTGCATGGCCGTGGTGATCAGCAAAGCGGACTGACTTGGCAAATGCGCAGTACAAAGCTGGCATCTCTGAAAAGATTCTGGGACACAAGTGCTTCTGATGCCTTCCAAGAGCTCACAAAGATGAAACATTGAATGGGGCACCCTAGGGTTGCTTTTCCAATCGGAAATCGGCATTTAGCCGCAACTTGATAATTTTAGCCCAATCACAGAACTCAGAAGCATTGGACCAATCAGGGAATGCAGAGTCAACTTAAAAGTACTTAACCAATCAGAGAATGCAAAAAAATTACCCAAAAAACTCCTTGGAAAGCAGAAAACAGAAATCGGAAATCCGCGCAATCGATAACTGACAAAAAAAAAATCGCAATTTAAAAGCAATCAGATATCTGCATTTCCGACCATCCTTACTGGGAAGGCTCTATAGGAACCAGAGTCTTTCTTCTCTATAGGTGAGTATCTGTCTTTTTCCCCCCAGTTTGTTACAGTATTGCTTTGAAGGAAACCAGAGATGAACGCTTTGGCACAAAATAAACATATCCCCCGATAGATTTTACAAAATAAATACTATACCTGGTATTTGTGCCGCTCTGGTGTGTCGTGTTTTGAGTTTTTTTTACTATAACTCCACGCAAAACACAGTTCATCAGAAAAGCATATTATTTAGTAGGTTTTGTGCAAAATGAAATCACCATTTTTAAAAACCTCTTATGACTTACAAATATAGATAAAAAAGTTTTCAATATAACCTTACATTATCAGCTCCTCCCATCTCATCACAGCTCTCTGTGATGTTGCAGTATACAGAACAGGAAAGCAGAACCAGAAGGGGGCAGGCTTGGGCTTGAAAAGACATCAGAGAAGACAGACTCAGCTATAATGATTCCTAAACAGAGCCAGACTGAATGCTCAGTTGGGTATTTTATCAGGGCTGAACACAAACAGGCTGAGCAGTGAAGGATGAAACGGAGAGCAGGGTAGGTGTTTTCTCTAATGTTCCCATTGATATATGGGCAGCACGGTGGCGTAGTTGGGCAACACAGTGGCGTAGTGGTTAGCGCTCTCGCCTTGCAGTGCTGGGTCCCTGGTTTGAATCCCAGCCAGGTCGACATCTGCAAGGAGTTTGTATGTTCTCCCCGTGTCTACGTGGGTTTCCTCCGGGAACTCCGGTTTCCTCCAACATTCCAAAAACATACGGATAAGTTAATTGGCTTCCCCCTAAAATTGGCCCTAGACTACAGTACTTACACTACATAATATAGACATATGGCAATGGTAGGGATTAGATTGTGAGCTCCTTTGAGGGACAGTTAGTGACAAGATATATATATACACTGTACAGCGCTGCGTAATATGTCGGCGCTATATAAATACTAAATAATAATAATAATATATATGGTGAAATACATGAGGGTGCTTCGTCTCTGGTTCACTTAATATCCATGTAACCAAATTTACAAAATAGGTTGTATTGCTGTCTTCTGAGTTTATTTGCTAAATGTCTGTAAACTGCGTTCTCTGCGTACAACAGTTTTACCATTATTCAGTAAATATGCCTCTTTGTCACGCTTACACACTTATGGTCTGGAGAGAAAGAGATGTCAATTTTCACAGATAGAGAGCAGTGTTACTTGCAAATTTTTGTGAAAGTCATTTTTGTATGGAAAATGCCCTTTTCCATTTTGAGGAAATATTTGCGAAAATATATTGTATTTGTGCAATATGGTCAACGAAAACACATTTTTCTTTCCAATACAAAAAAAAATCATTTTACTGCGGAAATTCATAAAAAATTGTGAAAATCATTTATTTTAGCACAAAAATTTGGGAAAAATATGAAAAATCACAAACTTATTACAAAATGATTTTTGATGGCATTTTCACTTGAACGTCAAATGTTACATTATTTTTGCGAATATTCATGCAAAAAGAATATCAGCATTTTCACTCATCATCACTGGCATGAGGCAGTAATAATAATTACAATAATAATAGGTTTTAAATGCTCAGTACATTATCAAACTATTTTTCTTTTCTGCTATTAGGCTTTAAATATGATCTGACATGAAATTACAATAAAGTGACTATTATGGGCTTCCACCGCTGTGTTTTATGCACAGTATGTATTGCTGTTCTAATGTTGTGCCTATTTGTAGTGTAATTTGATGGATTATTTATGACGATGACTTTCCTCACAAGGCACCTGCACAGTAATAGAGTGAAGATAAAGATCAGTATGAAATGGGCTCTCGTGTGAGGATCACTCGCTAATAAGTGAGGTACTCTTGAGGGGAAAAGGAAAAAAAAAGAAAAAACAATTACCGGTAGTGGTAATGTGCACTGCTGGGGTCCTTATGGAGGGATTGTTACTAATCTCATCACATATTCATGAAGAGAACCTGTCAGACAAAATCTAGCAGCAGAGCTAAACTGTGTCGGCAGGTAATTTAGGATTAGAGATGGTCAAAGACATACAAATAATTGTAAATTGATGTAAATGGATGGACCAAGCAAATGCCACAATTGAATACATTTACATACAATTTTCATTAACCTGCAATTATTAGCATTCCATTGACCATCCTTTCTCGTTAATATAGGTAACCATCCCAAAGGTAAGGATTCCATGGAAACGGCCGCTTGCATGAGCGGCCGTTCCATGTCAGCTCACGGAGGGTGTCTCTGTGAACACCCTGCGAGCCGATCGGCGGCTCGCAGGGTAAATGTAAACACACGGGGAAAATCTTCCCCGGTGTTTACATGTATACGGCGCTGCTGCGCAGCAGCGCCGTAGAGGAGATCGGCGATCCCCGGCCTCTGATTGGCCGGGGATCGCCGGCATCTGATAGGCTAAAGCCTATCCCATCAGGCGCAGGACGGATTTCCATCCTGCGCCGCTCACAGGGGGAGGGAGAGGGAGGGAAGGGGAAGGAGGCCAGGAAGCGCTGCGGAGGGGGGCTTTGAAGAGCCCCCCCCCCGCAAGCGCAAGCAGCCGGCGGCGATCAGACCCCCCCAGCAGGACATCCCCCTAGTGGGGAAAAAAGGGGGGAAGCCTGATCGGCCTGGCTGCAACCTGATCTGTGCTGTGGGCTGGAGAGCCCACGCAGCACAGATCAGCACAAAATAGCATGGTACAGAAGTGGTTAATTACTATGTGATGGTGCTGTTGTGTCATTCAGTCCAGTTCTGATTAATTTAGTATAGTATCCTCTCCAAACAGTTTAACCACTCCCTGCCCTAGGACGTGAAAATAAGTCCTCTCCTCCCTACAAAAACCTAGAAAAAAATTTTTTAGTTACCTCTGAGCTGATAAAAATGCTACAGAGTTAAAAAGCAATGACATCAAAGCCCTTTCCTCCCCACAGGGAATTCAGTGGCAGGGCTAATGAGTAAACAAGTGTAAAATAAACATTCCAGGAGAAGACAGATGTAACAAGTGAGTAGGGTATACAATCTGTTACTAATACATTCTGAAAACAGATTAACTATTAAATAAACAGGAGAGATAGACAAATACAATATGAGGGTTTAATGTACAATAGAACTTCTTATTGATACATTTATTGATAAAGTTATTGCCAAAGTTTTCAGAGCTGAGCTGAACTGTGAAAACGACCAGGGTAGGGAAGTGGTTCTAAAAGAGAGGTGCCTCCACTATATAGTTGTCTTCAGAGGAGTACGCCATCTATTACATCATCATCAGTCATATGTCCATCATAGTCTAAGGCCAGTTTAGATATATATATATATATATATATATGGTTTTCGATGTGGGAGGAAACTGGAGTGCCTGGAAAAAACCCACTCAAACATGGAAAGAACATACAAAGTCTGTGCAGAAAGTGTTGTGGCTTCAGATGCTAACCAGAGAGACCCAGCACTTCAAGATGAAAGTGCTATCCATCAGTGGTGTAGCAGAGATTTCAGCTGCATTGGATCCCTCCATCCACTGCTGAAGTAGCTCTTCACTGATGCTGTGTTGTTAATAATCACCTCTATATGAGCTTTGAATATTGGTAATCATTATCGGATAGTGCACACTAGGTTTACTGGTCTTTACGAAATTTGGGAAATGCTTTACGTAATTTGTGTAACTCATATATGCAGCACTTACAATGCTTGTGTAGCACTTAACAGAGTTGTTGCAAGTATGACGCAAGTTACACAAACTACTTAACTTGTTGTTTACTTCGCATAAAGCCTGGTGAACTCTAGATGCAATGCCTGCACATGTAAATTCACCACGGTTTTGTGCATATACCCCTATAGGTGGAGACCCTACAGCTGAAAAGAAAAGTAGAAAATGTATAGTTAACAGACCACTACTTCTTGCCAAAATTTAAATAATTGTAAAATTGGTAAATATGTTACATAGTTATTATTATTTAGTATGTATATAGCGCCAACATCTTCTACAGCGCTGTACAGAGTATATATTGTCTTGTCACTTAACTGACCTTCAGAGGGGCTCACAATCTAATCCTTATCATAGTCATTAGTCATATGTATGTAGCATGCAGTGAATGTATCATAATCTAGGGCCAATTTAGGAGAAAGCCAATTAACGGATCTGTATGTTTTTGGGATGTGGGCGGAAACCTGAGCGCCCGGAGGAAACCTACGCAGACACTGGAAAAACAAACAAACTCTGTGCAGATAGCGCCCTGGCTGGAATTTAAACCAGGGACAGAGCGCTAGGTGCAAGGGGAGAGCACTAACCACTACACCACCATGCTGCCCATAGTTCTTCACTATCCCCTAGTCATAGAGTCATGAAAGAAGTAGGGATGGCCGATGAGATGGTGCTGATTCTAAGTTGATGCAAATGTAATGCAATTTTTTGGGGAAAATGTATGCATCAAGGAAATAGATGAGCCAAGTGCAACATCTACATACTTTTTATGGTTTGAGGCTGCTTTCACAGTGAGACGTTACAGGCGCATGTTAGAGCAGCCTGTAACGCAGCCCACCGCCACCGCACAGTAATGAAAAATCAATGGCCTGTTCACAGTGCCCACGTTGCGTTACATTGTAACGCTAGACGTCAAGAGAAAGTACGTTGCTTGCACATGCTCAGTAATGTTGGGGAGGAGGGGAGAGCGGCCAGGCACATGGCTAATTAATATTCACTGCACTTTGTGACGTGCAGTGTTTACTTCCTGGAGTGGCCGCTT
The DNA here is from genome assembly GCF_040937935.1 of Hyperolius riggenbachi. NCBI lineage: Eukaryota > Metazoa > Chordata > Amphibia > Anura > Hyperoliidae > Hyperolius > Hyperolius riggenbachi. The sequence goes on from NC_090650.1 coordinate 405,410,951, forward strand.
TGTGCTGCGATTGGCTGGCAGGACCACATGATGCCGCATGCCTCACAAAGTACGCATCACGGCATCACGGACGCCAGAGTGAGCTGCACAACGCGCCTCACTCTGGCGTCCACATCCAACACCACCAGGCGTTGCGTTAGGGGCACGTTATGCGACCATAATGTCCCCTAAAACGCAACGTCCTGGTGGGAAAGCAGCCTGAGTAAAGTTCTTTAATCTCTCTCTCTCAAAGTGGATATTTTAAGGAGAAGGAGGGTAAGAAATGTGTTTTCTATTTTCAGTGAACTTCTGATTACTTCAGGTGATACGCTCAATTATCTCTTAATATACTTAAAAGCTCATCCAATTATGGAGATGCACAAATTAGGCTGCATCCCCCACATGATTACCAACCTGTCTGTCTCTCCATCAGCCACCACACAGCTCTGAGCGTAAAACCTGCAGACCTCTAGACACTCTAGCGACCTGCTCTTTACAATCTCTTCCACAATTAAAGGCCATTTATTGAAGAAAGTCCAAAACTGGACTGTACTCTAACCTCAATGAATAATATTATGCCCAGCAAGCCCATAAGAACCCCCCCCCCCCCCCATCCATCCATATGACCTTACTCTCCCATCTACCCACTAACCCAATGGTTTACCTTCTCCTATCAACCACACAGATTACTGGTCCTTCTGTACAGCTTCATGTGTTACCATCTTACTATTCAACGCTCCAGTAATCTCTCCTGGTTTGATACTGTTTCTTATCCTTTGTTTATTGTAGGAGAAAAAAACACCTCCTAGGATCCTCCAGGATCCTTTAATTCTTATGGCCTTCTGGCCCCAAATGTTGCTGCATGCGAATCACCAGAACCTATCCAACAGGAGCTACTTGGATATGTTACCCTGGTTGTACATGAGTGGTTCTGTGCTAAAGTGCAGGCGTGGCCGTTTTGCCCAGTACGGCTCCACTCGTGCATGAAGAGGAGCGTGGTCACAATCATAAAAGGGGCCCCAGACAGCAGCCATGGTCTTCAGGAGGATGTGAGAAGCCTCTGTAGGATCCATAATCTTCCCTCTTCTTAGGAAAGTATCTATTTTTTGTCTTCAGGTTTGCCTCCGATTCTCTTTAGCATGTGGGATTCCCGCCTAGGTTCATGGGCCTTGAAGACTAGAGGTGTAATACCCTTATATGCACCCTCTTAGTAGGAGAAGGTACCATGTTTCTTTCCCTAGAGTGACACTTGATGAAGAGGCACCCAGGATTGATAAAACTTAGTAAAAAGCCAACTAAATTTCGAAAAAAGGAGGTGGCTTACCTCTCCAATGACTCTAACAAGAATAGTATCTATATATATAATTCAGTAAGTGCCTCAACCGTCCAGCAAGAAGAAGAAGTACTTTGCATGAGAAAATTTATGCGTGCTCAAAGACCAAGTTTGAGGCCTCCTTTCCACGGACTGTTAAGCTGTGTGCTCAGCAAGCAGTTACCAGGCACAGGTAAGAAGTTATCAGGCAGCAACAAGCAGTTATCAGGCAGCAACAAGCAGTTACTAGGCAGCAGTGAGCAGTTACTAGGCAGCAGTGAGCAGTTGAGAGAGTTTGAGAGGCATTTCACTGCCTATCAACAGTCTGTGGAAAGGAGGCTTAACCCTAGCAAGTCTGGGTTTGCAAATCTGGCCTAATTGGCTATTCATAATTGAATAAGGGCCTCAACCTTCCAGCAAGAAGAAGAAGTACTTTGCATGAGAAAATTTATGCGTGTTTAAAGACCAAGTTTGATGCCTCCTTTCCACGGACTGTTGAGCTGTGTGCTCAGCAAGCAATTACCAGGCACAGGTAAGAAGTTATCAGGCAGCAACAAGCAGTTATCAGGCAGCAACAAGCAGTTATCAGGCAGCAACAAGCAGTTACTAGGCAGCAGTGAGCAGTTGAGAGAGTTTGAGAGGCATTTCACTGCCTATCAACAGTCTGTGGAAAGGAGGCTTAACCCTAGCAAGTCTGGCTTTGCAAATCTGGCCTAATTGACTATTCATGAGGCAATGCTCATGCAAATATGCATTTGCTTTCGCATGTCAAACTATGCAGGGTCAAAAAACCAATACTGCAAATCGGTCGTGGAGCAGTGCTTTACAGCACTGCTAGATTTAGGCGCAGCGAGTGCCGCCATAGACTGTAATGGGAATCAGTCTATAGCTGCGCTCAGTGAGTAACGTCAGCGCCGTCAGAAGACGGAGCCGAAGTTGCTTAAAAAACACAATAATTCGACCTCTAGCAATCGCTGGAAGCCGAATTATATCATTCCCCTACTATCCATGGCGGCCTGGAGGGGGAATCTCTATATATAATAGAGTAAGTGCCTCAAACTTCAAACAAGAAGAAGAAGTAGTGCCCTGCCCCCAGGGCCGGTCCAAGCAAGAAGAAGGGGCTGGTCCAAGCAAGAAGAAGTAGTGTCATATCAAACCAAGGGCAAAGAGGGATAATTTGCATATTCAGTAGCAGTGCATTGTGGGTAACCACAAATGTTCATTTATAGCTGAATTATTGCAGATATGCTTATGTTTTAAGAAGGAAAATTACACCAAGCTTTGCTTTTTTTAGTAGGAGGGCTTTTTGGTCCCTTTTATCCCCCTATACATTCTTAGTAATTTGGGTCACCCTGAGCTGCTTGGTTACTCTGTTGTACTGGTCCAAGCCCTATCTCATACAGCCATATCAATCTCTGCTGTGAACTGATGAGGACTAAAAGTCTGAAATAGACTGTCACATTTGGTTTTGATATGACTGTGTAAAATTTAAAGCTATAGGGCCTGATTCACAAAATGGTGCAAACTGTTAAGCATGGGTGTGCTAAACAGTTAGCACGTGAAGTGCCATTTGTGGACTTTTGTGCGTGGAAAGTGCTGTGAATCGCGCAAAAGACCGCAATCGCGGACTTTTGCGTGTGTAAAGTACCGCAATTTGTGGCAAATTGCGCGCGCAAAAGACCGCAATCACGCAAATCGCAGCACTTTGTGCGCGCAAAAGTCCGCGAACGGCACTTCACGTGCTAACTGTTTAGCATAACCGTGCTAAACAGTTTGCACCGCTTTGTGAATCCGGCCCATAGGCTTGCTTGACTTACCAAGAGTGAAAAGGAATAGTTTGCATATTTAGTAGCGGTGCATTGTGGGTAACCACAAATGTTCACTTATAGCTGAATTATTGCAGATTTTCTTCTGTTTTAAGAAGCCAAATTACACCAAGCTTTGATTTTTTTTAGTAGAAGGTCTTTTTGGTTCCTTTTATCCCCCTATACATTCCGAGTGGTTTGGGTCACCCTGAGCTGCTTGGTTACTCTGTTGTACTGGTCCAAGCCCCATCTCATACTGCCATATCAATCTCTGCTATGTACTGATGAGGACCAAAAGTCTGAAACAGGCTGTCACATGTGGGATTGATATAGCTGTGTAAAATTTAAAGCTATAAGCTTGCTATACACCAGTGGTTCTGGATGCTTGCTTGGATTACTAAGGTTGAAAAGGGATAAATTCCATATTTAAAAATGTTCACTTATAGCTGAATTATTGCAGATTTCCTTCTGTTTTAAAAAGGCAAATTACACCAATACAGTGGGGAGCATTGCAGGAAGTGACAACAGTGGATCGCAAGCTGGAACACGGAAGAGGTGAGGCATCCGCGCCTGCTGCCTCTTACTAATAGTGGCGGCTGCTACTGTGCTTAAGCAGGAGGGGAGCGCACATGGGGGACACAGGTGAGGCAGGGGGGGTTCCTGCTGAGCTTAAGCTGCAGGGAGAATGCACATGGGGGACCCAGGTGAGGGGGGGTTCCTGCTGAGCTTAAGCTGGAGGGGGAGTGCACATGGGGGACCCAGGTGAGGGAGGGGGGTCCTGCTGAGCTTAAGCAGGAGGGGGAGCGCACATGGGGGACCCAGGTGAGGGAGGGGGGGTTCCTGCTGAGCTTAAGCTGGAGGGGGAGTGCACATGGGGGACCCAGGTGAGGGAGGGGGGGTTCCTGCTGAGCTTAAGCTGGAGGGGGAGCACACATGGGGGACCCAGTTGAGGGGGGGGTCCGACCCCCCTCCCCGCCACTGTGCCCAATACCCCCTTCCTGCCCTCTACCCCCTTATGCGGCGTATGATACGCTGCGGGTCAGCTAGTAAGGTATAATTTTCATTTGCACATGCAACACATTTGTAGGTGCAAGCCCACTTCCTCAGGCCAGTAAAAGTGCCACTGTTGTACAGCCAAATAGCATGGGGCACCTCATCCTCTTTGGCTGTACGAAAGTGGCACTTCCTGCACCTCTTCATCCCATGTTGTGCTAGTTTACCTTCCCCTATTGGACTACAAGTGGCTCTGCCATCAGAAGTACCAGTTTTTTTAAGAGTGCCTGAGTAGAGACGGGAGGGTGTTCTCCATCTGCTTCGTGTGGTTGGTTGCCCCTTGCTGCAACCTACCTTTGTGAGTATATTTCTTTTTCTCGATACATTTCTAAAACTAGTGACCTATTGCACTACTGGGCTCTCGTTGTCTCTGTGTTTTTTTCTAAGGTGTAGCCTCACCTTATCCTTTCTTTGACTTCCTTTTGATTATTTTGGGAATAGGGTAATCTAAAATAATCTAAAATAATATAACATTAACTGTATATGCATGTATTACAAGCAATGGCAAATAAGCAATTTTTCGCTGTTTGTAAAGGACCAGTATCACGAAAAAAGTAGGCAGTTGAAATCTGACAGAACCGACAGGTTTTGGGTCAGTCCATCTCCTCATGGGGGATTCTCAGGGGTTTCTTTGTTTTCGTAACTCAATCAAGACAAAAAAGCAGCTGTGTGGCATATCCCACTTGCATATAGACAATCCTCAGTGATCGATACACAGGAAATGGACTGAATGACCCACTATATGCACTTCTTAGATGAATGTCACTGACGTGTGCTCCGCATAAAAACTCATGAAGGAAGATCAAACTGGTAGCATGTAAAGAATCACAGAAGCGTTCACCTTCCGTCTCTAGATTTATTTCCACAACCGTGACAGTGAAACAACATGGTTTATATCTTTATTCAAAGTTAACAACAACATCATTTCGTATGTGCATAGATGGATCTTACATGTCCTCAAGATAGCAGGTCATCACAGTGGAGGTGGGTGGTGGGCATTGGGGTGGCTAGCAATGGCCGTTTCGCGTCTCCTGACGCTTGGTCACGCTGCGTACCGCTGACAATGGAGGCTGTGAGCTTCCGGAGTTAAGACGGGGCACCAAGCTCCGCCCCTTCCGGACGCATCACTTCCTCCGTGCTGGAGCTGGTTGCGTTGGATACAGGGACGCCATTCAGAAAACTGGAAGGCGGAGATTCAAGTTCTGCCTCTACCATGGGACCAATCAGTGGACGGAGCCACCACTGTAGCAAGTTTGCTAAAAACAATAACTATATAGTGGCGCCTAGAAAACTAGCGCACAGTGCAGCCCCAAAAAAAGGGCACCTGTGCAGCAGGCACATTAATACAGCCTGCTCTGCGTCCGTATAAGCTTGCTACAACATAGGTCACCATATCTCTCCTAAAAAATACACATTTCCGTGTCTATAGCAACAGTGAGATAAAGTGCTAAGTGATGTGAATGATCTTTAAAAATACTTAGGGGACATAAATTAAAGCTAAAAAGAGGTAATTCTATTATTATAGATCAGATGGGCATCTAGCTCAGGGGCACACGATCATTAAGGGTGAAACCATACAGATCTTATACTGCCTACTCTCAGACTCACATCAGAAAGGATCACTACTACTGGTCATACATTTTACTACCTCAAACCAGATCACACCATAATCTTCAAAATGACCCTGTGTGGCAGTATATATCTCATCCATTCACAGAGAATATAGATCTACCCTATCCTTGCCAAACAAATGGACAAACACATATTAATACATAATACAATTTACCAACAATCTATTTTGTATCATTATAATTCAAGGGTCCAGCATGCAAGAAAGTTCTATTTTTTCGTTAAGGCCTAGCGGGCCCATTGCTTCAGTCTTCAAAATTAGTCTTGTTTCTCTCCCCAACAACAACCTCTCCCTATCGCCCCCTCTTAAAGGGATCTCTTGTTTCTCCAGGGCTAAAAATGGGGGATTCTCAGGGATTTTTTTGTTTTCAAAAGCTTTTCCTGAACAGCAGTTGCGAAGTCTAACTTACAAAATAGCATGCAAATGAGCCGCCTGAGGGTGCCGCTCAGGCCCTACTGGGCCGATTTGTTTAATTTTTTTTTTGCTGTACGCAGCTAGCTAGCTGTGCCACCACACTGATCGCCGCCGCCTCGCGCACGATTGCCGCTATCCGTCGCGCCGCACGCCCCCCCCCCCCCAGACCCCCTGCGCTGCCTGGCCAATCAGTGCCAGGCAGCGCCGAGGGGTGGCCCGGGACTCCCAATGACGTCCCGACGTCAGTGACGTCGGTGACGTCATCCCGCCCCGTCGCCATGGCGACGGGGGAAGCCCTCCAGGAAATCCCGTTCTTTGAACGGGATTTCCTGATCGAAGAGGGCGGGGGGATGCCGCTGAGCAGCGGCTATCATGTAGCGAGCCCAAGGCTCGCTACATGATATAGGAAAAAAAAAAAAAATGCTGCGCTCCCTCCTGGCAGATTTTTTTATACCGCCAGGAGGGTTAAACTGCTGTTCAGGAAATGCTGTTGAAAACAAAGAAATCCCTGAGAATCCCCCATGAGAAGATGGACTGGCCCAAAACCTGTCGGCTCTATCAGATTTTAACTGCCTACTTTTTCGCGATAGTGGTCCTTCAAATTGTCCTTGTGACTGAATTTATCTAATAAATGTAACATTTAACTAAAACGAATGACCTACTTTATGAATTCCTATTATTTAATATTTAACATATGAAAATATAACATTGATCCCCTATAAAGTCTTGTCTAGTCCATTAAGTTCTTCCCACTTATCTCTAATAGTATGACAACCGACTAGCACGAGATTGGATCTTGAGCAAGTTATTTTCATCCAGATCTGTCTGTCAAACAGTTTGCCTACGTTAGCCCACTAAACTGCACATTCCACAGAACAGCTGCCAGCTAATCGACTACCATCACGAAGATGCCATCACACCCATCCGAAATGTTCAAATCCAGATTTTGCCTGTCCAGACTGTACTTAATCTCGTCGCCGTCTGAAGGAAAACTTTGTACAAACATTTCAATTCATCGCTGAAGCCTGTCAACAGGGCAGGAAGTGACAGAGGTAGGAGACTGGGAGATATGTGATAAATGTGCTGGAGGGGAGGGGGACGAGACGGAGGCGACAGGGATGCTGAATAATGATGACAGTTTGACTGTGAAACCAATGTAGCATCAATCCAAAAACTGCAACGGGGAGACAGCAGCAAGGAAGCCTCTTCCGAAAAGACCAGAGGGAGCAAAATGTCTCCTCAGCACAACAGTGCTGGATCCAATTAGTGCCGAAAGGCAAGGATATGAGGTGGGCTGAAATCCTCCAAAAGGATGTGAAGCCTCCGCGCAGATGACAAGTTGCACCAGGTACTTCCTTCGTAGGTAGATTTAGTGCCATCGTTTTGCTTCTTCAAAGGGACACCAATTCACAATTAAAGAGAACCCAATTTGAAGCTCAAGTACAAAATCAAAAACTTACATAAGAGGATGGACCTTCAACCCTTCAGCTTCAAGCCTTTATCCTCTTCTGGCACAAGCGGCCATGCTGCAGTCACATGAACACGGCGGTAGTGCGCGAGAGGCACCTGCTTACTGCATGGCGTGATCGCTCAGGCGCAGTATGGCCATGTGAAAGTGAAGGCTGGCACATCCCCTGTGATACTTTATTGTAAATGTATAAAAGTTCAAAGCCAATGTTTCAGGACCACACAGGGTCCCTTTATCAAGGCAATATGAGCTCAAGGCACCAATCAGTCCACTGCAATATTTAATTTTTATTTTATTTATTTAAGTATTTATATAGCGCTGATATATATTATGCAGCACTGTACAGTGTATGTTGTTTTGTCACTAACTGTCCCTCAAAGGGGCTCACAATCTAGTCCCTATATTTATTATATAGTGCATGTATCGTAGTCTAGGGCCAATTTTAGGGGGAAGTCAATTAACGTATCAGTATGTTTTTTGGGATGTGGGAGGAAACTGGAGTGCCCAGAGGAAACCCACACAGACACAGGGAGAACATACAAATTCTTGCAGATGTTGACCTGGCTGGGATTCAAACTGGGGATCAAGCGCTGTATGGTGAGAGCGTTAATCACTACACCACCGTGCAGCCTAATAGCTGCCTTGTTAGCAGATTGGGGTAAAGACAGTGACCTCGGGGCACTCTAGAGAGATGCGCATCAAGCGAGCGGCTGCCCCAAGCTGTCTTCACTCCAATCTGCTAACAAAGCAGCAACTGCTGTGTACGGCGGACAGATTGGTGCCTTGAGCACATATTGCCTTGATAAAGGAATCCTGCATGGTCCCAAAATGTTAGCTTTGAACTTTTATACATTTACAATAAAGTATTGCATGAGATGTGCCAGCCTTCACTTTCATATGTTCTATAGGGGCGGCGTCATCCTCTTTCTTCAGCTGCTGCACGCCAAATAAAACTAAAGGGTATAATTCCATAGTGTGTGTGAGACAACCTACTTTAGATCGCAGTATGGCCATGCTCATGTTTGAAGAGGAGTGTAGCCTGATCATATAACTTACAAGCCATTGTCAGTAACATTTGAAGGGTGCACACATTCTGCATCGGAGGACCAGAGGACGCCGCAGGAAGCCTCCATAGGATCCTCATCTTTGGTAAGTATGTGATTTGAGCTTTCGCTCGGGTACACTTTAGAGTCCAAAGAAACCCAAAACTGAAGAAAGCTAATTCTCAACATAATCACATTAATTAGCGTAAATTTTAAAGCCCGATTTTAGGTTTGTTTGGGTTTTTTTTATGCATATTATGATTTGCATATCGTAATTTTCTATGCACACAATTTTTGGTGAACCATTTTTTGCATAATAAATTTGTTGGGTTTGGAAAACTGGCTTCCTGTGCTAATGTCCAATGCAATTAGGTTAGACCACAGATGTCGAACTCCAGGCCTGGAGGGCCAGATCCATGCCAGTGTTTAGGATGAACTGAGAAAGAGAAGAATGTGTTCTACCTGATGGATCACACCTTTCTTAAAGAGAACCTGAACTGAAAGTAAAAATAACCATACACAGGTCATACTTACCTCCTGTGTAGTCTACTCCTCAATCTCTTTCTCCTCTCCTGCATCCCATTTGTCCACTGTGATCAATGGATTTCTCCATCCTCCATTTTAAAAATGCCCATTACCTCCTAACAGCTTCCTGGTCAGCACACTTTTAAACTGTAATATCGCCCACTTGAGCCATAGGGAAACATTGACATTACCTTGCATATTCAGTTGTAACTGACAGCTGCTGATATATAACTGACAGCAACTGGTATATTTCAGTTCTGACAAAATATTGTCAGAACTGGAAGGGATCACTGTAAGAAGAAAATGGTGAACCTCTGAGAGGAACTGACGGTGAGGTTAATATGTAATATTCATTTGCAGCTACGTTGTGTGTTTATTTTAAATAATTTGACTCACTTCGGGTTCCCTTTTAAGGGGAACTCCAGTGAAAGTAATGTAATAAAAAATGCTTCATTTTTACAATAATTATGTATGCAGTAAATGATTTAGTCAGTGTTTGCTGATTGTAAAAGCTTTAGTCTCCCTGATTTACATTCTGACATTTATCACATGGTGCCATTTTTACTGCTGGCAGGTGACGTCAGTGGAAGGAGATGCTGCTTGCTTTTTTTTTGCAGCTGTAAACAGCTATTTCCCACAATGCAACGAGGTCCACAGACAGGTAACTGCCCATGGTCCTCACAGTTTCCTGTGGGAGGGGTTTCACCACAATATCAGCCATACAGAGGTTCCTGATGGTCTGTTTGTGAAAAGGAATAGATTTCTCATGGGAAAGGGGGTATCAGCTACTGATTGGGATGAAGTTCAATTCTTGGTCACGGTTTCTCTTTAATTCACAACACATTAAAAGCACACAGACGCAAAACGAAAAAAACATATATGCCTGTTTTTCTGCACTGCCTAGTGTGCTCCCAGCCACACTCTACTATATGTCGTTACATTGCCTCTGTACGTTTCAGTTCTGCCTTTGCTGAGGTTTGTAACGTTGTATCTGAACAGTACCGTGAGTGAGTGCTATTCAGCTGAGTGGAGCAGCTCAGATCCTTTGTATTAAAATCAATCACGCTGTGAAACGGGCGATAGATCTTGGCGTGTCGGCATTGACGGACACAGCTTTTGCTAGCATGTAACATATTATGAGAATAGCGAGTGTGCAAGTCTTATTTGTGTTTACAGAACAAATAAGCTCCAATGATATTTGTCTAGGCTGACAGATGCACACAACTCCGGACACATAATACATTCGAAAAAAGTTCTGAGATGTCTGACGCTCTAACGCTATGGGCTCATTCCTGTTCTGCGCGCCAATGGCGTGCGGTTGATGTGACAGTGTAAGACATCTAATTACAATACTTTAAGAGAAGTTTACATTCCCGGGAAGAAGAATGTCATCGTTCTCCAGTAAGAAGAGTTTTTAATGACCCCCGAGTTCAGACAAGTGATAGAATCGTCAGTACCGGCTGTCATCGCGGTGAAACGACTGCTTGTGCTGAGGACGGAATACATCTTCCAGCAACAATTATAACAGGAATGCAGAAACTTTATTACCATTCTTAAAGGACACCCGAGGTAAAAATAAACTAATGAAATAAACAAAATGTATCAATCTTCCTTCTCCTAAAAATGACTTTTTAAGATATTCCTCAGTTTTATTTTATATTTAACTCTGCTTTTTAAGTTTTTACTGTTTTATGGTCTCTGCTCAATGACACATTCATTGAAGTATGCCAGAGCTAGAATCTAGGAACTATTGACTCTTTTTATCTCTTTCCTGTTCTCAGAAGCCATTTTCTGCTAGGAAAGTGTTTTATAGTTGGAATTTCTTATCAGTGAGGGTCACACTGTAGTCTGACTCAGTCCTGACTGCCACGTGCATACCTGATGTTTAACACTTTCAGACAGATAAAGAAAAAAAGGAACACAGCATACTGTAGTTACTGTATTTGTGTGCTAGGCATTGTACATACACATGTCTATCTCATCATGTCACACGTCACCTCGGGTATCCTTTAAGGGAATGTCACACAAAGTAGGAATAGGAGCATTAACCCTTTCCTATCCCTTTTCCCCAATCACTCACGTGACCTACAACCCCCTCCCGCCCGTGTAATGTGACAACACCCAGACAAGCAGCACTTTTGGGCACCAGTAGAGATGCTCATTCAAATTTCTTATAAAATTCACATTTCATGGAACTGAAATTTTGGCATTTATGTTCAGAAATAAGATTTTTGCGGAAATACTGCATAACTTGGCAAATACTACCATAACTTGGCAATTTTAGCCCAATCACAGAACTCAGAAGCATTGGACCAATCAGGGAATGTCGAGTTAATGCAGAAGTATTTGACCAATCAGAGAATGCAAAGAAATGACCAAATACAGACTCCGCGGAAAACAGAAATTGGAAATCTGCGTAATCGGTAATCAGCAGGCCCGGATTTACCTTACAGGAGCCTATAGGCACAGATGATGTACTGGCACCCTACACTTCGCCCTCCACGAACCTACATACCCATCACCGAGCTGCACTACAAGTGTGCTGGCTGGCCCAGACGTCACTGCTCCCTTTCCCATCGTAGCTACAGGTGCCCCTTAGTATTAGGTAGCCAGAGGTACTCTCAGTATTAAGTAGCTAGTGGTGACCCCGATTGAAATAAGATCTTGTCAGTGGAATGCCAAGAGTTCAGTGAGTAACCTCTCTTTACTCTCTGCTTGGGACTCTGCACAGGGAAGAAGAGATGGATGCACTATGGGAGGGGAGTGAGCCCCTTATCATCATCAGGCGCTTGTAGGCATGTGCCTACAGTGCCTTATGGTAAATCCGGCCCTGGTAATCAGCATTGGCAAATTTCCACAGAATCATAAATCAGCATTTCCAACCTCCCCTAAACACCACCAATCACAGCCTCATATTTCTTCAGGCCTCCCTTTTGTCGTGTTTGTCATTGAGCCAATCATGCCACGTGCCGCCGTAGTGTTGGATACATGTGTCTGTATTTATGTTGTTTTCTTCTCTTCTTTATGTCTGCTGTCATTCTTCAGGTCTCAATGAAAAGCAAACTTGATATTAATAAAAAAACAATGATACGGTTTCCCTGAATGAGGAAGCGTTAGTGGGATTTCTATAGAGGGATGCCGCGGATCTACCAGGAGCCTCTCAATGTCGGCTAGGAACGCAGTACGGGAATAAAGAGAGAGAGCTCAATGTCGGCTAGGAACGCACTACGGGAATAAAGAGAGAGAGAGATAAAACAGCAGCAGAAGGAACATCTTTCCCAGCCCACAGTAAAGCCTTCTGCGTTACTCCACAACTCATTCACAGCAATAAAGTGCTAATGGTAATGATACTGCCTGTGAAAACAAATGTGTAGGTGCGGAAACAGTAATTACAGATAAAGAGTTGCACATATTCCGATCACACTTCCTAATTATCCGGAAACTGTTTGACCTTTTGTGGGAAAATAAATGCTGGATCAACATCTGATCACAGGAACATGAGATTAAACATGTCAAACCTGTGCTACATAATATCCGCCCATCTATCATAATTATTGTGTATCTATACAGTGCTGACATCTTTAGCAGGGCTTCAAAGAGTACTAGTCTAATGCCTGGTACACACCATGCAATTTCCCATCAGAAAGACGGGTCGAAACAATCATTAACGACAGTTCGGAAATCATTTCTGATCAATTTATTGATTACTTCTATGCAACGTTGATCAGAAAAATGATCGGAAATCAGATCGGGCCTGTCAGAAATTATTCTACTAATCTAGCTGATGGTGTGTAGCAGGCATTATTGTCAGTGTGGCCTTGTTCACATTATAAATCGCCAGCGCTATCGCAAGCGCTGAGCGATCTATTGAAAGTTTTGTAAGCGCTTTTCCCTGAACTTTGCGCATAGAAAAGCACTTTTCTAATTGCTGTTGCAGAGCGATTCTTTTTTTTTCACTTCCTGACAGTCAGGATGTGAACTCTTTCACCCGAAAATGAATAAATACAATGTATTTATTCATAAAAGTGCTTGGGAAATCGCTATACAACGTGTTTTTTCAAGCGCTTTGCGATTTCCCCATACCTTCCGTTGAGCCAAAGCGTTTGGAAAATGGTACAGGCAGCACTTATGCGAGTGTAAAGCAACATTGCACAAGCGCTTGCAGGGCAGTTTTCAAAATCGCCAGCACTTTAAAAAATATGCAAATGCTCATAGTGGGAACAATCCCTGACTGTACCAAGGAGTTCACAATCTAATTTAGCCCATAGTCTAAGGGCTCATTTCCACTGCAGCACAAAGCCAAGCGGCTCTGAGTTCATCGTCACTCCCGGGAGCGGAGCTTGCGATCCCATTCATTATAATGAATGGGATCGCGGGCGCAATTGCTGCAAAATGCAGGCAACCATGTGCTGCGATTCAGCGGTGAATCGCAGCACATGTATGGTAACATCAGAGAGTGCAGTCTATGCACTCTTGGTCTGGCTCTTTCCTGCAGCATCCCCTGCACACCCTTTACCCCACACGTTGGTTCAGTTTTTTTCTTCTGTTTTTCTTCTGTAATTCACTTGGTATTTCAGTTGTGTTATCACCCCCCTTTGGTCACATTGATTGGTTCAACATTTACTGAGGATCCTTCTCACTGTACATGTCTGCAGGGCATACTTGCACACATGCAGATTTCACACTTATTTTACACAGTGTGTTTTGGACTCAGAGCAATGATGAGTATTGTTGATGGAACATTGTGCAATATTTTTATATATATTTGCGATTACACCTTTATCACTATGTGTTATTTATGCATAGATTGTTATTAATTGTGAGCTAACCACTATGGATTACCACTGAGGTTACTCAGATTGCCTCTACTTTCATGTATTGTGATATACTAGTGGTCCACCCATTATTTGGTTTTTCATTGTTTTTATGGATTTTTGTTGATCTATAATAGTAGTAAAAATGTTTCTGTACCGTGTTAGCCAAACAATATATGTAGGTAGAAAAAAACAAAGTCTTGTAAAAGTAATACCTTTTAATGGCTAACTGATAAAGTTAAATAATGCAAGCTTTCTGGGATCTAGTCCCCTTCTTCAGGCATATTTCTAGATGTTAGCTGTAGTAAAACACTGATGCAGGGAAGCTGCATGAAGATGGCAGTTGTACTAGTTGCTGTTTAGCAGTTAGATGTCAGGTGATCAGCAGGCTGGAGCCAGTGAGCTTATGCAAGCAAACATGAAATCTAGCAGGTTTCTGAAGATAGTGAAGCCAAGTCAATCATGTTACATAAGGAGTCATGAATCCCATTCCACAATTTAAACCTTCTGTTAATGTCTTGAACATTTTCATAAATTTGTACTCAGAAATCTTTCTTGCTTGTTCATTTTTGAAGTTACCCTTAAGAATAAATACTTTTAGATCTTGCATGCTGTGTCCTGGTTCGCAGAAGTGTTGGCCCACTGGTGTGTCCAGTGGGCCAACACTTCTGCGAACCAGGACACAGCATGCAAGATCTAAAAGTATTTATTCTTAAGGGTAACTTCAAAAATGAACAAGCAAGAAAGATTTCTGAGTACAAATTTATGAAAATGTTCAACAACTTATGTCACTACGTAATATATTCATAGATCAGGGATATCGTCCACGAATCGTTGATGATCAAATACACAGAGCAACTTTAAAATCTAGAGAGGAACTATTGAAATACACCCCAAAGACTGAAAACAACAGAGTCCCAATAGTGGTCACCTACAACCCAAGATTAAAGACACTGAGGAAGATATCGAAAGCCCTGCAACCGATACTTCATAAAGACAAACGCCTGAAAGAAGTTTTTCCTGATTTACCAATGCTTGCTTTCAGACAACCTCCCAATTTGAGACAAATGATTATCAGAAGTGCATTATCTACACCAGAAACTCCAGGCACATTACCCTGTAATAACGCAAGGTGTGAGACCTGCCCTTATATCTTGTGCACAAGCCAAATACAAATACCAAACTCACAGAAATATCATCAAATATCAGACCAATTTTCCTGTGAATCATCCAATGTTGTATACATGATACGCTGCATGAAATGCCCCTCAAGAGGTATCTATATAGGAGAAACAGGACAAAAACTGCGCACAAGAATGAACCATCACCGCTTTAAAATTAATGAGGGTAAAATGGACACACCAGTGGGCCAACACTTCTGCGAACCAGGACACAGCATGCAAGATCTAAAAGTATTTATTCTTAAGGGTAACTTCAAAAATGAACAAGCAAGAAAGATTTCTGAGTACAAATTTATGAAAATGTTCAAGACATTAACAGAAGGTTTAAATTGTGGAATGGGATTCATGACTCCTTATGTAACATGATTGACTTGGCTTCACTATCTTCAGAAACCTGCTAGATTTCATGTTTGCTTGCATAAGCTCACTGGCTCCAGCCTGCTGATCACCTGACATCTAACTGCTAAACAGCAACCAGTACAACTGCCATCTTCATGCAGCTTCCCTGCATCAGTGTTTTACTACAGCTAACATCTAGAAATATGCCTGAAGAAGGGGACTAGATCCCAGAAAGCTTGCATTATTTAACTTTATCAGTTAGCCATTAAAAGGTATTACTTTTACAAGACTTTGTTTTTTTCTACCTACATATGTTGATCTATAATAAAGATGTAACATTTTTGATTATATCAGAGTGGTGCGGTGCTTTTTCAGGTCCCCCTTTTCTTTTTCTTTGGCATTACAGTGTGACCCTCACTGATAAGAAACTCCAACTATAAAACACTTTCCTAGCAGTATATGGCTCCTTAGAGAAGGGAAGAGATAAAAAGGGTCAATAGTTCATACATTTTAGCTCTGGCTTACTGCAATGAATGTTTTATTGAGCAAAGACAATAAAACAGTTAAAACTTGAAAAATTGATCTAAACAAAAAATAAAACTGTGGAATATCTTTAAATAGTCATTTTAGGAGAAGGAAGATAGATACAATTGTTTATTTTTTTAGTTTATTTTAGCCTCCAGTGTCCTTTAACGAATCAAGCCCTTTGTGTTTTAGCTCAGCAGGGCAGATTTGTCATTGCTGCTGTTTGGATTTTAGTCTTAAAATGAAGTTCTTAAACTGAAATAAAAAATATGAGACTCTGCCCGATGTTCTATTTAATGTTTGTAAAATACATACAATTAATAATCTCATAAGTTTGTTTTTAAATTCAAGTTTACTTTAAACAAAGTTCAGCATATTATATTTTTAAGATATATACAGGTCCTTCTAAAAAAATTGGCATATTGTGATAAAGTTCATTATTTTCTGTAATGTACGTATAAACATTAGTCTTTCATATATTTTAGATTCATTACACACAACTGAAGTAGTTCAAGCCTTTTATTGTTTTAATATTGATGATTTTGGCGTACAGCTCATGAAAACCCAAAATTACTATCTCAAAAAATTAGCATATCATGAAAAGGTTCTCTAAACAAGCTATTAACCTAATCATCTGAATCAACTAATTAACTCTAAACACCTGCAAACGATTCCTGAGGCTTTTAAAAACTCCCAGCCTGGTTCATTACTCAAAACAGCAATCATGGGTAAGACTGCCGACCTGACTGCTGTCCAGAAGGCCATCATTGACACCCTCAAGCAAGAGGGTAAGACACAGAAAGAAATTTCTGAACGAATAGGCTGTTCCCAGAGTGCTGTGTCAAGGCACCTCAGTGGTAAGTCTGTGGGAAGGCAAAAGTGTGGCAGAAAACGCTGCACAAGGAGAAGAGGTGACCGGACCCTGAGGAAGATTGTGGAGAAAGACTGATTACAGACCTTGGGGGACCTGCGGAAGCAGTGGACTGAGTCTGGAGTAGAAACATCCAGAGCCACCGTGTACAGGCGTGTGCAGCAAATGGGCTACAGGTGCCACATTCCCCAGGTCAAGCCACTTTTGAACCAGAAACAGCGGCAGAAGTGCGCAGCACTGGACTGTTGCTCAGTGGTCCAAAGTACTTTTTTCGGATGAAAGCAACTTTTGCATGTCATTCGGAAATCAAGGTGCCAGAGTCTGGAGAAAGAAGGGTGGAGAGGGAAATGCCAAAATGCCTGAAGTCCAGTGTCAAGTACCCACAGTCAGTGATGGTCTGGGGTGCCATGTCAGCTGCTGGTGTTGGTCCACTGTGTTTTATCAAGGGCAGGGTCAATGCAGCTAGCTATCAGGAGATTTTGGAGCACTTCATGCTTCCATCTGCTGAAAAGCTTTATGGAGATGAAGATTTCATTTTTCAGCACGACCTGGCACCTGCTCACAGTGCCAAAATCACTGGTAAATGGTTTACTGACCATGGTATTACTGTAGTGGGATGTGGGTGTCAAAAACACCCTCTAGTTAAAAGATACAGGAGACAAAAGTGGGAGCCCAATGGTGTAGTATGTCAAAAACAATTGAACGTAATAAAAGTAAGACACTACTCACAAAGGTGGGTTGCAGAGGGGCAACCGACCACAGGAAGCAGGTGGAGACAACAAACCCGACTCCACTCGGGGTGGTCCCTAGGGACCTGGGTGCGGTCGCTCTCCTTGGTAAAAGAAAGGGGACAGATATCCACCGTGGTCGAAGCCACGTGTGGTCTGTACCCACCCCTCAGACGGGTGAGGTAAGGGGGTATGATTGCACAATAAGGGTATAAGAGGCGCCCTGGTGTAATAAAAGCATCTAAAAGCAGTTTAAAAACGGGAAATAAATTTGAGGTAGCTTACCTCAGTGACGAAAAAATCTTTGTATTTAACAAAGGTTTTTATTAGTAGCACAGGCAACGCGTTTTGCGGGTCAGAGCCCGCTTCCTCAGGCCAATAACAGTGCCAAACTAAATGACAGATTCAGCAAAGGGAGAGGCTCCCTTTGCTGAATCTGTCATTTAGTTTGGCACTGTTATTGGCCTGAGGAAGCGGGCTCTGACCCGCGAAACGCGTTGCCTGTGCTACTAATAAAAACCTTTGTTAAATACAAAGATTTTTTCGTCACTGAGGTAAGCTACCTCAAATTTATTTCCCGTTTTTAAACTGCTTTTAGATGCTTTTATTACACCAGGGCGCCTCTTATACCCTTATGATGGTATTACTGTGCTCCATTGGCCTGCCAACTCTCCTGACCTGAACCCCATAGAGAATCTGTGGGATATTGTGAAGAGAAAGTTGAGAGACGCAAGACCCAACCCTCTGGATGAGCTTAAGGCCGCTTTCGAAGCCTCCTGGGCCTCCATAACACCTGAGCAGTGCCACAGGCTGATTGCCTCCATGCCACGCCGCATTGAAGCAGTCATCTCTGCAAAAGGATTCCCGAACAAGTATTGAGTGCATAACTGAACATAATTATTTGGAGGTTGACTTTTTTTTGTTTTAAAAACACTTTTCTTTTGTTGGTCGGATGAAATATGCTAATTTTTTGAGATAGGAATTTGGGGTTTTCATGAGCTGTGTAGCGATCGGTGTCAGCAGGAAACAGATTTTCTGATTATTGGTGATCTGCAGTATCACCAATAATACAGATGTTATACCTGATTATGTGGTGATCTGCAGAATCACCAATAATGCAAGTATAGCAAGACACAGGACACCCAGGTGTAAGATAAGTGTTTGGCGCAACAGTAAATATAGATAGAGATACCCACTATCCCAGAGGAGCTGGTAGAAGGAGGTATCTCTAAAGAACACTGTAATCAGTACTCCAGCAGGCTAGAGACACAGATGAGTTAGTGATAGGTTCACCCGAGGAGCGGGTGATGCACAGTAAGACAATGTACACTGATCACTCGTGGAACGAGTGATTCAGACTGTACTGCAGCAGGTGATCACCTGAGGGGCAGGAGATCCAGACAGTACCGTAGTAGCTAGTCACCTGAGGAGCAGGTGATTAAGACTGTATTGCAGCTATCTACCTGAGGAGCAGGTGATTAAGACTATACTGCAGCTATCAACCTGAGGAGCAGATGATTAAGACTATACTGTAGCTATCAACCTGAGGAGCAGGTGATTATTAAACTGAGAATCCCTCACCAGAACTAAGCTCACTGGTGAGGGCAGAAGAGTCAGACAAGCACGTTTGGCAACACACGGACAGATACAGTACAAAGGCAGAAGACTGAATCAGAGTGAGGTATAAGCTAAGTCAGCAACTAGATCAGATAGGCAAAGGCACAGAATCAAAAGACAGAAGAGTAGTAAAGGCTAGCAGAGGGTCATAACAAATAATACAATTCAATTAGTACTTTAAGCTATCAACAGAATCTGGCTAAGTGTGGATCCACAGCACCTGCTGGTTCTAGCACACTTTCGGATCTGACTAAGGGTCTGAGTGCTAACACGTAGCATTTGCAACAGCAGACGAAGAGCTACTGACAGGCATGCCCTATATATACTGGGAGCGCTCCTTAGCGCCGCCCCAGTCACTCAGCCAATTAGGATCAGTGTTGGAGTCAGCTGACCGGCTGATCAGCTGACTCCCCTTCTGCTTGCATAAAGGTCCTGTCTGTGTGCGCGCGCGCGTGTAGACCTCAGTCTATGTGCGGCTGAGGGACCAGGCAAAGTTCCATCATGTAACAGCACGGCGGAGGCCGCTGGCTGAGACGCGGGGACAGCCGCCATGCCACGCAGTTCTGCAGCGGCCTCCCCCGCATTCACCATAGGCCCAGGCACAACTCCATCATGTACCCGCGCGGCGAAAACCACCGGCTGAGACGTGGAGATAGCCGCCATGCCGCTCCCTGTTGCGGCGGCATCTCCGCTATGCTTTACAGTCTGTATGCCAAAATCATCAATATTAAAACAATAAAAGGCTTAAACGACTTCAGTTCATTGTAATGATTCTAAAATATATGAAAGTCTAATGTTTTTCAGTACATTACAGAAAATAATGAACTTTATCTCAATATGCTAATTTTTTTTAGAAGGACCTGTATTTATTACCTCCCTAATATTTCCACAGAGATTTTATTGTTTACGTATTGTTTATGCATTATTATTAGCTGCACTTCTCTGCAAGTAAACAACACAATCATGTTAATTCATCTTGCTGGATGTTTTGAATATAATTTGCAAGGTCAAGTGTGTCGGTTGCATCAGTTCCCCGAATGTCCTTAAACTTCACACAAAATCTCGTATTAACATACGCTGAAGACCTCCCGTCTCTGCGGGCCACTTCTGTATTCTGATAGGCATCACGTACCGGATTCCAGTATGTGCTTTAATCTAATTCACTCTGGTGCTCTCTAATGTATGGCGAATTACTGTCCTTCCAGATTATCATATAATTGGCTTCTTTTAGGTGGCAGAAAAGCAAACTGTCAGCTTAGAGCAGTTTATGAACAGCTTCAATGTGAACAGATAGATGTTGAGTTTCTTGTGTCCAGCTTCCAGGCTCAGCCTTGTGCAGACTATTTTTTTCTTTCTTCCTTTTTTTTTGCCTTTGCCTTTAGCCTAAATGTAAGCCATTTTGTTCTGCCTGATAATTTTCATTGGTCCAGACAGTGGACCAATGGGGAGCCCTGGCGGGAGCTTCAGAGATGCTTTGCCAGGGCTCTAAGATACAGTAATAACAGCTTTGGGACTTGTGGCTAGAGGCAGTGGATGTCTACCGATGGCAGATAATTTACTGAGGGGTAACAGGCACAGTCATTTTTAGGAGACGGAGGATAGATACAATTGTTTTTCTCATCAGTTTATTTTCACCTCGAATGTCCATTAACGCTGGTTAGTTGGGCAATAGGACATGGCCCTATGTATGAAAAGCATCTGCTGTGGACTCCAAGTGGACCACAACATATCGCTAGAGGGCTGGGGATGGTCATTGAGGATCTTTCTCAAGTGTGGACCAAAGTCTAAATACTATGGGTTTGGTGGGACAAGGTTGATTTTGCAAACTCTGCCTATATTTATTATTTAGTGTTTTTTTTAAGGTGACAAAATTGGCAAATGTAGGTCAGTCCATAGTAATGAATGCTGTAAGGTTAGGGAGTTAGGGATTTTTTTTTTCCGGCTGAGTTTAGAAGACGTTAAATGTTCTCCAATTATTTCCAGCCCAGAGAACCTTAGATCAGGTTTTGGCTTAATGTCTTCAGAGTTAGAGCGCTCATTAGCATCCAGCAAAAGTAAGTGACTCACTTGTTGCTGATGCAGTTAATATCGGAAGCGTTGGAACTCCATCACTGTCAGTTTGGAGACATTTTGGGCAGTGAGTGTTAATAACCAATACAAAAAAAAACAAAAAAACTCAAACTTGAATGAATTAGTTGTCTTTTAATTAAAGTTTGCTTAATGATATATCTAGCATGTAATGCACTAGAGGAAAAATCAATTTCATTTTGCAGGAGTCAGTGGTGAGGCAAATAGGTTTTAGAGTTTCTAAAGAGCAAAATGTTAATTTCCCTTCAAAAACAACAATAATAAGTTGGAAACCAGAAAGCTGTAATGGCAGATAGGCAAGTGGAGAATAGATGGGGTTTTACTATGTTCACATTATAAATCACCAGAGCTATTGCACGCTGAGCGATCTATTGAAAGTTTTGTAAGCGCTTTTCCCTGCGCTTTGCGCTTAGAAAAGCGCTTTTCTAAGCGATTTTGCAGAGCGATTTGTATTTTTTCTTCCTGACGTCAGTCAGGAAGTGAACTCTTTCACCCGGAAATGAATAAATACAATGGGCTTGATTCACAAAGCGGTGCTAACTGTTAGCACGCCTGTGAAAACCACCTTAGCACGTCTAAATGAGCTTTTCGCGTGTAAAACATTACGCGCACAAAACTTTATGCGCGTAAAACGTTACGCGCGCACTGCACAGAGCGCAGGGCGAGCCTATGGGACTTAGCGCTCATAAGACTTTGCGTGCGTAAAACTTTACGCGCGCAAAGTTAGCGCGCGATCTGATTGAGAGATCCGGTGCTAACTTACTTAGCACCCTAGTTAGCACGTCTAAAGACTTTAGACGTGCTAAGTAGGTTAGCACCGGTTTGTGAATCAAGCCCAATGTATTTATTCATAATAAATACAATGTATTTATTCATAAAAGTGATTGAGAAATCGCTATGCAAAGCGCTTTTTCAATATTTTTCCTATACCTTCTATAGAGCTAAAGCGCTTAGAAAATGGTACAGGCAGCGCTTTTGGAATCGGAAGGCAATCAAACTGCTCATATGCGAACATTCCCATAGGGAATCATTGCACAAGCACTTTTAGGGCGAATTGTAAAATCGCCGGCGCTAAAAAAAAATACGCAAACGCTTATAGTGTGAACAACTAGAACAAGTCCTAAGAGAGATAGACAGACCGATCGATATCTAGACACAAGGTGGCCATACATCTCTCAACTAGGCGGCCAATCGACCATCCGATTCGATAATTATTATCACACAGCAGTGCATTGCCGATCAGGCACCGGTCCTGGCATCCCAGCAAATAGCAAGGTTATCAGCTGTGTGCAGGGATGAGAGGTCAGGTGCCTGATCAGTACATGGTACAGAGGTGCCTGGCTCTTCTATTGACTGTAAGGAAATTTAAGCATAAGTATATACACTGTCAGCAGCCATTTTGTCTCCCCTGCAGCCATCTTAAGAATCCATGTATAATATAGTGAGCTTCTAGTTTAGCCAGAGTTTGAAGCTTCTATCTGTCATGCTACACTGCATTCTCACTTCTTCAATTCTGTTCTATCTTTGTCCATCTCTTCAACTTACAGGAAACTTTTATTGTGCCACTCTGACACCTGCAGAGATGTCATGGGTTATGCTGGGAAAGTCCTCTCATGTATTATGTAAATCTTGTATCATGTAAATCGAGGACTGGAATTTCTATGTCTATTGAGTTTGCGCAGGATGTACAAATTACTGTATAAATATAATGATTCAAAGGCAATACAATCAATCTGTCTATCAGTCACAACCTGTGTGTGTGTCTCTTATTGTGGCTGACCAGATTCAAGGCCAGTACTGGTATAGATATCACAAAGTATTATCTCAGTATTATTTCTAGGTTTTCTAGGTCATCACTGAAGGTCCAGTGGGTCTGTAAAGTGACCACTTCCTTTCAGCTGGGGATCTCGTCCTGGGATTCTTCGAACACCTCACTTCTCCAATTCATGTAAGTACTAATTATGTCTTTGTCTTGAAGACTGTTTGTTACTTATGTGAATTGGTGTGGGTGTCGATGCAGGCAACTCAGGGTTTGAATAGTATTCAGACTTGGGGTCTGGATTTTTGATATAGACCTTCATTGAAAAAAAAGGGGGGGAGGATGACAGGTAATAGGTTAATAGGTTGACTTTTGGTAAGTCTAAATTTTCGGACTTTTTAGGTAAAAATCTGAATGAATTGGGTGTCAGATTTTTTTGGGAAAAATCTGTATATTCTGGGTTTGATCAACTCAGCAAATAGGCTTCTTTAGGAAAGAGGCGCAAATAGGTTTCTTTAGGGAAGAAACTTATTTTCCTTTTGGTAAGGAATATAGGGAGTTAGAGGGTTTTGATAGGCACCATAGTACATATTGATTATGTGGGTTCAAATACTTTGTGATTTCTAATATATGTTTGTCTGGTTGTCTGCTTATCTTATCTGTTGCATAGAAGTATAAGATAATTTGTTGATTTTTGTTTTTCATTTGTGTGGAACTTCAAGTCCAAATCATTATATAGAGTGATTTGGCTCCACTGTATTGTGTTCTTCACTAAATAATAGATTGGGTTTAAAGAGAATCCCTAGACTTGAATAATATATATAAGAATCCCTAGACTTCAATAATATATTTCTCTACTAATACAGTAACCTGAATAGATGGCCAAGAAAGTATATTATAAATTTGAATTGGGTGAGGAGGGCCAGGACATTGTTAAGTTAATTCCTGCCCCTACGCCTATGAGTTTTGAGTCATGTGTAGATTTTGTTATAAGGATATCTGGAAAAAGATATTTAGTTCACCCCTGGGTAGAAAATATAGTACAAAAAACAAGGGAAATGAATTTTAGTCCACAATTCCCCTTAATTGGTAGTAATAGTCTAATACATATGAACTTAATTAAGGACTTATGTTTAAAGAAGAAAAAAGATTTGTCACATAATACTAACTGGGATTATCAATATATGTACCAAGGAGCAAAGAATTGGTTAGAATTTGCCCCGCATTATTATTACCAAACAGTTGACTAATAATGTGTGTTGTATATATGTCTGGTTGCGCAAGCGATGGTATAAGATTCTTACTGTATTTCTGAAAGATGGGTCATTAAGATTTAATATTAAGGACGCTCATGAAATTCGGATGAGAACGGTCATTTATCAAAATCTACAGTATAAATTCTATGTACGTACAAAACTGGTTTCAGATGCCATATTCAATAAATATCTGTTTATACTGAGACTTGTACATTGACCGTCAGAAATTATCTGAATTACCCATGGGTCATTTACTATAAGCTTTTTTGTAACAGAACATTTCCGAAATACAGTAATGTAATTATTTCCTGTAAATTAGGATCTAGTTATAAAAGGACATGTATCATAATGTATTCATATGTATTGTGTACAACCTGACACATATGTGTGTAAATTGGGAAATTGTAGTGAGTGCATGTTTGTGAGATGTATGATAGAGAGGTGATAACTGCAGGGACGTAGCAATAGGGGGGAGGGGTACAGAGGTACTGACCGTACCCATGCCTTTGGTCCACAAGGGCTCCGAAGGGTCCACCTTCTATCACAGTATTAGCCCTCTATTGGTCCTGTAGTGGTAATAATTACTTCTATAGATGGTTTGAACAATAGCAGTCCTTAACACACTGTTCCCAGTGTGTCCCAATCCCCTCCTTGCACCCCTGACACTCTAAATGTCTTTGGTAAGTTTTGGCGCGCTGTATCAATTGCCCTGTATAGAGTTCTTGGGGGGGGGCCTAATGTAAAACTTACACCAGGGCCCGCAGCTCCTTAGTTCACCCGTGAAAGTGTGTGTTGAAACCATGGGTATATCTGCCTCAATAAAATAGATTTTCTTCTTTCTCATCTTTAAATTAGTTGTTAGCAAATAGTTAATTAGGCAGATACACACTCCTATAGGTAATGATTTTTAGAGGTAATCTTGAGATAATCAGAAATACTTAAATTGTCGTATTAAATAGTGTTAGAATTCTTCTGTAAGTTTGAAAGGGTTAAAGATGAGGACACGTCATTTTTAAGTGATCTAATCTGCGCCCGCCAACATCTGTGTGGTGAGGAAGTAAAAAGTTTATTACTTTTTAATCTAATGGGGTCTAACATTAAAACATTAGATTAATTAAGAAACATATATGTCCGTAGATGTGGAGAAATATCAGGTATTTCTGCATATATACGGATGTATTTTTTGATAGTTAGAAATAAATGAGTTAAAATTGTATTGAGATAGGTCCGGGTCTGTGACAAAAGATTCATTTTTTTTCTCTCTTTACTTGGTGTTTCCGGGTGGCTGCACAAAACGCCTGCTTGTGGGTTTTCATCTCCTGCCAGCAGAGAAAAGAGGAACTAACGTACAATATACCTTATATCTGTATGCATGTATACATACATATGTATATATGTATCTTATGAGTTATATTATTGGAGTGTTTGGAACAGTGAATAATTTATACATATATTTCTTTTGTCCCTATCTTTCTTTAATATACCTGCTTCTGTGTTCACTACACACGTGGCAGGCTCTAAATAAATCCACAAGGCTAGTATAAGAAGTTTTAAGAAGAATGATTTTTCTCCTTAAACTTAGTGTCCTTAAATTAAACTAGATTAATTAATTTATACCAACTGTCACCCAGGTCTATATGTATGTGAGTGAAGTTTCCCATATTACAGAATAGATTTGTCTTTGTTTTTTTGATGAGGAAACTGAATGCCTGGGGGAAACCCATGCAGACATGAGGAAGACATGCAGACTCCGTGCAGATGTTGACCAGTCAGAGATTTGAGTAACATTACAAGATGAAAACACTGATTGCTATACCACCATGTTAGTATAATTTTTTGTGTAAAATGAATTGAGGTTTTAGTACCACTTGGTAACTTTATGGATATGATGACAGTTGTCACTTAGACCCATAAAAACGTGTACTTAAAGTTAGAAATTGTATCACATTTATTTTTAAAGTAATAGTTAGTGGTGTTCATTTGAACAGAATTTCTATGGATTACTGAAATAACATTGTATTTCAGAGTCATATAGGATTCATATATTATATTCGGTGGTTCAATGCGGATCATTCCTAGACATTTTGAGGATAAAATTTTGCTCATACGTTGATAGGGAATGTTTTATTTAAAACTCCTAACAGATAGATATCTTATATAAAAACACACCTACTTTTTGTTGAAATGCCGCCTCTGTAAAGTCTCTGTAAAGTCCTCCACATTTTGCTGGTCTGGTCCACCAGAATATATAAAAAATACTAATAAGTCCTCATCATAAATCTATCTCTCTTCGCCACACAGAGAGAAGAAAAAAAAAATGCTCCTCCAAAACCACATTGTTGAAATGAAATGTAAACTGCCTACATTCTGATTCAAATGTTTCTAAGTATCACTGTTAAGGAGATATTGTATCTGATCTTAGATTTGTACAACTATGAACGCAATTTTGAGATCCGTCTGCATGATTTGCATATAAACACTGAATTTCCTGTATTCGAGTTTCTGTGAGTAGTATGCTGTCACTGCATAATGCTTTAGCAGAAACGCCATTTAAAGCTTCATATATGGGTCCAGGCCATTATTGTAATCATTTCCTGTAATTAATAAGAAAATATGTTTTTTTAAGCCCAAAACTCTTACAAGTCAATTAAATTAAATTAAATCCTTACACTCAGCATAGGAAAATAAGTACATTTTTCTTAACCTTAGGAAAATAGCTTAGTTTAATGCTTGAACCTTTTTGACAAACTGCAGAATCATTTGATGTTGATATGACAATTATTTGGATGGATTTTTGGATTTTTGACTGAATTTTTCACTGTTCTGAAGACTCCAGAAAAAAAATACACTGTTTTATAGTGTACTGCTTAGATGCTTTACCCCGACAGGATTTTTAATTTCAGTTCTGCTTGATCTGTAGTTCAGTGTCTGTTTAGTAAGGAGGCCTTAGCCTAGTCTCTATGGTGCTGTTCTTTATATGTGTGCCTATAGAAGTGTGTCTCGGGGACAACCATAGGTATAATACCTTAAGCGCACTATGAGGAAAAGGACACTATAGATATTCTTTGTATGTCTGTAGCTTTAAATCTAAAAGGGGACCCAACCCTACTACAGGGAGCCAGTGCTGGCCACTGATCCACTGTACTGTGACCCTGCTCATATTATGCCATATAGCCTTTTGCTAATTTTGATCAGACATTAAAATAAATTTAATGTATGCTCAAATGGGGGAAAAGAGGTATAGGGAACGGTCATGTTAGTTTGTTGTCTATACAAATGTCCAGCCCTGTCCAGGCCTAGTGATCTGTGTCATGTCATTTCATGTAATGGTATAGTAAGATGGGGTAGTGAGATATTGCACTAGGGCCACCTAAGTTCTTATTGCACTAGGGCCACCTAAGTTCTTTAAATACATTGGTACGTTGTGGTATGATTGTGGAAGGTATGATGGAATGAGGGTGTGACTGGTAATGGAAAAATTAAAAATGGGAATTCATTATGGGGTAAAAATTCATTGGGAATTTATCCTCTCTGCCATGTATGGAGTCACATACTCGCACGGGTACAGCGACACGACGTCATGCGAACGGGGTATTGCGAGAGATCCGTTAGGGTCATAGAAAGATCCGCTAAGTATGTGTTGAAGTTCATGGTGGAGAGTATGAATCATATTGGTATTACAAATACTAGGAAAAATAAATGACTTATTGGATTTTTGGGAAAAACAGGATGCTCGCACATTTCTCTTTATTCTTTCAGAAACAACTTGCCAGACATCTATCCTGAGGAGGATAAGACTGCCTGACCAGAGTCCATCCGGAAGTAATCCATCCAGAGGAATCCATCCCGAAGGGAGTCTCTGACCAGACCAGAAACTATCCTGAGTCTATCTTTACAGAAGGATTTCCTACTGGATCCACTGTTTTGGGTGAAATAGTTCGACTAAGGCCTGAATTCCAAAAAGAGACTTTTTCATCAGTTCCATAGTTGCGTGTGTCATCTGTTGAAGAATGGAACAAGATCTGGATCTCAGACCCAGGAAGATTGTATAGATTGTGGGACATTCTTATGTGTATTGGGCTCGTAGGAAAGCTACGAATAGTGACTATGGGGAAAACCTTGGGTTATCTAAAAATAACTTCATGATCTATTGGTTCAGTATTAGAGGGATGATTTGGAATATGTTTTTTGGTAGGGTTACTTCTTTAATGCGGAGATTTCCTATGCCAGACATTCTTATTTGTCACTTGGGTGGGAACGACGTGGGAAAAGCTAACACTATTGATTTGTTACACCGCATGAAATATGATTTTATGCGCATTCATGAGATCATTCCCCAATGTGTGTTGGTTTTTTCTGAAATCATTCCCAGACGGGTGTGGATTTTTCCCCAAGATAGATTGAGAACCATTAAGACATTCATTAATAGGGCATTATCTAGATCCCTGCCAGCTATAAGGGGTTTTTCTTATTGGCATAATAAGCTTGAGGGTTCCCGGCCTAACTTATTCCGCCCGGATAGGGTTCACTTGTCTGATCAAGGATTGGATATTTTCAATGCCGATCTTAGATCAATGATTGAATCAGCTGCTATGAGGGGTGGGTCACTATATTAAGGATATGATAGAAAAAGAGCTAGTTGTAAGTCACATTATGGGTTACTGCTTTCTGAATAAGTAACAGCCTTCATCTCTGCTATATCATCCTTTAGGAAAGAATTAGGATTAGGTTTTTGTAAGTTAGATAATGGGTTGATATGTAATGAGCTGATATTTTTATCTCAATTACTAAATAAGGCCAAATGCTGAATAATCCAGGGATTTTTTCTGATTGCCATTTTGGAGTCAGGAAGGAATTTTCCCTTTCCGGGGCTAAATACACTATGCCTTATAAGGGTTTTTCGCCTTCCTCTGGATCAGCAGTGAAATGGGCCGGTGTGGTGTTTTGTTTTTGGTTAAACTTTATGTACACACATCCTTCTTCAACCCAGATAACTATAAAATTGTATATTTATCAGTCAGAAAAATATATATATATCTACATATATATGCATACGTGTTGTTACACATATAATTCAGCAGACCTGATCTCAGTGGGCAATTTTCAGGGTACAAGTCTCCTATTTTTTGGTACCTTGGTCTTTAGTAGATTCAAGTTGGCCATAGTTGTCTTGCTAAGTTTTTCTAGAGTATTATATTTTGTCCTATCCTGATTGTGAATATAATTGATGAGTGCCCATATGTTTGATTAGCAGAGTCCTTCTAGTATGGTCAAATCTGAAGGTAGCCATCATTACAGTTGTCCTGTTAGTCCTGAGCTGGAAAGAGTATCTATGGCAGCGGTTGCTATTAGTTACATCTTTTTCTGCTTTGATTTGTAGTGTGTCTGTATAGATATTTACCATTACTGTGGTAAAACGTCAATTAGCTAACATTCCCTTTCCTTGTTAAATCAGAGTTATATCTGTTTGTCCGAACAAGCATAACAGGATTTTGGTCAGTATGATTGGTGCAATGGACTACAATTTCACAGCAACACAGTTGCCTTGAGCAACCGGATTGGTATATTTAGTATGGGATAATTGGAAGGCCAGAGATGTTGAGGATCTCATGTAGCTTTATTCCCTAGATTTCTGCTGTGATCTGTATTCCCTTTCACAAATGTGTCCTGGACTGAGGCCTGTAGCTACGTTTTGACCTGCTTGGTGAGTTCTGGCAGTACTCCTGTATTTCTGATCTCAGCCTCTGTACTCTGGGCATTAAGGCCTGAGTATGATTGTAGTTGGGTTGGTGTCCATCTGGGTTAACAGTAGTGTATAACCTAGAGTAAAGGATACAAAGATAGTTTGGAGTACAGTGTCTGATGGAGGGTCGGAAGTCTGCCATGCCTCACAAATGGGTTGTAAACTAAATTGTCAAGTCAAGACCACCCTCTCACAAATATAGCCACCTTATGCATGCGTTAGTTGCTATCATAAGGGATTTTTTGACCTTGGCCTACCTAAAAGCCTAGTATTTAGAAAAGCCCTCTTCTAGACAGGAGCAGATGGAAGTTTCTCTTGGAATAAGTGCTGATATAAGACAGTTTCTTTCTTGTGTTGATCTGAGAGAAATATTCCTGCTGCAGGCTAAGTTATACACATGAGTGTACCCTCACATGCAGTATGCATAAGATTTTTGTTAGATTACATCAAGAAAGAGAAATGCAGACAACTTTTCATGTTATGTCCATTATTTCATTGGAGGACTGTGACCAGAATTTTGCCCACTGATATGGTAGTTCTGTATAAGGCTAAATAAGTGACATTGATATGATTATCTTTTTTCATAAAATTAGATTGGCATCCCCCAGGATACTAATCCTTGGGGGACAGCACTAGCATAGTCTGTGTAGCCATTTTTCCTTTGGAAAATGTCTAAAAAGGAGGGAATTGTAAGGAAATTTAAGCATAAGTATATACACTGTCAGCAGCCATTTTGTCTCCCCTGCAGCCATCTTAAGAATCCATGTATAATATAGTGAGCTTCTAGTTTAGCCAGAGTTTGAAGCTTCTATCTGTCATGCTACACTGCATTCTCACTTCTTCAATTCTGTTCTATCTTTGTCCATCTCTTCAACTTACAGGAAACTTTTATTGTGCCACTCTGACACCTGCAGAGATGTCATGGGTTATGCTGGGAAAGTCCTCTCATGTATTATGTAAATCTTGTATCATGTAAATCGAGGACTGGAATTTCTATGTCTATTGAGTTTGCGCAGGATGTACAAATTACTGTATAAATATAATGATTCAAAGGCAATACAATCAATCTGTCTATCAGTCACAACCTGTGTGTGTGTCTCTTATTGTGGCTGACCAGATTCAAGGCCAGTACTGGTATAGATATCACAAAGTATTATCTCAGTATTATTTCTAGGTTTTCTAGGTCATCACTGAAGGTCCAGTGGGTCTGTAAAGTGACCACTTCCTTCCTTTCCTTTTGCGCTTAGAAAATGGTACAGGCAGCGCTTTTGGAATCGGAAGGCAATCAAACTGCTCATATGTGAACACTCCCATAGGGAATCATTGCACAAGCACTTTTAGGGCGAATTGTAAAATCGCCGGCGCTAAAAAAAAATACGCAAACGCTTATAGTGTGAACAACTAGAACAAGTCCTAAGAGAGATAGACAGACCGATCGATATCTAGACACAAGGTGGCCATACATCTCTCAACTAGGCGGCCAATCGACCATCCGATTCGATAATTATTATCACACAGCAGTGCATTGCCGATCAGGCACCGGTCCTGGCATCCCAGCAAATAGCAAGGTTATCAGCTGTGTGCAGGGATGAGAGGTCAGGTGCCTGATCAGTACATGGTACAGAGGTGCCTGGCTCTTCTATTGACCACATATGCTATTGCTCCGTTGTTATTGCCTGATGAAGCGGGATCAAACCTGTGAAACGCGTTGCATATTTGGAGTTCATAAATAAAATATATTGACTGTGTTTACTACAGTCGTTGTGTGTCTACTTGGAGGAGGTAAGTCCACCACTACCTCATCTATTTACCAAGAATTTGGTTTTTAAGCTCATTTAGCTTCCTTTTATCCTTTTGGCGCCTCTGTTCTCCTGCATAATATTGAGTCCACCCTGGGTGGAGGGTTGAACCCCTTTTTCTCATCTACAGAGAGCAACTTCTTATTCCTGAGTGGGGTCAGGAAAATCTCCCCACCTGCCTTTACAGTGGTTGCCTAATGGTAACCCTGGTTTGTGAGTATTAATATTTACTCTATCTAGTAACCATTTACCAGTACATATTACACTATTGGGGCTCTTGGTGTTCCTTGTTTTTATTGTACAGGGGATGAGGTGGCCAGCAAGCGGGGACACAGCTGTATAGTGCTGATCGGGCACCGGTCCTGTCATCCCGGCACACAGCAAGGTTACCAGCTGTGTGCAGGGACAGGGCAGGAGCCTGATCAGTACAGAAGCATACCTTGCGTATCCAGCAGAGGAAGAGATGGCACAGTGGGGAAGGCAGAAGGACACAAAGCACAGGAATAACACTGTACAAAGGAACAGGAAGTGTTCTGCTGAGAGACACTTCCTGATAGACATAGAAGACATCCCCTGAAAATAAGCCCTAGCGCATCCAGATGTGCCTCCCTTTAGAGTAGTGATGAGCAGAAATTACGTCTATGGGTAATTATGCATTGTAATTCACATTTACGCATCGTAATCGTAATGTGACATTTCGGAGAAAAGTGTAATTAGTGTCATATGTAATTGTAAGCATTTGTAATTACGCATGAATTTACGCATCATTTAAGTGTAATTTTGTGCCGACTTTGGTGGTAAATAGAATAGTCTCCATACATGCTATTGCTACTAAAATTGCTATATATGTTAAAGAGTAGAGATGTGAGCAAACAGTTTGCCCGCAAATCTCTATGGGAAAATACTACTTCCGGGTCGCTATGACCCGGAGTAGTACGGCTGCGCTGGGCCGGCGGTGCACGTCTTTGATCGCGCACCTGTTGCTGGGCACTCTCTGCGCACGAGCGTGACATCACTCATGATGTCACGCACATGTGCAGAAAGTGCCCGGCAACAGGCGCGCAATCAAGGACGCGCACCGTCGGCCCAGCGCAGCCGTACTACTCCGGGTCATAGCGACCCGGAAGTAGTAAAGGGTGAAGGGTTCGCCCGCGAACGGTCCGGGAACCGTTCGCTGACATCTCTATTAAGGAGAGTAGTGTGTAAAAGCCAACAAAATAATCTTTCTTTGTAGTTTTTGAGAAATTCAATTTTAAAAATACAAAGAAAAATGTTTTTTAAAATGTGATTTTTCTGAGTTTAAAAAACATCTTCTTTGCATTTCTAAAATCAGTTTTCTCAAAAACTACAAGGTCTTTTTGAAAAATTATTGTTTGACTTGTACCTACTATTTTTCTTAACATATAGCTTGGCTATTCACCACCAAATTTATGTGAAAGCTTGCGTAATCATAATTAGTTGATTACGATCATCACTACTTTAGCGGGAGCCTCTCCAAGCTGGGCTGGCTGCTCTGTGCCCCATGGCCCCTGGCATCTGCCGCTGTGTCACCTCATCCCTCTCCCTGCCTGTGCTCCATGACCCCTTTCTGCAATAACTCATCTGGCCCCGATCCAGCGCTGAACCTTGCCACTCTCCTGCTGGCTGCTTGGCATCCTGTCACCATGGATACTTCCAGCCAGCGCCTCTCATAATGTCAAGTGGAAGTAATGCTAGGTACACACCATACAATTTTCTGTTCGATTTTCTTTACCTGCCAGATAGATAATTTCCAACATGTTGGAAATTATCTATCTAACCATCTATCTGCCTAGCAATTAGGCATTGTTCTACTCAGCAGGAGATAACCAGAAGACAATGCACCAGAGAAAATGACCAGTCTCTACCGGTACATTACAGAAAATAATCTAACAGAAAATGTAACAGAAAAATCTAACAGAAAATTGTATGGTGTGTACCAGTGCTGGTCGTAATGTAAAAATCTACGCTTACGGATCATTACGTGTAATTTTACGATATTACGCATTACGCAATTACGGTTACGGTGTAGGAAATGATCTACGGTTCATCACTGTAATTACGTGTTAACTTACGCAGTTACGCATAAGGATACCGTAATGTAGGCGATTACTCTACGATGTTACGCGTAGTGCCGTAATACCCATTAATGCGTACTTTTTGACGCATACGGATGATGTGTACGCAATAGCTGTCAGTGTGACAGCTATTGCGTACACATCATTCGTATGCGTCAAAACGTACGCTTATATACTGAAGGGCGGGAGAAGATACTATTGGTTGCTTAGGATGTTGACTGATTGGCTACTCTTAGAAAAGGGGAGTTGTACGTTAGTAATTACGTGTAAAATTACACGTAAGTCATCGTAAAATTACGCATACCTAGCAATTACAGTAGACAGCGTAATTACGATACCGCTTTACGGCTTACACGTAAATAATTACGCGTAAGACTGTAAATTACGCGTAATTTTGCATTGAATTACGATGCGTAATTACGCCCATGCATAATTTCCGCCCAGCACTGGTGTGTACTAGGCATAACTGTAGTGACTGGCAGGAGGGTGGTGGGGTTCAGTGCCATGCGAGTTATTGCAGAAGGGTGCTACGGAGCACAGGGAAGAACGGGGGACAGGTGACACAGGGGGGCCCAAGAGCCGCTCGCTCAGGAAAGGGCTCAAATTATGAGCTGCTTGGGGCAAGGAAAACCTTAGCTTCACTCCTGAGCATATCTTTTGGAGCAAATATTAATACAAGACACGGTCTCATTTTCGGGGAAAACACGTGAGATTTAGAAGCAACGCTCTGCATTCATCTCGGGGCAGGTTATTTTCTTCTGAGAACGTGAGCTACCTGACTTCTGAAATATTTACTAAGTCTCCACTCTGTCTTTACATATCCAGTAGGAAAAAAAATCAATTTCTATACCCAACAGATGAAGTCACCAGCTTCATAAAGGTCAGGAGATGCTGTCAGCAGGCCACAATAAACATGTCGTTTTGAGGAAACATTATTGGAACAAGACAACATGCATGTGTAGCGCTCGGAGGGAAGAAAGTGTGTGCCTGCTCCGTTACAGCTGGGAATGGAGCCTGCGATAAAGCAGGTTAGAAGTTATTCAGGATTTATGGCTCGGAGGCCCCTTGATATGGAGCATGTTGCTCTTCAAGCAAGTAATATACTGCGGCCGGCACTCGCTGAGCAGAGAGACGCAGTATTCCTTTCATGCTGCACTTGTATTACTGGGAATCTGTCTCCCTTTCCTAAACAGTCTAGACATTCTAATGACATTAGCAGAGATATATACACACACAGTTAATTATTTGCTTCACTGGCCTTTCTGTTGTATTTATCTTTGTGCTTACTTGAAAATTGCTTTGTTTTTTTATTTGATCTTTAATGTTTGTAATGACTTTGACTCTTTGTAATCTTGCATCTGCGGTGTTGTCCATTATTGTATTGCTCTGCACCGTTGATGTATGTAATATTATAGGTGTATTGTTAAGTGGCTCATTTATAATTGGTGATAACTGTTATTGTATTGTTACCGGCTATGATCTGTATTGCATGCTATATAGTGTTACTAGCTGATTGCCCGGCGTTGCCCGGGAATATATTTGGCTGGTGTTGGCTCCACCTACTTTTTCTAACCCTAACAATTAATCAATGACCAAGTTTGTGAGCTTTGTGGTCTTTGGCATCAATAATTTGTATTGAAATGAAAAAATCTGATGGGTTGTTTGTGGCTCCACCCCCTTTTCTGAATTTGAACCCCAGTCACCCAATGACCAACTGTACCAGGTTTGAGGCCTGTGCCATTAACAGTGCAAGAATGGTAGCAATTAAATATTCCACTTGAAAAGCAATAGGTGAAGCTTTATACACTATTGTAGGCTCCACCCACTTTTCTGAATATTAATCCCATTCACTGAGTGAGCAACAGTGCAACGTTTAAGAACCCTCCAATTTAAAGTGTAAGAATGGCTGCAGTTTACATTTTGCCAGTGAAATTTGTATTTGTCGCCACCCACTGATGACCCGGCATTACCCGGGTATGTATTTGACAGGTGTTGATTCCGCCCACTTCTTCTAACCCTAACGCACAAACACTCAATGACCAAGTTTGTGAGCTTTGGGGTCTTTAGCATCAATAATTTGTATATTCCCATAGAAATTAAACAAATCATATTGGCTGCTTGTGGCTCTGCTCCTCTCCAGCATTTGAACCCCAGTCACCCAATGACCAACTGTAGCAGGTTTGAGGCATCTGCTATTAACAGTGTAAAAATGGCAGCAATTTAAATATTCCCCTTGAAAATCGACAGGTGAATTTTGATATTATAGCTATTATATGCTCCACCCACTTCCCTGAATATTAATCTCAGTCACCCAGTGACCATCTGGGCAAAGCTTGGGAACCCTGCCCTTAACAGTGTAAGAAGGCCTTCAGTCTACATTTTCCCAGTGAAATTTGGTTTTGGCTCTGCCTTCTTTTTGTCACCTGGACATACAGTCACTCAATGACCAAGTTTATGAGCTTTAGGGTCCTTGGCATCAATAATTTGTATTTTCCAAGAAATGAAACTGTTTGTGGCTCTGTCCCCTTTTCTGAACTTGAACCCCAATGACTAACTGTACCAGGTTTGAAGCTTGTGCCATTAACAGTGCAAGAATGGCAGAAATTTTAATATTCCCCTTGAAAATCAACAGGTGATTTTGATTGTTTTTTTTAGGCTCCACCCACTTTTATGAATCTTAATCCCAGTCACCCAGTAACCAATTGTGCAAAGTTTGAGAACCCTGCCATTAACAGTGAAGAAGGGCTGCAGTTTACAATTTCCCAGAAAATCTGTTTTTGACTCCACCTACTTTTTGTAACCTTGACACACAGTCGACCAAGTTTGTGAGCTTTTGGGTTCCAGGCATCAAAATTGTGTGAATGGAAGCAGTTTATATAAAAAAAGCAAATCTGATTGGATTTTTGTGGCTCCACCCCTTTAGTGAATTTGAACCACAGTCACTTGATGATCGACTGTAGCAGGTTTGAGGCCTCTGCCATTAACAGTGTAAGAATGACAGCAGTTTCAATATTCCCCTTGAAAATCAATAGGTGAATTTTGATTGGCTCTTGTAGGCTCCACCTACTTTTCCGTATATTAATCCTAGTCCCCCAGTGACCAACTGTGCCACGTTTGAGATCCCTGCCATTAACAGTGTAAGAATAGCTGTAATTTATATTTTCCCATGTAAAAAGTTGTTTTTGGCTCTGCCCACTAACCTTAACATACAGTCACTCACTGACCAAGTTTATGAGCTTTGTGGTCTTTGGCATCAATAAGTTGCATGTTACCATTGAAATTAAACAAATCTGATTGGCTGTTTTTGGCCCACTCCCTTTTCAGAATTTAAACCCCAGTCTCCCAGTGACTGACTGTACCAGATATGAGGCCTCTGCCATTAAGAGTGTATGAATAGCAGCAATGTAATTATTCCCCTTGAAAATCAAAAGGTGAATTTTGATTGGCTGTTGTAGGCTACACCCACTTTCCTGAATATTAGTCCAAGTCACCCAGTGGCAAACTGTGTCAAGTTTGAGAACCCTGCCAATAACAGAATGGCTGAAATTAATTTAAAAAATCTGATTGGCTGTTTGTGGCTCCACCCACTTTAGTGAATTTGGACCCCAGTCACCCAATAACTGACTGTATCAGGTTTGAGACCTCTGCCATTAAAGGATACCACAGCTGAATAAACAGATAACTCCAGTGTGTGTGTGTGGGGGGGGGGTCAAAAGTACATACTGTGACCTCCTCCTGCCCCCTCCGTCTGCCGCTGTTCATGCACTATTCATGCCGGTGTCCCGGCGACTTGCTTGACCCTTGACCTGAACATATTTCTTCCCTCTTCACTTCTGGCCGGCGCATAGCTTTCGGCTCAGAAGCACGCTGTCCTCTCCGTCTAATCTGGGCTGCGTGTGCGCTCATGCTAATCATGTGACGCTTGGTGTATTGGAACACACACGCAGCCCAGATTAGACGGAGTAAAATGTAATGTAAATGTTCCCCCTTGAAAATCAATAGGTACATTTTGATTGGCTGTTTTTAGGCTCCACCCACATTTTTGAATATTAATCCCAGTCACCCAGTGGCCAATTGTGTCAAGTTTGGGAACCCTGCCATGTAAAAAATTAAGTTGTTGGCGCAGCACAATTTTTCTAACCTTCACTCTATCAAGTTTATCAGCTTTGGGGTCCTTGGTATCAATACTTTGTATATTATCATTGAAAAATAAACAAATCTGATTGGCTGTTTGTGGCTCCGCCCCCTTTCTGAATTTGAACCCTAATCACCCAGTGACCGACTGTACCAGGTTTAAGGCATCTGCTATTAACAGTATAAGAATGGTAGCAGCTTAAACATCCCCTTTGAAAATCGAAAGGTGAATTTCTATTGGCTGTTGTAGGCTCCACCTACCTTCCAAATTCTTAATCTCATTCACCCAGTGACCAACTGTGCAAAGTTTGAGAACCCTGCCATTAACGGTGTAAGAATGCCTACAGTTTATATTTTCCTAGTCAAATTTGTTTTTGGCTCTGCCCACTTTTTGTAACCTGGACACACAGTCACTCAATGACCAAGTTTGTGAGCTTTCAGGTTCCTGGCATCAAAAATGTGTGAATGGAAGCAGTTTATCCACCAAGGAAATCTGATTGGCTGTTTGTGGCCCCGCCCCTTTAGTGAATTTGGACCCCAGTTACCCAAAGACACACTGTAGGAAGTTTGAAGCCTCTGCCATTAACAGTGTAAGAATGACAGCAGTTTAAATATTCCCCTTGAAAATCAATAGGTGAATTTTGATTGGCTTTTTTAGGCTCCACCCACTTTCTTGAATCTTAATCGAATTCACCCAGTGACCAACTGTGGCAAGTTTGAGAACCCTGCGATTAACAGTGTAAGAATGGTTGCAGTTTACATTTTCCCATTGAAAATGAACGGCTGAAATTTGATTGGCTGTTTTATGCTCCGCCCACTTTTCCTAGATTTGTAACCTCGGTCACCAAGTGACCAACTGTGCCAAGTGTGGG
Organism: Hyperolius riggenbachi; assembly: GCF_040937935.1. Classification (NCBI taxonomy): domain Eukaryota; kingdom Metazoa; phylum Chordata; class Amphibia; order Anura; family Hyperoliidae; genus Hyperolius; species Hyperolius riggenbachi. The sequence continues at coordinate 405,450,002 of NC_090650.1, forward strand.
GACTCTGGCTTGATTACTGGCAGAATGGCAGCCTTTTACATTTTTTCCATTGACTTGAATGGATGAAATCTGATTCGCTGTTTGTAGCTCCGCCCACGTGTGCAGGGACCCCCAGAACATATCATCCCAGGTAGTAAGGGATCTGTATACCAAGTTTCGTTCAAATCGGTCAAGCCGTTTTCGCGTGATCGCGGCACATACACACACACATACATACATACATACATCCGATTTTATATATATAGATGGAATCTCCTTGAAATGTAGTGTAATTTTGAGGACAATAGCATGTATTGGGGCTTTGCTATTAACCCCTAAATTACACACAAAATTACGCGAAAATATAAATGGATTACACAAAATCAATTGAACATTCAAATTGCAATTACGTATGGCCGTAATTGCAAAAAAATACATAACATTTTGTGTAATCATAATTAGCAGATTACAAGCATCCCTAATAGTGTTGCTCGGATACCCCCTTTTAAAATCCGGATATTTGAACTTTTCGACATCTGAACATAACCGGATATCTGTACCCAGTATCTGGGAAATCCGAATTGATTCAGATATCCAGATAGAAAATCAGAAGTGGCTTGTAAATAATTTAAATTGGCTTAAATTGCTTCCAAAACACTCTCTCTCTCTCTCTCTCTCTTTCTCTCTCTCTAGGACTGAATGCCTGTGGAAGGTATTTTGGCAATTGAAGGCTTCTGCTCGGATATCCCAACTAACTATTCGCCCGGATTTCGGATTTCACATGGGAAATCCGATTTTGCTCGGATAGTGGTATTCGGATTTACAAAGATATCCAGAATCCGATTCAAAGTTTGGATAGGGGGAAAAGTTTCGATTATCTGGGTAGTTCGGATACCCTGAATATTGGATGAGCATTACTGATCCCTAATAATAATAATAATAATAATAATAATACAGAAATAAGATTGTGCTTTTTTTTTTGTTAACTCACCAAGCATACTGTATATGGCCACAGCTAGGACTAAATAGGGGTAGATAGGTAGGCCCATATGCAATTAACTTTTTCTCCTGAGTTATCTTCTAGGAGATAATTTTCATCTTTTTTTTAAAATAATTTTTCAGCATTTTGCAACAGAAAAAGCACCAGGAAGAAGGTGAAATGGTGCTATCAAAATTAGTTTGAGTATTTTCTTGCTTGCTGGTGGTTAAAGTCAATGGGAAACTTGAGAAAAAAAATCAAACAGATACTTACCTAACGAGAGGGAAGGCTCTGGGTCCTATAGAGCCTTCCCACTTCTCTCATGGTCCCCTCATTGCAGCACTGGCTCTCCCATTTGAATCCTCCACTGGAGGAGGCTTTGGAAGTATTCAGGAGCCGGGTGCTCCCCAAGACGGGTGGCTTTGTACTGTGCCTGCATGAGCATGTGAGGGAGAGTGCTTGCACAGGCGCAGTACGGAGCTGCCCATCTTCGGGAGCATTCGGGCTACCAAAGACTTCCCAATTTTCCTGCAGTGGCTACTGTGGGAGCCATCGCTGGAACGAGGGATCCATGAGTGGTACGGGAAGGCTCTATAGGATTGAAATGTGGCGTTTGTGTAAAAAACGATAAACAGTGGTAAGTGATTGTCCCAACAGTTGCCCATTCATCAATATGAACAGCATTTAAACGCTTGGCATCAGCCAATTAAAGGATCTACATTTGCTGCCTGCAGCAGGCCCTCTGTCAGAATAACATTAGAAATCCTAATGAAACCAGATTTGTACCGTACTAGATCTGACAGCAGAATTGCACAGAAAGTGGCAGCAATCTCTCCAGGTTGCTCATCTTGTGATTGATCATCTGATTGATTGCAGATACCAATTGTCTCATCTGGCTGTGAAAGCAGCTGGACACAGCCAGGCTCAATAAGAACATGTTACCTAATCTAATTAGTCAACTGCTATGTTCCCAATGCAGCTCTATTGTCACTGATTTCATTTAAAGGATTATAAAATCTTTCTTTTCAAAAGTGTTGCTCTTCTTGCTGATATGAATATTATCATTCTAAGGTGTGTTCTGATGCTTTTCATAGCTAAGACTCAGATTTCATGTATTCGTCTTCTTCCTGTGTCTTCAATAGGGATAAGCAGCCTACAGATAATCAATATGAGTGGTCTTCAGATAACAATGAAGATTTTTTTTGTAAATGACACAGCCACAAATAATATGTTTAAAGCGGATCTGAGATGAAAAACGAACTATGACAAATATCCAAAGTTTAGATGGTTTACACAGCAAATCTAGCTGCAAACAGCTTCAACAGTTTATGATTATCTATTCCCGTGATACAATGAGGGCAGCCATCTTCTGTCTGTCATATTACACACAGGCAAGCTGATCTGCATCTCCACCCCTCAGCCTGTGAAAACAGCTGACTCGTGTCTGTGCAGGCCATCCCAGCAATGTCAACCGCGGAAATTGGGTCCCGATCCTCACAACAGCAACATCCATCAAAGATGTGTATGTACATCCACGCTGTGGCCAAGGCACTAAAGCAACACATTACAGCATGGGAACACACAGCCCACTAACTTGTGTGGGCATAATTACATCTCTGTTATCCTAACACATTATATGCACCATGTTTCTGGATGATAAACACATTTTATAAATATTCGCTAGGCTATTTAACTAGTTAAGGACCGCAGTGATTGAGATCTACGCCCTGTATTGGTGGGCTCCTGGCTGGCAGGGCGTAGATCTCAATCACTGTCTGCAGCGTGCATCTGCCGTTTCCGCCGCTACCCGCTGATCGTGCCCCTCAAACCCGACGATTCTCACCGCATCTCACAGGCTCTGCCTGTCTCTATGATGGCAGAGTCATGTGAGCCGGTCAGGAGCCGATTTCATTGGCTCCTGGTCGTGTCTATCAATGTAAGCCATTCCCATTGGCTTACATTGAAAAACAGGGTCAGGAGCCAATGAAAGCGTCTCCTGACCGGCTCACATGACTCTTCCGTCATAGAGATGGTAGAGTCTATATCCTGAGAGTCTCGGCGAGCGGCGATGACGGCGGTTGCGGCGGGTATGTGCGGCGATTCGTCGGGATTCCGTCGGGATTGGACCAGCGGTCTCTGGTCTTTAAGTGCCCAGACACCGCTGGTCCTTAAATGGTTAAAGAATGCGTGCACACTGTCAGGAATCTTCCAGATGTTAGACCAGATTTGGGGCCATTTTTTTCCAAGGGGGGTATTTAACATTATTTCCCATTTATTACAATATGGTGGAGGTTCATCATATTTTGAGAGTGCCAAAAAGTCATGCAATACGGATATTGTTTTTGGAGGTCTTTTACAGAAAAAGAGGAGTTTCTCTATATCATTAAGTTCTCTCCTAATGGGCTTATTCTTGTTTAAGTAGCTTTTGACTTGTTTCTGCCACCATGCTTCTATATTTTTAGGTTCGTTCAACACACCAGAGATCTTTAACTCCTCATTTCCCAGCATATGCAGCACACGTGTGTCCTGTGCAAGGCTGTTAACTACAAGCCAGCGAGGGGTGGATGCGGGTGGGAAATCTGGATTATCCCTCAAAGTGGTGAAGGGGGAGAGCCCTGTCTTTTTCTGCCACTGTATAATTAAAGCATATAAGGTTTTTAATGTAGGCTTTATGAGAGGGTGAGTCGTAGAGTGAATCAGATTATTTATATTTGTCGGGTGCCAGGAAAAAACCATCTCCAGGTCAATTTCCTCCTTTTCTAGTAGGGGCCAAACTTTATTTCTTATTTTTGAAGATATTTCTATTTTCCAGTCTAAAACTCTAGATAGTAGTATGCTTTTATAGTAATCCAAAATATCCGGAGCAGACACACCTCCTGACAGTGACTTACAAATGCTTCAATATAAAATAATAGTAAGGTGGTATTTTACACCTGCACGGGCAGGGAAGCTGTCTAGCTCAACTGATATTAAATGCTGGAGATGTGGATTGGGACATGGTACGGAGGTTCACATGTGGTGGGATTGTCCAATAGCCGAAAGTCTTTGGAGAGAATTTATCCAATTTGGTAGGAGTGTTATAGACCATAGCTTTTGCATTTCTGCCACCACTGCTATACTGGGTATAACAGACCAAGAAGAAAACAGGGAGAGCAGATTTTTGAAGGAAATAGGCACTTTAGTGGTTAAAAACATATTAGCGAAATATTGGAAAAGCTCAGAAGCCCCAGTCTTTTCTGAATGGCTTATGAGAATGGAAGTGCTGTGTGAAAGCCCAGGGGTGGATGTGGATGAGATAGTTTCAAATCAACTCATAGCTATGAGAGAAATTTGGAGGGCGCTGAAACCCTAGAGAGGAGAGAGGAAAAATCAAAAGAGGGAGACCGAAGAGTAGCGTAGTGTATGTGTGTATATGACTGTGATCTAAGTTTGAATGAAAAGTTGAATGTAGAATGCATGGGTTGTGGATGTGTATTAGTTGGAATTGGCAAAAAAATAAGTGTGTGGTGCTGCTCGTGAAGAATAATAAAGAAAAGAGCCAATGATGCAAAGTTTTACGTATACCTTGATGGTATAAAAGGGCGAGGACTCAATGCATGATGCTTGGGGTGTCAGTATTTGAGTGTTTTCAGCTGAGGCTAAAAAAAAAGAAAAGAAAAAAAAAAAAAAAAAAAAAAGAATGCGTGCACAATGCAACACACATGGGGCCGTAGGCAATTCACTTTTTCACCTGAGTTTTCTGCTAGGTGATATTTTCACAACATGTAAATAAAATGCCTTTTACACCACCAGCAAGCAAACCAATACTCAAAATAATTTTGACAGTTCTTTTTCATATACTTTTTGGTACTTTTTCCATTGCAAAGTACTAAAAAGTTAATTTAAATTGAAGATGTAAAATTATCTCCTAGAGAAAACTCAGGAGAAAAAATGAATTGCATATGAGCCATGACGTTCTAAACTTTACATGCACAGAGTGCACATAAACCTACTGTAAAGCCTAGTATCTCATACCGGTAAAGGCTTTACATCACAACATCTGAAACCCAAGAGGCATTCACACTTATCAGATTGAGACTACAGCATTTAGTAACTGAGAAAGCTGGTATAGTCCAGTGACACACTTTGAAAAAAGATTTCAGGTTTGGAATGTTTTTGTGAAAATAACCACCTGTTTCTGTATACGGAAATGACTAAGAAAGAGGAAGGAAGTCAGCTCCTGCTCCATATGCACAAAAAGCATGGGCTCAGGAAATGCAGGACTGGCCCCTTATATTGACCAGAATGAGCACCAGGATATGCAGGGATAACTTTAACCTCCCTGGCGGTGCATTTCTGTCTGGAATTATGAGTCAAAAGCGGTACATTTTTTTTCAAGAATTTTCAGCCTCCAATTCTTAAGTCATAATTTACCAAAATATGACAGAATAAAAGCCCGGTAGACATTTTGCATATAAATAAAAGACTAGAACACAAAGTTTGTGAATTAATTAAGTTTATGAAGACCCTTACACATTTTTAAACTGTACAAATAAGAGAGTAGTGAAAGTCAGGGCAGAGGTTGGTGCTGGCGGCAGGCAGAAAGCATTCAAAATCAGGGGAAAAAAATCGGTAACAGTATGAGAGAAGCACAGAAGCAGTTGGGAACCAAATGGCTATATTGTTATCATCCTGTGCTTTCAAATAAGCTTTTCTGCCATCTTTGCCATTTCAGTCGGGTGACACAGGGGAGAGATCAAAGTACAACTTGTGATTAGATACAAATGAGGCTAAACTCTATATATACACATGTACATACATACACGTACGTACGTACGTACGTACGTACATACATACATACATACATGTACATACACATACATATATGTATGTATGTATATATATATATATGAGTGTGTATATATATATATATATATATATATATATATATATATATATATATATATATATATATACATATATATATATATATATATATATATACATATATATATACATATATACAGTATGTATACACATTATATAATTATATATATATATATTTATAAAAAAAACATGCAGATCACTTTTTTTTATGATTTCTTCAGCCCCATGCGACTCTTCAGGGCCACTGTAGAATGGTGTCCCGCCCCCGCCCCGTGACCTCATGCGCACCGCCGCTCTGATTGGTTGCCGGGTCCCCGGAACAAGAGCGGGGCTGTGGGGATCCCGGCGGCCAGTGATCTACAGTACAAAGGCCGGGGAGAGCCAGGGGAGATGGTGGAGTCCCGCTGCGCAGCAGCGATCGCGCACGGGACTCCTAAAGAGCAGGGAATTCCCTAGCCCGACATGAGCTCGGGCTTACTGCTTGCAGCTCATCTCTCCCAGCCCGAGCTCAGGTCGGGCTTACCGCCAGGGAGGCTACGAAGGGGCTGCTTAATATTTGCAAAAGTAAGGGGTCGGGGTCGGCGGTCACTGTACACACGCCTGACTATCGGCTGAGGCAGTCGTTATTGGCCCCTTTAGCCAGGCATGTGTATACATTTCTGGCAATTACTATTTTATTTCATTTGTATTTATTTTTTTATTCTTGTGGAATAGTGAAGAGTTATAATCACTTTCAACTTTTTGTAGCTGTCCCACATTTTCTGTTGCTGGATCCTGGAGGTTCTTTGAGAATTACTGTGAACAGTAAGTGAGGGGAAATCCCTTCACTGAGTGAGGACACTGCACACTGTAAAATAAAATAAAAAATAAAAACAAAACAAACAAACAAAACCTTTCGGGTTTGTTTGTAAAACTAAAAAGAAAAAAAGCCCCTACTTTCCACTTAATTTTTAAAATCTATTTTAGTTTAATGTATTGAAATCTATTTTTCAGGGTTTTTTTTAACAAGAATTATAAAAGAAAGAAGAAAACATTTTAATTAATATGCTAGGGTAGAAAAAAATGAAATGAAATTAATCTGAAGATCACCAAAGTGGTAACTGGTCAGAAAGTTGCGTAAACAAAGCATACAAATGCCCCACTGACTGGTAGTGAAATGGCTAAAAGTTGGAAATCAATACCAAAAAATGGAGAACGCTGGCATATATGGGAAAAAACTCCAAGTTTTGGGGTGAGCTGGTGTGTTCAACTGTAAATATGGAGATGGAGACCAATACGTGATTGTGGAAATCCAGACGACACATTAAAACATGAGGGGAAAAGGGTCCTATCTTACGGAGCAATGCTTTTCAGCGCTGCTAGATTTGGGCGCAGCCGGCGCCTCCATAGACTTCAATAGGAATCATTCCTATTGAAGCGCTCAGTGAGTAACGTCGGCGCCGTCAGAAGACGGAACCGAAGTTGCTTAAAAACATAATAATTCGGCCTCCAGCAATCGCTGGAAGCCGAATTATTTCATTCCCCCACTATCCATGGCGGCCTGGAGGGGGAATAGTAATTAAATCGGCCCGGACTTGTGCAGAAGCAGGATCAGCTATATACCGCTGTATCCTGCGCCCAAGTCTACCGGCGCCGATTTCAAATGTACTCCCTATCTTACCCCTTTTGTCCTGTTATAAATTTGCTGAAAAAAAATTTTCATCCCAGAAATGCAGTAGAATCAGCAGAATCTCTTCCTACCAGCTTTATTCAAACTCCAATATCCTTATACAATCCAAAATTATTTCTTGTATTTTTTTTTTTTGCCTGAACTTGGAGATTTACAACTTTTAATCTTCTCCAGAAACCTTCTTAATAATCTTTTAAACTCGCCTGTAGATTTTTTTTTTTTAAACTAGAGACCAAATCTGAAATGTGTAGTTTTGGCCTTGAAAGATTTTGCAGCCTCTGCTGCCTGGTAAACAAGCTCAGAATAATCTCTCCCAGGAAGAGACGAGATATTCAAAAAGACAGAGAAAGGTTAAGAAGAAGCCCTACAGCTCCGGCACTCAGCAGCACAAATCAGATCTGTTCCTGTCATTCCACACTGACTCCGTTAAACCAGCAGCTTCCCAATGTCATCTTGACAGCTGTGTTAAACTGATAATATATCTTTGTTTCGGTAGATGCAGCCAGCGGAGTGAAGGATTTTATCCAAGCGACAGGCCGCACATTTCCTTTCTTAATAAGGTATGATACTTTTTGCTGTGATTCTCTTACCTTGCTATTACGTGCTAGATCTGCAAATGAAAAGGCCTGTCTTCATCTATTAATTCTAAATGTAATCACATAAAGCAGACCAATACCGCGAGATCAAGATAGCTGCCATTGCTGGCCTCTAGTGTTGAGAGAAGAAATTCACTAAACAGAAATTTGCCGCAAAATTCCAGAGAGAGCATGTGCAGAATTTTCATGTAAGTTGTAGGACACTTTGTCTTTTTACCATCTGATATATTGGTTGGAAAAAAGGACTTCTTTTTGTTCTTTTGAAGTGTTTGCACCACAGTGACACCCTCCTAGCAACCAACTGAAACATGTCAATTGGCATTAAAGTGAACCCGAGGTGAAAATAAACAATTGTATTTATCCTCCTACTCTTACTCCTAAAAATGACCCTTTTTTTAGATATAACATAGTTTAATTTTATATCTAACCATTTATGCTGCCTGGACGTGATTGTCACATTCAGGTGGCTGCTGTAGTGCTGCTGCGTGATCCCGCTCACACGCCCGCATGCGCACATGTTGTCCCCCATTAGCCTGGAGATCAAGTCCCTGGTAGAAAGACCGACGGCTTCTTATTAGAAACCGCAGTCTTTCTGATAAAAAAAACAGTTTCCCATCCTCCTTATGCTTCCTGGAAGCGAGAGCGTTCGCTTCCAGGACTAAAACATTTTTTAGGGAGTGTGGCCGTCTTGTGGCCAAATAGTAAAACTACATCTACATACATGTTTCAATGAAGTAAAAACACATCATTACATTTAAAATGAACTGTTTACCTCCCGCACCAAAAATTACCCAAATAAAATTTATAATAAAAAATAAAATTACAATAAAAAAAAGCATAAACAGTTACTTAAGGGTCTGAACTTTTTTAATATGCACATGAAGAGGGTATATTACAAACATTTTTTAAATTATAAGCTTGTAAATAGTGATGGACGCAAAACTGAAAAAATGCACCTTTCATAATTTAAATGGTGTAATAACCGGGGAACAAATGGGCAAATAAAATACATAGGTTTTAATTATGGTAGCATGTATTATTTTAAAGTTATAATGGCCAAAAACTGAGAAATAATGATTTTTTTTCCCATTTTTTTCTTAATAATCCTGTGAAAATGCATTTAGAAAAGAATAATTCATAGCAAAATGTACCACCCAAAGAAAGCCTAATTGGTACACATACACTAACCGAATAGGAAAGAGTACCAGGGAATATAATGCATCAAACACTTAAGTCCAGAAAGACATTGCCCTATAGGTACAAGTATAAAAGCGTATAACTTTAATATTTATATTCAAAGTTAAGAAATTGAGATTCCAATGTTATGGATATTTTCCTGTGGAGGGATCAAGTGATCCACCTTGCCCGGCTGTGGGGGTCTTAGCTTATCCCCCTGGATGCCTGTATAACAGTGCTAAATCCAGGTGTAGCTATCCCACAGGCAGGTAGATGCCTTCACATAAAATCGGTGTACAGGTGGGATAGTGAAACACTACCTAGCTATTCAGTGGGATATGACAAATTGGTGTGTTCACTTAAAGGTCTGGTCCCCCTGTACAACCATCTAAAACGGGTGGTTTTATAACATATAAAACATTTAGTGCAGAGTGCTGTACATGGACTTTAACATGGACATGTTTCACCAAAAGGCTTCATCAGAAAGTGTGCTATACATATATACAGTTACTACATAAATATCATACACCATATTTACAAAGATTACAAAAAACCCATCATAATAGGCCCCAGTCAGAGCGGAAATGCCTGGTTTGGCATGGTTTACCAGAGGGGCAGGGAGAGGCAAAGATCTGTTCGCAGATTGACACGACCAGAGGCCGAGCTACAGCGGAAAGCTCTGCCTCCCCGGGCAGCAAAATCCACGACCAAGAAAGTCGGATTTCTGCCCCGAGGATTTGGGGGGAAAGAAGCATCATTCAGCCATGGGATAGCGGCGTTTCAGTAAGCGCCATACTACTCTATGGGAATTGTAAGTAAAAATAGATATTTTTTAAATCTTCAGAGACCCTTGAAAATAAGCAGTTGACTCTTAACAACAGGCTGAGAAGGTTTTACTGCGGGGAAATTGAAAGGGTCATTGGCTCTGCTCTGTTTTATAGTTTAAAAGACAGAGTGTGGCTTGTAAACTGCAAATATGACAGAATGATGCAATGTTATAAAAAAAAAAGCTATATATCTGAAAATAAAAATATGAGACTCTTATCTTTGCTACTAATGTCCTATTCCTTATCCGTACTACACATGCAGTTCGTTATGTCATCATTTTTTTCGTTCCAGGTTTGCTTTAACCACTTCAGGATTCTGCGTACGCTTAAGTATGCCCCTGAATCCTGAAGTGGATTCCATGGAAACGGCTGCTCGTATGAGCGGCCGTTCCATGTCAGTTCATGGAGGGTGTCTCCGTGAACACCCTGCGAGCCGCCGATCGCGGCTCGCAGGGTAAATGTAAACACATGGGGAAGATCTTCCCCGGTGTTTACATATATACGGCGCTGCTGCGCAGCAGCGCCGTAGAGGAGATCGGCGATCCCCGGCCTCTGATTGGCTGGGGATCACCGGCATCTGATAGGCTAAAGCCTATCCCATCAGGCGCAGGACGGAAATCCGTCCTGCGCCGCTCACAGGGGGAGGGAGAGGGGAAGGAGGCCAGGAAGCGCTGCGGAGGGGGGCTTTGAAGAGAGCTTTGATCAGACCCCCCCCAGCAGGATATCCCCCTAGTGGGGAAAAAGGGGGGAAGTCGGATCGCCCTGGCTGCTATCTGATCGGTGCTGCGGGCTCTAGAGCCCATGCAGCACCGATCAGCAAAATACCACCCTGGCACAGAAGTGGTTAAGCACTGCTATTTGACTTACTTAAAAAATATAGTTTAAAAGCTGATTCTAAGTGCATTATTACACTATAGCTGGTAATTAGTGTTCAAGGCTGAAATTTAACAATGGAAAGTTCCCAACAAGGGTAAATTGGTAACCAATTTTGACTTAAGTATAACATATCAAACCCCAAGAACCAAATTGTTCACTTACCTTCATAATATATTTTAAAGCCGTGCGCGCTTACAGCGAAGTCACTGGTGAGCCGCAATGAGAACACGGGCCCCGTACTCGTCACTGGAGGCGGGAGGAGAAATCCTGTTAGCCTGAAATAAAATATAAATAAATGTTCAGGAAAAAAATATCATGTTCATTCAAAGTGACGCATTATGAAACCCACACTTATTGTTGAAATTGGGAATGGGGCAGAGGTTTTACCAGATCCAGAAATGGATGGAGCACTGAAGCATGTCCAGTATGCACTGGTAGGCTAGACACTGCATATGCAGCACCGGGCCAACCAAGAGGCAGGGTGAGGAAGGTTTCTCGGGTAGCAGAAGTGGGGGGAGCGGCACCCGCCTGGCCGTGGTTGGCGGAACGCCAAGCTGGAGGGGGTAGCAGTTAGGAAGGGAGAGCAGTGGGCACAGTGGTGGGGAGGGGGTCAGACCCCCCCCCCTCACCTTGGCCCCCCCTTCCATGCTCCTTCTCCAGCTGTTTGCTCAAAATGTAATTATGGTCAGCCAGGCAGTGGGGAGAACAATGATTTACCTACTTCCTGGATCATGCACTACTCTCCCCGCTGCCTGGCTGACCATAATTCAATTTTGAGCAAATAGCTGGAGGGGGAGAGCGGACGGGGGGGGGACTAAGGTGAAAGAGGGGGGGGGGGGGTCTGACCCCTCTCCCCACCACTGTGCACACTGCTCCCCCTTCCTGGCTGCTACCTCCTCTAGGCTTCCTATACTGGGGGGGCCATTATACTACCTGTGGGAGGGCATCCTCACAAGTGTTCCTCAGGCATCAAAAAGTATAGAACCGGCCCTGTGCATACGTATGTGTATGCCGGCAGTAATCTGGGCGCAGCGAATAATAGCTCACTCGAATGCCTCTCAAATCCCCGGCTATGTAAAATACTATTCCCATCTGAGTCATAGCAACTCGGAGGGAGATGTAATTTGGGGATTGCCGGAATCCTGAATTACCCTTACACGCCCCCCACACAGTATAGCTTTACGGCACCTAGTATCAGAAACCACCTGCTTGTAGACACTGACTACATACTCCAGGCTATACATAGCACTAGCATTAACATTCTTTGTGTTTCTTGAAGGGAACCTAAGGTAATAGGGATATGGTGGCTGGCATATTTAATGTTAAATAATGCACATTCCCTGGCTGTCCTGCTGATTCCTGCCTGTCATACTTTTAGTCATTGACTAGTGATGGGCGAACATCCAGATGTTCGGGTTCGGGGGGGTTCGGCCGAACATGCCCCCGATATTCGGCATGTTCGGGCCGAACCCCGAACCCAACCCGAACATGTCCCTTTGGGGCCCCTATAGGGTCCCAGCATAAAGGGAGAGCATGCCCCGAGCGCGGGGGGGGGGGGGGGGGGGGGTCGGAAATGCCCCCCACACCTCCCAGCTAAGCTCTCCCTTCTGCTGGACCCTATAAAATTAAATAGAAGTCCCCTGTCCTCTTCCTGCCAGCCTGCTACAGGTACTTTGGGGGACTTCTATTTAATTTTATAGGGTCCAGCAGAAGGGAGAGCTTAGCGGGGAGGGGTGGGGGGCATTTCCGACACCCCCCCCCCCCCCGCGCGCGCGCGCTCGGGGCATGCTCTCCCTTTTTGCTGGGACTCTATAAGGGGCTTTGTTCAGCTGGACACCATGAGGTGTTCGGGGGGTGCCGAACCGAACCCGAACAGGCCAAAATCCGGGCGAACCCGAACAGTGGCGAACACTGTTCGCCCATCACTATCATTGACCCTGAATAAGTACGCAGATCAGATGTTTCTGACAGACTTGCTCGATCTGGTGCACAGCGGGAACGGCATGCAATTTCAGGACGATCAACGAATGTGACGAAACCCCTTACATTGTCCCCTCAATGTTAAGTGTCCAGTGCATGTTATACATTACCGTTCTGCCACGTTCGCTAGTCCCCGCAGGCTCCGGGCACACACCACTCTCTATACACATGCATCCCACGTGGCTAGTAAGGGGCACGTGTATAACGCCAGTCGTCATACAGCGGCCACGTTACTAGGCAACCACATGGCGTGCGTGTATGCAAAACAGAGTGCACCCGGAGCCTGCAGGGACAAGCAGAGGTCGCGGACAGGTAATGTATAACCTGGGCATTGGGGTTACCACTTAACATGAGCGGAAAAGCGATGGGGCGACGAGGAGGTGGATATGGCGTCACAAGGCCAATTCTTATCAGATTTGATTAGAGAGAGATTTGTCTCTTGGTCGAATCTGCCCATCATTGCTAGATGTATGGCTAGGATAAGGCTTCTTTTCCATTGGAGGTTGTACTGTGTGTTTGTTGAGCAGATCAGCCTTACCAGCTGATGGCCATGAATGCTTTCTGGCTTCAATTTCATGTAGGCTAATGGCACAGTAGTTTCTAACATTACACATGTTTTTATTGTTTGAAACATGGTGGTGTTACCTAGATGCAAAAAAAAAAAAAAATGTGACATGTCACATCTGAGGACGGCAACCACTGTGCTTAGATGTAACTTCATAGCAGGGCTGACTTTAAAGTGTAACTGCCGGGCATAAAATCAATTCTTTATTTTTATCTGGTAAACAAGTAATAAGGATGCTAACCAGGCAATCCAAAAGTTAAAATCACTATTGCTTTTCTTGTTGATAAATGACCATTCCCCAGTTTACCTGACTCTTATTTGGTATACACAAAGTTTGGTACACAAAAAGGCAGGGCATGCTGGGTTGTCCTTTTTTGCTTCTCTACATCCCCTCAGACTTAACTAGTGCAGCCTGATTAGCTGAAGCCTCCTTCCCTCTTGTTTTCCTCTCCCACACCTCTGTTCCTCTCTGATTGGCCAATATTTCTCATGCTGAGGCAATGGGCTTGATTCTCAAAAGAGTGCTAACTGTTAGCACAGCTGTTAGCACGAGTTTTTGTCCATTTTAGCGCTTTTCTGCGTGAAAAAACGGTTTTCGCGTTAACGCAATTTTTTCGTGCCTTAACGTTCACGTTTGCGCAACAACGCAAATTTATCACGTGAACGTTAACGCGTGAAAAATTCGCATTAACGCGCGAATGTGTGCACACTGGAGCGATGTAATTTTGTAAAACTCCCCCATAGCATTGCATTAGCAAGAGCTGTTCAAAACCACTAGAGCTTAAAAAGCTCTTGTAGTGTTCACCAGCCCTAAGCAACACTGTTAGTGCTGATTAGTGTTGGGCGAACAGTGTTCGCCACTGTTCGGGTTCTGCAGAACATCACCCTGTTCGGGTGATGTTCGAGTTCGGCCGAACACCTGATGGTGTTCGGCCAAACCGTTCGGCCACATGGCCAAACTAAGAGCGCATGGCCGAACGTTCCCCGAACGTTCGGCTAGCGCTGTGATTGGCCGAACGGGTCATGTGGTTCGGACCCGAACGCGCTCTGATTGGCCGAACTGTCACGTGGTTCGGGTAAATAAATACCCGAACCACGTCATATCTCCGCCATTTGTCTGTGGGTTTAGCTTTGGGTAGGCAGGCAGGGTAGTTTGCGCTCCAGCCACGCTAGCCAGGGTCCCCCCAGTCATTGTGTCGCTGCTGGGAATAGTAGTACACCGCTCGCTCAGCCACACTATATAGCATTCTGTTTACTGCCACTCTGTGTACCTCGCTCAGCCACACTATATAGCATTCTGTTTACTGTTCTGTGTCTGCTGGGAATAGTAGTACACCGCTCGCTCAGCCACACTATATAGCATTCTGTTTACTGCCACTCTGTGTACCTCGCTCAGCCACACTATATAGCATTCTGTTTACTGCCACTCTGTGTCTGCTGTAAATAGTAGTACACCGCTCACCCGCCACTGTATAGCATTGTGCTCTGTGTCGCTGCTGGGAATAGTGGTACACCGCTCACCCGCCACTGTATAGCATTGTGCCCTGTGTCGCTGCTGGGAATAGTGGTACACCGCTCAGCCACACTATATAGCATTCTGTTTACTGTTCTGTGTCTGCTGGGAATAGTAGTACACCGCTCGCTCAGCCACACTATATAGCATTCTGTTTACTGCCACTCTGTGTACCTCGCTCAGCCACACTATATAGAATTGTGTTTACTGCCACTCTGTGTCTGCTGGGAACAGTAGTACACCGCTCGCTCAGCCACACTATATAGCATTGTGTTTACTGCCACTCTGTGTCTGCTGGGAACAGTAGTACACTGCCGCTCACTCAGTCACCCCATTACTATATAGCATTGCTGGGATCTGTAGTACTCTGCTCACCCACCCATACCATTGTACTGCCAGTCACTGTGTATATTGCTGGGATCTGTAGTACTTCACTCACCGTCAACCACTATATAGCATTGCGTACTCTGCCAGTCAGTGTGTATATTGCTGGGATCAATAATACTACACTCAACGTCAACCACTATATGAGCTCACCATGAGTTCCTCAGAGACCTCCGCTGTGAGCAGCACTCCCAACAACAGCAACAGCCAACGCCCCACGCAAGCTATAACATCCACCCCAGCAGCCAGTGGTCAGCAGCAGCCCTCCCCGGAGGAGAACGTTGTGTCCATCGGTCCGGCGCCAGAGCGATTATTGAGGGCTGCCATTGAGGAGATGATGGGGCCTGATGTGGAGGAGGAGGTCGGGCTCAGGCCAGCATCCCAAGTTAATGTTGAGGACGATGAGGGGTCTGTGTCTGGGGATGTTGGGGTGGCAGAGGTGGTGGGTGGGTCAGACTCAGGAGAAGAGTTGTATGATGAGGATGATGATCGGGACCATCTGTATGTGCCTCAGAGTCCGACCCCGGAAAACATGTTGTATCGTGTGTTTAGGTACTAAAATCTGCGTTCCCACTTCCCAGTACTGCCCGGGTCCACGGATCCATATAATTTTTTGGGCAGCACTATCAAACTGTGGTACTATGAGTGAGTTGCCATGGTCCTTCTGTGCTGTCACACTCACCGTCTGTCTGCAGATGGATTGTTCAACACAGCTACGCCATCTGACATGTAGTCCTTGACCATCTTCTCCAGGCGATTGGTGTTGGAGGACGTGGAACTGCCCGATTGCTGTTCTGTGGGCTGCTGCATGGGTGTCAAAAAATGTTCCCACTCCAAGGACACTGCCAATACCATTCCCTTTTGGGCACTAGCAGCAGCTTGTGTTCTTTGCTGCCCTCCTGGTCCTCCTTGGTTTGCTGAAGTCAGTCTGTCGGCGTACAACTGGCTAGAGAAGGAGGAGGATGTCAATCTCCTCTCTAAAGTCTCCATCCTCAAGGGCCTGCTGGAATTGTTCCATTTTTGACCTGTTTGACACTTTCTTCAATCAGTTTTTTAACATTGTGTTTGTATAAACTGGGTATAAACCCAGTAATTGGTGTTGTCCAGAATAATGAATAATAATGAATAGTGAATAATGCGCGGGCCGCGTTCAATGCAGTCTAGCATGAATTGAACCATGTGTGCCAGAGAGTCCTGCCAGACTCCTCTGTCTTCATGTTCTTGTGAGCGTTGTAATTGTTGTGATGCACCATATTCGTCACCAGCATCACTTTCTTCCTCTTCTGCTGTCCATTCCCGCTAAATTGTGGAAGTCCAACGTGCACCGCTCTGTCCCTCGGCAGTGGGGGCATCCAATTCTGCTCCAACTCCAGCTGTTCCTCGTCCTGTTCTTTGTCATAGCTGGGACCAGCGTTTCCTGAGGCAGGTTGCCTGATGTTGGTATCATCACGCTGATCGTTTTCATCTTCAGATTCCCCCACTTGCATCATGCCAGCGGTTTCCATCTTCAACATTGATTTCTTCAGTAAACACAGCAGTGGTATTGTAATGCTGACTGTAGAGTTGTCACTGCTCAGTCACAAGCAACGTGGATTGCTCAAAATTTTGGAGGACTTGGCAGAGATCCAACATGGTGGCCCAATCAGATCCACAGAAGCTTGGTAGCTAGCTGCTGGAATGCGCCTCAGCACTGCGCAAAAGCGTGCTAGCATGTGCAGCGTAGAATTCCAGCGCGTAGGGAGGAACATCACCCAGCGAGCGATGGTGCGCTAGATTGAAGCGCTCCTGCATCTCTTGGTGAGTCCTTCAGAAGCGGTACTGGACTTTTAAAAATGTTTTTTTTTTCCTTCAACAGAAGATCTGCCACGTTGGAGTGAGGAGGACGCCGCCGACCCCGACACCAAGCTGAACCCCAGCGAACTCCAAGCAGAGGATCTTCAGGAACCCTCAAGGCTTTGAGCAAGCTGAAGAGGATCAGCAGTCCCGACGAGACCTCTCCTCATATGTGACTGTGTGCAGTGGAGTAGAGCTCCCCAGAACAACCTCTCACTTGTCACTTTGTCACTGGTCACTTTGTCACTTTGTCACTTTGTCATTTGTCACTTTGTCACTTGTCACTTGTCACTTTGTCATTTTGTCACTTTGTCAGTCACTTTGTCACTTTGTCACTGGTCACTTTTCACTTTGTCACTTGTCACTTGGTCACTTGTCACTTGGTCACTTGGTCACTTGGTCACTTGTCCAGATGATCTCGGTACACCTCCTGCGATTCAAATTCCTGCACACATTGCTCTGGGATTTGGGTGTGATGAATGATGCATCTAACTGGCCACCGGTGGCAATCAAGGCCTTCAAAACATTGAAAGCAGCTTTCTGTTCCGCCCCCATTTTGCGTCATGTTGAGTTGTTGACGTCATGTTCATCCTCGGCCTCGCCTTGCATTTCAGTGCGAGGTGCATTTTCCACAGAAAAAGGTTGTGAATCCGGGCACAACATTTGTGGCTGTTCCATTGACCTTTCACAGGTAGAAGATTGTGGGGGTGGGAATAGCTTCTCCGAATAGCCCATTGTGTCCTGAAAACTACTCATTGCATTGCTTTGCGCACGCATTTTTTTGTCCTCATGCAAGGCCTGAGTTGCGCCTGAAAGCGTGGCCTTCTCCTCCTGCGCCTCCTCCTTTTCCATCACGTCTGCTGCTGCTGGGTTAGCGTTGCCGCCCGGTCCCTGTTTATTGAACCTCTTATCTTTATTACATTTATGACTGCATGGCGGTACAAAGCATGCTATCCGCACGCTTCTTGTCCTCATGCAAGGTCTGGGTTGTTGTGTCTCAAAGCGTGGCCTTCTCCTCCTGCGCCTCCTCCTGTTCCATCACGTGTGCTGCTGCTACTGCTGGGTTAGCGTTGCCGGTCCCTGTTTATGGAACCTCTCATCTTTATTACATTTATGACTGCATGGCAGTAAAAAGCATGCTATCCGCACGCTTCTTGTCCTCATGCAAGGCCTGGGTTGTTGTGTCTCAAAAAGCGTGGCCTTCTCCTCCTGCGCCTCCTCCTCCTGTTCCATCACGTGTGCTGCTGCTGGTGCTGGGTTAGCGTTACCGGTCCCTTTTCCTGGAACCTCTTCTCTGTATTACATTTATGACTGCATGGCGACAAAAAGCATGTTACCTGTGCAAAGAAACATGACATTTTCCACATTTAAAAGACAGTTTTTCCTTTGAAACTTTACAATCAATTTTCTCAAAAACTATAAGCTCTTTTTCAAATATTTTTTTCCCTCTTGTACCCACTCCCAAGGTGCACATACCCTGCAAATTTGGGGTATGTAGCATGTAAGGAAGCTTTACAAAGCACGAAAGTTCGGGTCCCCATTGACTTCCATTATGTTCGGAGTTCGGCGCGAACACCCGAACATCGCGGCCATGTTCGGCGAACGTTCGCGAACCCGAACATCTAGGTGTTCGCCCAACACTAGTGCTGATCAATGATACATTAATAATGCCAGATTGCATGCAAATTTACTGTATGCAACTTGGGCTTGGACCAATCTAAATCAACAGGAAGAGCATTTGATTGGTCCATTTCAAAACTAGATACAATTTGCATTACAATTGCAACTAAGTTCGAATTATCAGCATCTTATTGACCATCTCCGCTGTAAACAAAAAAACAAAACAAAATGAAAATTGGAAAAAAAAACTCATGAACAGAAGATCCTCTCTGAAAAATGTTTACTCTGTTACAACACAAGAGAAAGTAAATAGATTTACGGGAAAAAAAATTGATTGATTTTCTTATGGGGAAACTAGCCAAGCCAACATTTACTTTCACATTGTGTCATTCTCCTGCTTTGCCGCACTGAAAAGATAAACTATTTATCATCTCAGCCACTCTTACCTCTGAATATAACAGGTGGAATTCATCAAAATGCTCAGCTCATTTGTCATGCTGAAATTAATTGTTCCCATTCCTTGCAGACAGTTGAAATACTATTTACGGTATCTGGAGACAGCCATGCAGTCTCAGGAATACGTTCGATAGGCGAGAGCGTTGGAAATTGCAAATACAAACCCGGGGAGGAGGAATTTTCTGCTTGGTCAATTATACAACTTCCCCCACAATGATCTAGAATGGAACCTTTTTTATGAAGTTCTGTTAAAAAGTTCTAGACTAATTTTGCAGTGGACATTTTAGCAGGGCTTGCGTCCATCTTTAATCTGTACCCAAAGAGAAGTAACAAAAGGTTTCCAGGCTACGTCGGGGCCATGTTCCAAGACATATGTATGAAAATCAAAATTTGCATAAATGAAACAATGTTTTTCCATTTCAAATCATAGTAATTGCTATAGTTTTGTGACGTGTATATTTTTATTTTGAAAGCACCATATAGGGTTTAATAAACAAAAGAATCTGACTGAAAAGTTAGCCTGTAATGGGGGTTATTAGTTAAGGTGAGGGCTGTGTTCCACAAATATCCATATCCAAAACATCTTTAGCCACAGCAATGCCCCTTGTTGTTCCCCTCCTCACACCACCTGCTAGAAAACACTCCATTGTCTGCCACATCATTGCCCCTCCTCCCTTCTCCATAGAAACAAACATGTCCCTCCTCTGCATCACGTCTGTATGTCTATCCTATATCACAGTGACATGGACAGCATCAAGCTCAATCCTGACAGGTGACACTTATTGAGTGTGTGTACATAATTTAATGAAGAATTGTAGCAATACCCCTTTTCCCCCTACCTTTACCTTTTCTCAAATAGATAGTCAGATGCATCTATATGGTTGATATTGTGGTGAAACCCCTCTCACAGTGTGATGACAGTTTCCTGTCTGGGAACCTTGTTGCATTGTGGGAAATAATGGCCTGAATTCACTAAGCTTATCTCCTGGCTTTAATAAAATTTCACCATGGTGATGAGGCATGTAGTATTCAGGAAACATTTTACCTCAGGCAAACCTAAAGTTAACTTTTCTGTCTTTAAGTTAACCTTCCTGGCGGTAACCCCGAACCTAGTTCGGGGTAAGCCGCGCAGGAGGTTTTCTCCAGCCCTGCTCGGCCGATTTTCTTCATTTTTTTTTTGCTGGACGCAGCTAGCACTTTGCTAGCTGTGCCAGCACACTGATCGCTGCCGCCCCGTGCCAGATCGCCGCTATCCGTTGCGGCGTGCGGGCCCCCCCCAGACCCCGTGCGCTGCCTGGCCAATCAGTGCCAGGCAGCACCGAGGGGTGGATCGGGACTCCCAATGACGTCGCTGACGTCGGTGACGTCATCCCGCCCCGTCGCCATGGCGATGGGGGAAGCCCTCCAGGAAATCCCGTTCTTTGAACGGGATTTCCTGATCGGAGATCTCCGAAGGCGATCGAAGCGGGCGGGGGGATGCCGCTGAGCAGTGGCTATCATGTAGCGAGCCCTGGGCTCGCTACATGATTTAAAAAAAAAATCTGCCGCGCTGCCTCCTGGCGGAATTTTTCATACCGCCAGGAGGGTTAAGGAGAGATCTCTAAAGTTAACTCTTCAAGCCTTAAAATAACTCCAGAATTCTAAAGTTCACCTGCGTTTTCTCCTGTGAAGTGATATTTTCAAACTTGTCAATAAAATGCCTTTTAAATTACCAGCAAGCAAAAAAAATACTTAAAATAGTTTTGAAAATACTTTCCCACCTACTTTTTGATACTTTTTCAATTGCAAAGTGTTGAAAAGTTATTCTAAATAGAAGATGAAAAATTATTACCTAGGGGAAAACACAGTAGAAAAAACTAATTGCATATGAGCCAGAATGTTAATTACCTGCATGTGAAAATAACTACAGAGGAGGTAACTTAAAGAGAAACTCCGACCAAGAATTGAACTTTATCCCAATCTGTAGCTGATACCGCCTTTTACATGAGAAATCTATTCCTTTTCACAAAGAGACCAACAGGGGGCGCTGTACAGCTGATATTGTGGTGAAACCCCTCCCACAAAGAAATTCTGAGTATGTACTTGTAACGATCGGTGTAACACAGAGAGAATCTGATTACCGGTGATCTGCAGTATCACCGGGAATACAGATATATACCCGATTATAGATGATCTGCTGTATCACCGATAATCAGATATATCTCTAACCTCTGGACACCTGAGTAATAACTGCGTGTTTGGTGCAACAGTAATACTTTGAGGAAAGCACCCATACTGGGGGTGCAAGGCAGTAGGAGATACTGCCTAAAGAACAGCTTCCTTCCAATGGCCTGAGGCTCCCCAAGGGGCGGAGCCTGGCAGTGAGTGGGAAGGACCAGAGTGTGAGTGACACCCGAGGTGAAGTGTCACTGACAGGTCTGTGAACTATCTCCCAACAGGGGAGAGAGTTCTCGAGGTCGGACAGGCCAGGTCGGCAACAGACAGACAGATCAGGTACAAAGACAGGAGACAGAAATGGAATCCAAGGACAAGCAGAGTTTGGCAACAGAGTATCAGATATAGCGAAGTACCAATTCAGAGATCAAGAGAGTGGTCAGGAAAGCAGTAAGTCATAACAAATATAAACAATGCCTATTCTTTAGGGGTGAGCTCCATGATCATCAACACCCTGGAACTAGTCTGATATATAACAGAGAGGTAGTACAGTTCCCTAGTATTGGGTGTGCGTTCCTTGATCATCAACACCCTGGAACTAGTCTGAAGTATAACAGGATAGTAATACAGTTCCCTAGTCTTGGGTGTGAGTTCCTTAAACGTCAACAACCTGGAACTAGTCTGAAGTATAACAGAATGATAATACAGTTCCCTAGTCTTGGGTGTGAGTTCCTTGATCATCAACACCCTGGAACTAGCCTGAAGTATAACAGAAAGATAATACAGTTCCCTAGTCTTGGGTGTGAGTTCCTTGATCATCAACACCCTGGAACTAGCCTGAAGTATAACAGAATGATAATAACACAGATTAGCAAAAGGTCTGAGTGCTACCACGTAATGATGGCAACGGCAGACAACCAGAGAATGACCAGCACCCAGTATATATACCCTAGCGCTCTCCAGCGCCTCCCCTAAGTGCTGGACCAATGGGAAGTGGTAAAATTGTCAGCTGACCGGCTTGGTCAGCTGACACCTTTCTGGCTGTCATAAAAGCTCTGCCTCTCAACGCGCACGCGCGTCCTTCTGAACCTGTGTGGACTATCAGTCCCAGCCACACCAGATCTGTTTTGCAATGTATCCGCTGTGCCGGACGCGGAACCGGCCACACCGCTATCCGAGCACGTGGCGGTTTCTCCGCATTCCGCCATGCAGACAGAAGTAGGCCTATGCGTGTAAACCGCCGCGTCGGACGCGGAATCCGCCATGTTGAACGCGGAATCAGCCGCCTTATCCTGAGCACTCGCGGCGGCTTTTCCGCGTTTTCTCACATTACTCTTGGCAGTTTCCTGTCTGTGAACATTGTTGCATTGTGGGAAATAGCTGTTTACAGCTGTTTCCAACTGCCAAAAAAAACATGCAGCACCTACATCAACTGCCAACAGTAAAAATGTCACCATGTAATAAATGTCAGAATGTAAATCAGGGATTTAAAAGATTTTACAATGGGCAAACACTGACTAAATCATTTATACATAATTATTGTAAAAATGAAGCACTTTTTTTATTACATTATTTTCACTGGAGTTCCTCTTTAAGGACTGACTAGATAAGATAACTCTCTTACACTGAAAACTTATCTCTCCACCGTAATAAAGCAAAATCGTTGTGTGGTGGTACGTTTTCTCTTGCCTTATTATCTCCAGCATGATCTTAGTGAATTGAGGCCATTGTCTGTTTCCAATTGCCAAGCAAGCAGTATCTCCCTCTGTGCAATCAACCATTTAGCCTATCAAATTGCTAGCGAGTGTGTTTATAGAAAATGGCAGTTGGTCTGTTTTTGTTTTCTCTTGTCTGCCAGCAGTAAAGGTGAGGACCTCCGGTTTCACAGTGGATCAAACATGAATTAACAACACAGCAGATATCAATAATTTTTTGATCTATTTTTTTTTTAACTTCTCACTTTGCAATATAGTAATTTATTTTTCTCCCTACTACTATCTTTTGGTAAAGTTCCTCTTTAAATCTATTCACATGTTTACCTATTTTTATATACGTTCCCAACTGGATGCTTTATTTATTGTTTTAGTACATAGACAGCCTTGGCATGGCCCTGCATCTTCCCATATAGTACCTTCATCTCCCTGGATTTGGCAGCAATACGAGATATCCGTGTCAACAGGGTATGATGCAGGTAAACTTATCTTGCTGATTATCTTGCTGATTTTTTTTATTTTCACCCTTCATCCTTTTTTATCCACTTCGCATCCAGACCTTGTTTTCCCTTATGGACCAGAGCAATTTTGACGTTTTATCTATGTCCCTATTTAATCAGCCATAACTTTATCCCTACTCACTAGACCTAAATGATCTATGTATCGTTTTTTTTCAGGACAAACTAGACTTTCATTGGTGGGTATTTTGTCCCTACGTTTTCTACGTATTTTAATGGTAAAATAAATGGTAAATTAAAAATAAAAAGTGCCACAGGAGATAAAAACAAGTCACCAGTATAGATAGAAAAATGTGTCTCGAGTATCAGCCCCCCCCCCCCCCTGTATAGCCAGCTGTGTCCCCAATATCAGTCACCCCTAGTATAGCCCGATCTGTCTTCTGTGTTTGGCACCTCCCAGCTGATAGATAGACAGATGTGTCCCCAGGATTGCTGCTCCTTATTATAACCAAATGTGTCCCCACTCCCCAGGGATAGTGGTCCCCCATTATAGCCAGATGTGCCCTCAGGATTAGCTTGTGCACCCAGGATTAGGGCCCCCCCCCCACCATTATAGCCAGATCTGCCCCAGTATAAAATTCTACACCTAAAATTAGCATATTTGGCTCCTCTTATTTTATCCACCTCAGCTGCACATTTTACCCCCCACCAGCGGTCCACGCACCCCCATAATGGCCAGCCAGATGCCCCACCCCCACCCAGGCAGCCCCCACAGTGGCCAGATCGCTATAAAAAATGATCAGCAATCAGCCTGACACACCTTATCGCGTTCCAGAGATCAGCCTGCAGCCCGAGCATCTGATCCCCGCTCTGCACGCAGCCCTATGATGCTGAATAGCCGGGTCTCGGCTTGATGACGTCATCGAGCCAGGACCCGGGTAACCGGCATTACACGGCTGAGTTCAGAGCGAGGATTGGAGGCTTGGGCTGCAGGCTCATCGCCGGAACGAGATAAGGTGAGTCAGGCTGCTTGCTAGTCACCTTTTTTAGCCGATCTGGCCACCGAAGGGAGAATTGAAGAATCACCGTTGTTTGCTACAATGGTGATCATTCATCCGCGGGGGGGTCTCTAATTGGCTACAAGGAAACATCATATTCCCTTTCACCAATTAGTATTACAGCTGTCAGTGCTGGGAGGTGCGCTCTGAAGCGCACCTGATCGTGCACAGCAGGGCTGCAAGCTAATCAGTATATCTACGTTATGGTGGCTTGGAGGGTGCCACAGATGACGTAGATATACTGTAACAGTGGACAAAGTGGTTAAACAATAAAATATACAGCTTTATAGTGGGGCAGTATGACTGATTTGTCTCTGGAGCTGTTTTTTATGTTGATTATATAGCTCAGTAGTAGCAGTATGGTATTGCATTGTCATTGTGTTAGCCATCAGTTAAATGATGATACTATTTATTGTGTAACACAAACAGAGGTGGGACCTCCCTTCCTTATAGTCTTTTAGAGGACCATAACAAAAAAATGAGAAAACATAACTTTGAAAACATATACTGGTTAAACAGTAACAAAACTCTTCCAGAGAATGAAATAATCTACACTATCAAATGTTAAAGACAGAAGATTGAGGTCATCCTGTGTAGCTGGACCAGACCATATGGGTCTCAATCAGAATGTCACTTTTGCACTTTATGTTAATTCACCCCAGACAAAGCCTTGCCTTTGGGCAAAACATGTAATGTCACTTTAGTCTGTTTAATTAATGCAGATTGAGTAATTAGAACCTACCTGAACTAGCTCTAGCAGTGTAATACCACTTGTAGATACATTAGAAGCAACCTCAATGTCTTTAACATTTGATAGTGTAGACTGCTTTCATTTTCTGGAAGAGTTTAGCTACTTTTTAATCATTATATGTATTCAAAGTTATGTTTATTCTATTTTCTCTAACAGTCCTCTGAAAAAATGTAAGGAAGGGGGGTCCCACCTTTGTTTGTGTATACATATCAGCCATTGTACGAAACTAGTAGGTCGTTGCCAGTGAGGAGACGCCAGGACGAGCTCAGGAGGATTTTATATGCACATGAGAAGTTTTTATATTGTAAGTGCACTATTTTTAACAGTTTTGAATAAAAACTGATTTACACTATCAAACCTGTTTTGAGTCATAAGCAAAGTGTGATATGAAGCAAGTGAATGCCAAACTCACCAAAAAGCGCTGTTTGCTGAACTGCTTTTGGTTAGCAAGACAATCTGGTGAGAGGCTTGATTTATTATAAGGTGGTGGCACACTGGGTGCTTTGCTGTGTTAACTGGGGGGCACTTAAGCTGGTGATCATACCCTGCTATAGCAGTATCACCCTATTGCCATTCCATTTCCTTTACATGTGGGGAGTGATAAACCTGGAATATCTGGATTGTGGAAATCTGAACCTACTGGTTGGGCCAGAAGCGTTTTCTGCTGTTTAGCTGGATGATGCCGGTGGAAAATTGAACATAGTGTCAAGAAGTCTGAAAGACTTTTTTCAGAGATTGTTTTTTATGTTATTTTATACTTTATTTGTTTTGGCTTTTATTGTTTTTTATATATTGATCCTATGAGGACATTCTAGGGATTGCATGCGTATATGTAAACGGAGTTTAAAGTAGATATGAGATATTGTTGAGCGCTCTGCATATTACCCCAACTTCATATCAGCCATTACCTTATTTCTGTTTGTTTTTTTGTTTTTTAAATTTACTAGCTAACTAAGATGAAAAAGAGTAAGCTTTCCGCTAGTAAGTGTTCTTCAGTCTACAGGAATAGAGACTGAAGAAGGCTTATTAGCTGTAATCTTACTCTTTTTCTTTTTACTTAGCTAATCAATGGTATCATCCTGATTCAAACCTTCCTACTCAGCTCACACTACACTGAAAATTGTTCAGTTTACCACATCAGAGGGTAGTGGATAAATGGACATGTTGACGGATTCTTTGTTAAGAATAAAATCCATATTTCCACATCTGTGGTCAATGGATCTGCTGTCTCTGTGGCTGTGAAAGAAATTCAGGGTTGTAATTCTGGACACTGGATGAATGTCAGACACGACATACATGATAATGCTATGTGCAGCATGTCCGATGCAATGGACACAATGGAGGTACTCTGTACGGCGGTTCATGCTGTGGAAGGTGAGAATGCATCCAAAGTAATTGGATTGCATGTGAACTGAGTCTTACTCCATTTTTTGCTAATGTGGGCTTGCACTATATCATTTAACTACTTTAGGACCTCGCTAATTGAAATATACACCCTGTTTTGAAAGCTATCTGGCTGCCAGGGCGTAGATCTCAATAAACCAACGCTGTGCATTCTCGACGCTCTTGTCGCTCCCAACAATCTTGCTGCTGTCTCCCTGCTGCAGCTCACTCGTTCCGGCGTCTCTATGGCTCCTGAACCTATCAATGTAAGCAGCTACCATTGGCTTACATTGATAGGCAGGGTCAAGAGCCAATGAAAGCGGCTCCTGACCAACTCACAGGAACTCTGCCGTCATAGAGACAGCAGAGTGAGTGGCCCAGATTCCCGTCATGTGGCGGTAATGACGATTGCGGCGGGTATGTGCGGCGATTCATCATTATTCATCGGTGTTCTGCCATTTCTGTACCAGCGGTCTCTAGTCCTTAAGGGGCCAGAGACTGCTGGTATGCAAGTGGTTAAGAAAGTTAGAAAAATCTTCATTCTAAGGCCCCTTTCACAGTGGGACATTTTCATTGTGGTGTGTTACCTATTTTTACCGCAGGGTAACCCTAAGCAATGAAAGTCTTTGGGGGATTTCATACCAGTGCGATGCGCCAGAAGTATCCAAGCGAGTACATTTGAAATCGGCGCCGGTAGACTTGGGCGCAGGATACAGCGGTATATGGCTGATCCTGCTTCTGCACAAGTCCGGGCCGATTTAATTACTATTCCCCCTCCAGGCCGCCATGGATAGTGGGGGAATGACATAATTCGGCTTCCAGCGATTGCTGGAGGCCGAATTATTATGTTTTTAAGCAACCTCGGCTCCGTCTTCTGACGGAGCCGACGTTACTCACTGAGCGCTTCAATAGGAATGATTCCTATTGAAGTCTATGGAGGCGCCGGCTGCGCCCAAATCTAGCAGCGCTGAAAAACACTGCTCCGATCCAAGCAGCTTGTTAGAGGACAGCATGCATGGTGACGTGCGGTGGCGGGAAGTAATGTAAGTGTTTGGTGGTGCAGAATCTTTAAACTGTTTCACATTTGCGCTGCGCATGCGCGGAACTGTATTTTTTCAATACAATTCTGTGCGATTCATTTTTCTGACTCTCATTCGCATACATGAATTTCATTACCATGTATTAGCACAGGTATCTGGGAAGCCCTTTTTTGGAGGGAGTTGCGGTGAGATGAAATCTTCAGATCGCACTGCAACCATAACGCTGGTTTATAGTGTGAAACTGGCCTTAATGTTTTGTTGCTCATTGTGCCAGCTTAGGTTGTAGTATGTTGATTTTACACACATATTTATTGGTATGAGGAATGAGGTTTGGAATTGTATTTTATTGTTTGTTTGTTTTTTTTTTATCCCCTCCCTGCTTTCTCCAAGTGTCAGGAAGTGTTTA
This sequence comes from Hyperolius riggenbachi, assembly GCF_040937935.1. Taxonomy (NCBI): domain Eukaryota; kingdom Metazoa; phylum Chordata; class Amphibia; order Anura; family Hyperoliidae; genus Hyperolius; species Hyperolius riggenbachi. Next base: position 405,478,283 of record NC_090650.1, read on the forward strand.
TATTGTAGCTTTTTGTGATTAACCTGCTGGGCGGTCTGGACGAGCTCAGCTCGTCCAGTACCGCCGGAGCCTGCCGCTCAGGCCCTGCTGGGCCGATTTGGCTCAAATAAAAAGCAGCACACGCAGCCGGCACTTTGCCAGCCGCGTGTGCTGCCTGATCGCCGCCGCTCTGCGGCGATCCGCCGCGAGCAGCGGCGAAAGAGGGTCCCCCCAGCCGCCTGAGCCCAGCGTAGCCGGAACAAAAAGTTCCGGCCAGCGCTAAGGGCTGGATCGGAGGCGGCTGACGTCAGGACGTCGGCTGACGTCGATGACGTCACTCCGCTCGTCGCTATGGCGACGATGTAAGCAAAACAAGGAAGGCCGCTCATTGCGGCCTTCCTTGTTTATTCTGGGCGCCGGAGGCGATCGGAAGAACGCCTCCGGAGCGCCCTCTAGTGGGCTTTCATGCAGCCAACTTTCAGTTGGCTGCATGAAATAGTTTTTTTTTTATTAAAAAAAAACCCTCCCGCAGCCTGCCTGGCGATCTTAATAGAACGCCAGGCAGGTTAATAAATTTGGATTGTTTAGTATGCCCTTGCCTTTTTTGCCTGCTTTGTCTTTTGGCTACAATTCTGTGTAAAGGGACAAGGCAGTTAATTACTATTCGGAATTAGACACCTTTCTTGCATTCTTTTTTTATGTATACAGTTTATAAACAGGTTGGCCAAGCAGTTCATGCATTTTGAACACTAAATGATAATAAATATTTTAACAAGTCCCATTAACACGTAATTATTAATGAGTTATTACAAGCAAAACTAGTAATATATTTAAGAACCTGCAATCATTACGCAATGTCTGCAACAGATGTTATAGTCATAAGGTGACCAGTATAAGTGGCAAATATAAAGCAAAATGTGCACTTATAGTGGGATTACACTTATTCAATTTTTACTCTAATGCTTTACCTATCTTCTGGCGAGTATGTAGCTTTAGTTTCAATGAGGCTTAAACATGCAATGACATGACACCAGAGCAGTCTTATGGTGTTTCATATTCATTTTTTACTGTGTTTAAAAAGAATGTCCAAGCAAAATAAAAAAATGAGTTTCACTTACCTGGGGCTTCTACCAGCCCCATGCAGCCATCCTGTGCCCTCGTAGTCACTCACTGCTGCTCCAGTCCCCCGCTGGCAGCTTCCCGACCTCGGAGGTCAGGGCCGCATTGCTTACATTTTTACGCATTCCCGCTAGTGCAGGAACATTAACACATACATTTTTACATGTTACTGGTTCAATGCGTAAAAATGTACGCATTGAACCAGTAACGCGTAAAAATGTATGTGTTAATGTTCCTGCACTAGCGGGAATGCGTATAAATGTACGCAATGCGGCCCGCCGACCTCCGAGGTCAGGAAGCTGCCAGCAGGGGACTGGAGCAGCAGTGAGTGACTACGAGGGCACAGGATGGCTGCATGGGGCTGGTAGAAGCCCCCGGTAAGTGAAACTCATTTTTTTATTTTGCTTGGACATTCCCTTTAAACACAGTAAAAAAATGTATATGAAACACCATAAGACTGCTCTGGTGTCATGTCATTGCATGTTTAAGCCTCATTGAAACTAAAGCTACATACTCGCCAGAAGATAGGTCGGGAAACCCACATTGACGCGACCCGACGAGTACACTCCATTATGGAACATGCACGGCACATGATGGGCACCAACAAGAGTAAATCAATCACGGCGGAGGTCATCGGGAATCTTAAAGATATGATCGGCCATGTTGGTCACAATCACCACGTGTCATGAAACATTGTTTGTTTAATCACACACATGACATGAAATTGCAGAAACAATCGCTCGACGTGCAAAATAAATAAAAAATCACCGGTTGAATGAAAAAATGTGCAAAAAGTTGCGCCATCAGTATGCGCCTCTACTGATATCGTAGCTGGCTGCTGGCACAAATATCAGATTGACTCCTTATCAAGTAATTAGTGAGAAAATAAAAGAGAGGAGATTCCCCCTCCCCCCGCCCAGTACCGCAGGCACTTTTCTACTGTTTACACAGTTTGTTACACTTCCAAAACAATCTGATAAAACGGGAAGCTGAATAAGGTAAAAGGCTTGGGTTTTAACCCTTCCAGTAACTTGAAAAACACTGAGATGGTTTTAGCTGTTAATTTTTTGCTGTGTTTAATCCTGTAGACCACATTGTAAATTTGAGTATAATACCACTTTAAAAATGTTCTATCCCTAATGTATGTAAAAGTTGCTTACTCTGTGGCTTGTAATTACCGGTATAACCATAAGAAAAGAATAAGAGAAAATAAATGAAAAAAGAGTGAGGAAGTTAAAAAAGAAAAGGATAATTAGTGACAATGGAGAGTTCGGTAAGATGGGAAAGATACTCAGTACTGGTGGCAAAAAAAAAAAGTAAAATTTGGTTTGAAAATATGCATTCCAATAATTAGTAACTTAATTATAATTATTACTACTAAATAATGATTATTGAGTAATAATAATAATAATATAAGTATACAGTATCCTACCTAATAAAACCCTAAGGTCTCTGCGTCTGTCCGTGTGTCAGTGCTTTTTTGCACTGCGCATGTGCAGGGACAGAAGCAGAGACACTGCGGAGAGCTGAAGGATGATGGGGCCAGAAGGGGCTGGCGGGTGCACATGCGTGCACGATGGGCATGCGGCGGGTGCATTAGTGACAGACCTAGCCCATTTTTAAACGGGCTAAGTCACTAGTAATATAATAATTATCATAATTGTTGTTGTTTTTTTCTGTGTGGGTGAAGATTTTTTTTGTTTCTTTTTCTTGTGAACTGGTAAAGGGGTTTTTGAAACCCCTCCCCTCTTTCCATTTCAAAGGATCCAACATTTTAACATATAACAAAATTACAGATCTCTATATATTTCTTGTAAGTTTGCTTGAAATCACAGTGGCATGGAAAAGATTCCTCAGCGGATTAATTACACTGTAGAAAAAAAGTTCTTTCAATGACATCCTATCCTTGAAAATATAATGTCTTATCCAATTTTGCTTGCCGCTGATTATAAATAACTGCTACTGTCAAATCTTTATCTGCTTTCCTTTAGAAATGCAAACTACTCATTTTTTTTTATTTTTTTTTTAATCTCTTTAACTTTAAAAAAGAGATGAGTAAAACTGGCACTACCTGAAATGTAAATGACATATTTATAATGAGTCACCTAGATAAAGTGTACATTGACTTCTAGTTGTCAGCGTGGTGACAGCAGATCATGTGACTGCCATGACATTCTGCAGCAGAGGTAAATCCATACACAAGGAGAGTGTTCTGCTCCGTAGACCTGCAGAACATTAATAGTGGCAGCTGGGAAATAATTAAGATATCCCAAATCTAATCTAAAGAACATTTAAAATGCAATTCAGCTTTTGATTAAAAAAAACTGCTGAAACATATGTCAGTGATGCCAAAGTATTTTACAAATTAATGTTATAACAATTATCTCTTCACTTGAGTTTGCAGTCAATTATGCACGTCTAAAATTGACAGTTAGCTGAAATAGCAAATCTTTTTAAATCTTGGCAACAGTTAGGGTTGGTGTGCAGAATGCCCTCAAGCAGGGCTAGGTTTTCCATAAGGCACTGCAGGCACAGGCCTACAGGCGCCTTATGTGGAAGAGGCGGCCTCCCTCCTCAGATCACTGACCTCAGGAGCTTACAGTCTAAACACTGACTCACATCACTAGTCTCAGACACTTAAACACTAATCCTTTTCTCATGTCACTAGGATGATATGAGACAGTGATTACAGTGTAAGATTCTAATGACAGTTAGTGACATAAGGAAGGGATTGAACCGTGCATGCGCAGGACTCTCGCGCCGCCCCACACGATGACACTTAGCGTGCAAGGTGGGGACTTGTACTTCAGGCGGAAGTCGCCGATTAATGGAGCCACCTGCTGGATCAAGAGAGGAGACAGGAGGACGCCAGGGGACCTTGTGGACTACTGTGGGCTGGAGAAAGCCCAAGGTAAATCCAAATTGTGTTTTTAAACCCTGCTCAGTATACCTTTAAGTGCTAAAGTTGGCGCAAAATTACACAAAAATTAAGTGAAATTGCAAAGAAAGTTTACAAACAAAATTCATGACAAACATTTTTGCATCCTAATTACGAATGATGATGCAAATATACAATTATGCTAAATCTGTGCTCATCACTACACAGAAAGCAGTCTTGTGACTATAGCCATGGGACTTTTCTTCAACAACAGGTACCATGCAATGTTTAACAACCCCTGACTGAATTGATTGTCTTCATTACTTTATTTAAATTCTGTGACTGCCATTGTTCCGAAGGATGTTTTACATCCACAAAATTTGGTTCAGCAGATTTACTTTCATAAAACGGACTCTCTCCTGCACACTGAATGGCTTCCAGCAAGGCAAGTATATTTGTCTATTGTTTTCATAACAAAACATTGTTCTTTTGACAAGATGTTTATCCCGGTTCATCCGTGAAGTGAGCAGAAGGTTCAACCAATGCTAACATAGCATTTAGCGGGATGGCTAATTTGCGTCTTAATGAGACAGTCGGGGTTGAACGTTGACATCTTTGTACAAAAACAATGTTATGTGGTTGTTTTCCGCAATCTCTTTCCTCCCACTCCTACACCTTTTGCTGTAACGATGTTCCCAGTCTTGCGTGAAACAAAAGTACAATAGAGACAAAAGCCTCTCAGATGAGGAAGTGAAAAATATAAGCAAAATACAAGACTAAGTCCCATATGCTCATCTGTGGTCTATATTGTTTCTGCTGCCAAATGCATTTCACTTACTACTAGTATTACCACTGTTACTACCATGTTACTACCAGTGGTGGGCATATGCAAAATTTCGCATCCAAATTCACAATGCGAATCTGTAATGCGTAATGCGAAATTTCTGAGAAAATTGTAATTAGTTTTGCATGTAATAGTAGTATTTTAAAATTTTGTGTAATCTTCCATGTAATTTTGCGTAATTTTGTGCCGACTTTAGAGGTTAATAGCAAAGCCCCCATACATGCTATTGCTACCAAAATTGCTACATATGTTAAGCAAAATAGTGGGTATAAGACACAGAAAGCATTTTTCAAATAGACCTTGTAGTTTTTGAGAAACTCAATTTTAAAAATCCAAAGAAAAATGGTTTTTAAACTGTCATTTTTTTAAAGTTTAAAAACCATTTTTTATTTGCATTTTTAAAATAGAGTTTCTCAAAAACTACAAGATCTTTTTCCAAAATTCTTTTTTTGACTTGTACCCACTATTGTCCTTAACATATGTAGCAATCTTGGTGTCACTACCATGTATTGCTTTGCTGTATATGCTTTGCTATTCACTGCTAAATTCGGCAAGAAATGATGCGAAATTTCAATACATTTTATGCGAAATTACGAATGACTACAGAAAATCAATTTAATGTTTAAATTGTAATTACATATAAGTGTAATTGCGAACATTTATGCGAAATTTAGCTAAATCATAATTAGTTGATTATGATCATGACTAGTTACTACTACCTTCTGTTAATGCTACTTCACAGTGGCGTAGTGGTTACCACTCTTGTATCCCAGCCAGGGCACTATCTGCACGGAGTTTGTATGCTCTCTTGCCCTTTTTTGTTCTGTGATGTGTGGCATATCTTCCACCATTACTTACAATTCTGCAGTTGATTTGTTCAGTGCACCAGCTGTAATCCACCCCTGTTAACTGTAACTGTATTGTTTATATTGTATTTTTATACCTATATTCTGTTGCACAGCGCCACAGAAGATGCTGGAGCTATAAAAAGTAATAATAATAATTTTGTATTGTACAGATTTGCATTTCCTTATATTACATATTTTATTTTTTTTAGAAAAAAAAATATTTTTAAAAATGACTACCACTTGTTAAAAAAACAAGCTTAAAAAAACAAATCAAAACATTTTTTTTTTTAATAATAAAATCAATTTAAAACTACATCTTTGTTAAAATGTTGAAAACATAATGCAAATGTAAAAACTCTGATGTCTATTTACATGTAATGTGAATGTCATTGTCAGAATAAATGAACATAAGATATGCGCAGGTAGCGTTCCTGTTACTGACACCCAGCGAGACAGCCATAGGACATGGTAGCACTTTATACAATGACTTGATTATCAGTAAACAAAAGCGGTGTCTCCTATAATTATGTTATTAGGCCTGTGCAATTTGCAGTGTTTGACACAGACAGTTCAAATTATAGCCCAACAGGGATCACAGTATCAGAGCTGCTGAATCGCGAACTGCGGAATTTACGGAGATTCCTGATTAGCCTTCATTACATTTAAAACTGCTGCAAAGACAAAAAAAAATAAATGACATAATTGTTTTTAGAAGCCATTATCGTCACACCTCCTCTGCAATTTCCTGATGACATAATCATTACAAAAGGTCATTTTGGTGTAAGAATAGTAAATAAATTAAAGGTTTCAAGCCTGAGTGCAGCTAAAACTTTTGTTTTTACTTTTGGATAGTGTGGAATGCGGTTAGAAAAATCTCCTCTAGATTTTTACTGCTGTCTGTGTCACCATCTGAGAAGAGATTCCCCAATACAAAGTTAATTTGGGTGCTGCCGTAGCCTACAATACTTGCTGTGTCGGTACCAGGTGAGTAATTTGGGCACAAGGAGAATAATTATGGCTATAGAGCTGTGGCCATATAACATTGGTGACAGGAGCTTAATTGCTTAACTACCTAACGACCGCATCAGGCCAGTGAGCGTGACCGCCGTGGCAGCCCAAGGACCGCCTAACGCCAATTGGCGTCAAGTCCTGGGGCCGGCTACTGCAGAAGATCATGCGCGCGAAGATGGAGCTCTGCCCCATCTAATAACTGTGTACAGTGCTGCGGTCTTCAGCAGTGCTGTACTGGGGACAGCTGTGTGACATGGCAGCCCCCCTGTGATACAAGAGAGCAGTGATGATCGTAATCAGAAAAATTAAGATTTTGCAAAATTTTGCGTACATTTTCGCAATTCTGCCAAACATAATTACAATTTGCTAACTAAATTGATTTCAAACTCATTCGTAATTTTGCATAAAAATGTGTGCAATTTCGTGAAATTTTGCGTAATTTTGTGCAGAGTTTGGAGGTTAATAGCAAAGCCCCTATACATGCTACTGACACCAAAATTGCTACCTATGTTAAAGGGAATAGTGGTTACAAGGGAAAAAAAGATTTTTCCAAAAAGACTGTATTGTTTTTGAGGAAACCGATTTAAAAAATGCAAAGAAAAATGGTTTTTAAACTTGGAAAATGACAGTTTAAAAACCATTCTTCTTCGCATTTTTAAAATCGATTTTCTCAAAAACTACAATGTCTTTTTGAAAAATTATTTTTTTGACTTGTACTCAATATTCTCCTTAACATATGTACCAATTGTGGTAGCAATAGCATGTATGGGGGCTTTGCTATTAACTGCCAAAGTCAGCACAAAATTTCCAAAATTGCGTGACAATTATGTGAAAAATTACGCGAAATTATGAAATACTACTATTACATGCAAAATCAATTACAATTTTCCCTGAAATTTTGCATTACGATTACTCATTACTCATTACAAATGATCGGATGCCTTTTTTAAATGTACTCTCTCCAATATCCTTCTGAAGAGAGAGTTGGTAGATTTCTCCAACATGGACAGAGATGGCAAAAAAAATAAAAAAAATAAAGGTTTTTGTCTTTTCACCCCAGTAAACAAAAAGGACGGTAACTGGACATTTTAAGCATGCTTTACGAAAACACTGAAGTCTCCAAAAATGCAGCTTTTTATTGCAAAAACCTGTTCAACATTATTGCCCTAAGTAAAACGCTGCATCCCCACGGCTGAACTCTAACTAACTCCCCTTGCAAAATCCATGACTTTCTTGGTTGTGGATTTTGCTGCCCCGGGAGGCAGAGCTTTCAGCTGCAGCTCTGCCTCCATATCAGCGCATATCTCTGCCTCTCCCCTCCCCTCTCAGTGAAGGAAGACTGAGAGGGGCGGGCAGAGGCAGAGATATGTGCTGATAGACGCGTGTAGAGGCAGAGCTGCAGCTGAAAGCTCTGCCTCTCACGGAAGCGCTCCATGCAGTGTGCCCTGGGGAGTTTGGGGGGATTTTGTTAGATTTCAGCCACGAGGATGTAGCGTTTTAGTTAGGGCAATAATGTTGAACAGGTTTTTGCAATAAAAAGCTGAATTTTCTGAGACTTCAGAGTTTCTTTAAAGACACAAATGGAGAGATGATCGAGTGCCCTTGATAGTATAGTATGTTAGCACAATTGGTTTGTCACACAAATATTGTGAAAGCATACTCACAAAGGTGGGTTACCTCTAAGACAACCACTATAATGGTTGGTAGACGACCCCACTTGGGTCAAAAGTTGCTCTCTGCAGACAGGAGAAAAATGGGAGTTATACCCCTCCACCAAGAGTGGACTTGTGATGTTAGGTTACAATTGGAACAGAGACATGCTGGCTTGGACTCATTTAGCAGTCGCTCCTGTTGAAGTGGGTATAGACTGGCGAAACATGTTGCATTTTGGAATTACGAATATATATATATTTTTTTGTAAGTGAAAATTAACAATATTGAGTCTGCTTGGGGAGAAAAGTCAACCACAACTTCCCTTTTTAAACTGTTTTTAAATTATTTGCCCTATATTGGCACCTCTGTTCCAATTATAACCTAACATTTCAAGCATGCTGCACCATGACACAGTGCCATGCTGGTGAGAATAGATGCAGTATGCAGAAAGTCTGCCAGCAGTAAGTGCATGTATTGATCTGGTACACCGGCATGCTGGAGGTTCTCAGTATACAGCCACTCATTGTGGATGGGCCCAATCTCCTGCAAACCCTGCTTCAAGCAGAGCAATTTGCGCTCTGCTGATGAGCTTTGATTAATTTGATTATATTATAGGTAATGTTATATTCAGCACAGCAGGGTTGATACAGACATGTGTGCTACTGTGTTAATCTTGAGAAATTAATATGAGATTTAATCATGTTTCAATGAGGATAATCATAATTTAAAAGATATTTATTTGGCTATATTTAATCATCTTTCACAGGAGCTGTCATAGCTAACTATGTTCATATATGTTTAATGTATTCCGGCACTTGAGGTAATTAATGGTTTTTGACTTTTTTTTTCTTTTTTTTTTTTTTTTTTGCTTAAAGCAAACCTGTCTGCATTGCACAGTGCATCCTTATTTTTTCTATAGATGTGTTCCTTATTTTAATAACAGTAGCCTACGCTGTGGTACAACGGTGTGAAAATGCATGTGCCCCTTAGATGGTGCCTGGCTGCAGGGGTGTATCTGGGTAATATGGCACCTCTGGCAAAAACTGAAATTGCGCCCCATATGCATACTGAAGGTTTCCCTCCAGTACTGATATCCGGAGTTGTGTCCACCCCAGTATAGGTAGCCAGAGGTGCCCCCCTCCTAGCATAGGTATTTAGACGAGTCCCCCCTTCCATATAAGTAGCTCCCCCAGTATAGATTGCTAACTCAACTATAACCCCAACTATAAGTAACAAGCAGCATCCCGCAATATGGTAGTGGAGCATGAGAGAGGAGGGGACAGAGGGAGGAGGGGACAGCCATAGCGCCCATGGTGCTGCGGCACCCATGGCATGAGCCATGCCTGCAACCCTTTAGATATACCTTTGCCTGGCTGTACCCTTAGGACCTGTTTCCACTTGCCGCTGTGCGTCCTGTGAGATGGGCGGCAGCACTTCCTTCCTGTGCAAGGACACAGCTGAATCCCGGAAGCAGTGCCATGCACAGCTATGGGATTCTCTGCCTCCCGGCTCGAAAAAATGCTGCAATAACAGCCGAATCGCTGAGGCAATCGATTCAGACAGCGGCAGCTTTGCTTGTGAGTAAACTGCAGATTCAGCCCGATTTCCATAGCAGTGAAAACAGACCCTCACTCATTTAAAGGACAACTGAAGCTAGAAGGGTATGGAAGCTATCATATTTATTTCCTTTTAAACAATACCAGTTGTCTGGCAGCCGTGCTGATCTATTTGGCTGCAGTAGTGTCTGAATAACACCAGAAGCAAGCATGCAGCTGATCTCGTCAGATCTGACAATAATGTCAGAAAGAAGTGATATGCATATGCTTGTTCAGGGTCTATGGCTACACAAAGTATTAGAGTCAAATAATCAGCAGGATGCAAATGGTATTGCTTAAAAGGATATAAATATGGCAGCCTCCATATACCTCTAGCTTCAGTTGTCCCTTAAGCAGTGTGATATTCTGTTTGGACATAGCTCCTCCTTAATATACCTGCCAACCACTATATACCTGGCCAACCACTATAGCTAAGGATCTATCCAGATGCATTTCATGGTGAAGCAGTAGTGGGATTCAGATTGTTGCTATCCACACAGGGGAAAAGTTGGGCTTTTTTCATCCAGACATCCATTGTAGGGGCAAGTTGGTGAATAAGCTTGGAGCTTATCTACTGGAGATCCAGGCCAGCACCCAGGGCTGGGGAAGTCCCACTGACCCTTGCGTCTGACAAAGGGGGAACTAACTTGGTAAAGTGTGTAAGCTCCCACAGCACTGCATCATTGGCATAGCTATTTCTGCAGTTGAGGGTGGTAAACTTTTGCAGACCTGAAAAGGGACATACTGGAATAGAGTGGTTGTTGCTGAAAGGTTAGCAAACTAGCACTTATACTCCGCTGGGGCGGAGCACTTATATTCCGCCCGAGGGGACTGGCTCCCCTGAAGCGTTCCACAATCCGGACTCGACAAGCCTGACTAGGCTTAATATATTTACCTTCCCTGGCTCCAGTGGGGGTGCTGTTGCGGCTCTCAGCATGGAAATAGATGGAAATAGCCAATTCCAGTCAAGTCCACTCTACTGCGCAGGCGCAGGAGACTTGCACCTGCACAATAGAGCAGACCGACAGCGATCGGCTATTTCCACCTATCTCCGAGCGGAAAGCCGATACTGTGCCTGCACTTGAGCCGGGAAGGTAAATATTTACATCCCCGCAGTTCGGAGGGGCACAGCGAGACTGCCGTGGGACCTGGGATGGGGGAAGGACATTTTATAAGGTGGCCAGTAGACATTTAGGTTGGCCCACGACTTGGTCCTAATGTTCAATCTCGGCCCACTTTGTATTTGAATTTGACACCCCTGGTGTAGAAGGAGGAAGTGCTGCCAGTAGAAGAGGAAAGCTGTACATATATGAATGTTAGCAGAAGAGGAGAACTCTGTGGAGAGCAGGCGAAGAGTTGTGCGGGTAACCAGGAGAAGAGAACTGGAGAGATGACCAAAGCAGTCGAGAGGCCCAGACACCCGCAGCAGAGGAGAAGGCACCCACAGCAGAGGAAATGGCTGGAGAGATGCCAGCAGCAGTGGAGAGGACCAGAGGATGAATCTCAATTAACAAAATACTTTAAAAAAAAAAAGAATTTACACCCCCAAAAATGTATTATTGACACTGTCAACTGGCATTTTAAAAAAGTTTATTTCCTTATGCATGGTAAAATCCTATTGTTCAATAATTTCCAGCATGTCCAATCTGCTTCCGATCGAAAAAGGGACTGATTTTGAGATCAGTACTGCACAAAATTGATGACTTTCTCAAACTGGAAGCAGATCAGACATGCTGGAAATTATTAAATTTCTCATCAACATGATGGGGGAAAATGCATGGTGTGTACCAGACTTTACAAATCCCCTGGTTGATCTGCCGACTCTGTTATTTAGGAAGCAGAGGAGGAGGAAGTCGATTTTTCAGTGATTTCAGTGAGCAATTTTTTCTGAGTTTTTACTGCAATTATGATTTTGAGTGTGATTTGAGTGTGATTTGAGTGTGATTGCAATTTTGCACATAAAGCAATTTTATTGCGATTTTAGTGTGATTGAGATTTTGGAGTTCAAGATGGATGCTTACCCAGGATGAATAACTGGTTTTAGAACCACACATAGTAAAAACTGCATCACACTTGTGGCTGCCTAAGCCTGATGTGGCATAGGTTTAACGCCGCCTGACCCCGGGCATGGGACACAATTGCGCATCCCCACTGGCACAGAATTCAGCGGTCAGGAGCCACTTTCTTTGGCTCTGGAATTCCTGATCACTGTGAGCCAATCACAGTGAGCAGGAAGTGAAAAAAGAAAAAAATTATCTGGTCCTTAGGGGGGCCAGAAAGCTGTCATCCGCATTTAATTAAAGTAAAAGGAAAAATATTTACCATTGTGCCAGGCTATGGACAGAGAAAAAGGTGCTACAGGTTCAGTACATTTATTGTGAGGGTGCCAGTCAGATAATGTATTTTTTAAATTCTTCATATATAGAATTTAAATCAACTTTAAAAGAAGATATGACTGGGGATGCTAAATTCGACTTCCTCCTCTGTGAAGCCAGATACACATCCAAGAAGATGGGGAATTTTAACATTCCAAACAACAAAGTCTATACTGTTGGTACGGTTGCAAAATTGAAATTACAGATTGGTTTGCATTGAGTTTTTTTTTTAAAAAATATAACATGAAAAACACACTATCTGATATCACATACTGGTATCTATTTTAAATTGTAGCCAATTATGAATTTTCATGTAAGAGTGAACAGAGGTGCCAGCAGGATAAAAGGTTCTAAAAGGCTTAAAATCCCTCAGGAGGTGGTGGTGGACTCGCCTCCCCGAAGCAGACAAGATACCGTCAGTTTTATGACAACGGGTTTATTAATATACTCCTAAACAAACAGTGCAACACGTTTCATGGGTATGTTCCCGCTTCCTCAGGCAATAAACAGATAGGAGTACACAGTATAGTCTAAAGTCACGCATCACAGAGGCGCTATTCGTGATCTTGAGACTATACTGTGTACTCCTATCTGTTTATTGCCTGAGGAAGCGGGAACATACCCGTGAAATGCGTTGCACTGTTTGTTTTGGAGTATATTAATAAACCTGTTATCTTGTCTGCTTCGGGGAGGCGAGTCCAACACCACCTCCTGAGGGATTTTAAGCCTTTTAGAACCTTTTATCCTGCTGGCGCCTCTGTTCACTCTTACACTATCAATATCCACCCCTGGTGGAGGGGTTGATCCCCATTTTTTCATATCTACAGAGAGCGACTTTTAATCCTGAGTGAGGACAGGTCTAATCTCCTCACCTGCCTATACAGTGGTTACCTAGGCGGTAACCCACGTTTGTGAGTATATACATTATATACTTTTCATTTCCAACCCCTTGTTTTGCATATTACACTATATTGGGCTCTCAGTATTTCTTTTGTCTTTATAATGATGTATTTTAAATTGCTATTTATTAAACAGAAACAAATATAACAATCAAAAATAGAAAGGACTTTGCATAGTGTCATGTGATCCTCAAACAAACGTTAATTAAGGAATGTAAAAAAAAGGAAATCGAAAAATCAGTTCTGAGAAAATTAACTTTTTCTCTTTAATTAACTGGAATAACTGTATTACTTTAGTTAAGGTACATTAGGCAGTTGCTATTAATTACCAAAACTTAATAATTCAAAAGACAGAAGTTAATTACTAAAACGTAGTAAAGCAGTAATGATATTTTCCATGTGGCAGATTATGCTGGTAATAGGAAGGGCCGAGTTATGTACTTGCTAAGGGAATAAGGCCATGACAATGTTAATGAGGCAGGTCAACCTTACTTTGGTTTTAAGTTTTGTGGATGAAACGACTCACTGACTGCAGAGATACTTAAAACAATTTATCTTGTGTATTTCAGGTTGTATAATCTCGATATTGCTTGTGCTTTATGATGTATATCGCTAGTTAAATGTCCTAATTTGACACCGGATGCCAATGAAACCAAAGGCAAGCTTACGCATGTTCATAAAATTCAGGGGCAGATGTACAAAGCTGTAGATATGTTCCCACCCTAAACTTGTTATGAACTCACCAAACCGATAAAAAAAAAATTGCAGTCAGCTGTCTTCATAAAAGCATTTTAAATGGTGGGATTATTGTTTGAAATTTATAATTTCTTGCTGCTTACCAGTGTTGCTTGCGAATTTTCGCCAAAGTAATTTTTGCATCGAAAATGCTATTTTCGATTTCAAGAAATGTTCGTGAAAAATAGCTTGTATTTTTGCGTTTTTGTGTTTTCCATGAAAAATGTATATGTTTCCTGCCATAACAGGAAAAATCTTTATTTAACCACGAAAAGTGTGACAACCCAGAAAAACAATATTTCTACTGCAACAATTTTTACCTATCAAACGTGAATTTTCAATATGTTTACCATTAAAATTCACAAAAAGCAAAAAATCGTCGAAAATAAAAAAACTAATTTTCGAGGAAATTTTTGCTTGAAAATCGAATGAAACATTATTTTCACTAAAATTAATGAGAAGATAATATTAGCATTTTTGCTCATCAGTGCTGCTTACTTGCACGTCTGTGATTGGTTCCATTTAATGCTGACGCCTCCACCACCGCAATATTTGGGAACACCTCACATGACTTAAAGTCCAGATATATTTAGACAATAATCAATATTTTCGGACACATCCCACACCTCATCACTCAGACAACTTTTTTTGTTTTATTAGTTTATCAGTGAGGTGTCCATCCATAATCCAGCTTTACATCTCCCGAAAATGCGCAATAAATCTCTGGGAGTTCATTACAGTAATGCCTTGAACGCGTGCCGGACACATCGCTGGCGGAATGCCTGAACTAGCAGTTGCTATTTTTCTTTCCTTTCAAATATGTCAATGTTTGCTGAATTTATTCTGAAATTTTTGTCAGCATTGAAAATAAACAGTCTCTGTTCCAAGAAAGTGTGTGAGAAGGAGAAGAAGATAGGACTGCCGCATGCTTACCGGACGTGAACCACGGATGACATTGGCCAAATATAAATTGCGGGTTTACTTACAGAAAAAAGAAAGCTTATTTTAGTTTTGAAACTGAAGCCTAAATCTGATTTCTATAATGCTTTTTACATACATACAGTCATATAGGAAAGTCTACCTATACTCAACCTGCCTTTGTTAAAGGGAACCCAAGGTGAAAGTGTCTGTAATGGTTTACAGACAGGAGGAGGTTACACTGATAGCCAGTGGTGCTCAGCAGAGCTCGAATATTCGAGTAGCTCGAATATTCGAGCTCTTTTTCAGCTATTCGAGCTCGGTATTCGAGCTCCGTATAGCTGCAGCTATTCGAATGAGCTATTCGAGTAAACGCGAATAGCCCATTCACTATTCGAGCTATTCGAGCAAACGGCGCTATTCGAGCTCGAATACCGAGCTCGAATAGCGTCATAGCCCAGATTGATGTCCTTAGAGCCAATCAGAGGGCTCCCAGGCCCTCTGACGGCAGCCAATCACAGAGGGGGACCCTGGCCAGCCCCTACCCTATAAATAGCGGCCGCCATGTTCCGTTTCTCCGTCCTTGCCTGAGACTTGCATAGAGAGAGAGTTGCTCCTTTGTGCTTTGGCTTAGCAAGAGCTCTATTGTGGTCATTTACCTAGCGTTTTTGCTCACATACACCTCCTATACACACCTATATTGTTGTTAGTTAGATAGACATTGTATTTTAGTTAGTAGCTTTTGTGTTACATAGATACAGGCCAGCTGCTGCTGCAGGCTTACAGCTTTAGGCCTCAGGGCCTGCCTGTGTGGGCAGCTGTCCTCCTGTCCTCTGTTAGTTTATTTCTCATTAGTATTAGACAGTATTAGACAGTATTAGATAGTATTAGACAGTATTTCTGCTGTCCTTTACTACTTAGTGATTGTATTTTGTATTGTAGTTATATACTGTAACTGTACTAGGACACTCACTGACTGTCACTGTTCATAGGCTAGCTCCTGCGTGTGCTTGCACTCACTGTCTGTGTACACACACTCTATTTCCTTCTGAATAGTTATATACTGTAACTGTACTAGGACACTCACTGTCACTGTTCATAGGCTACTAGCTCCTGCGTGTGTGTGTGTGCACTCACTGTCTGTGTACTGTACACACACTCTATTTCCTTCTGAATAGTTATATACTGTAACTGTACTAGGACACTCACTGACTGTCACTGTTCATAGGCTAGCTCCTGCGTGTGCTTGCACTCACTGTCTGTGTACACACACTCTATTACCTTCTGAATAGTTATATACTGTAACTGTACTAGGACACTCACTGTCACTGTTCATAGGCTACTAGCTCCTGCGTGTGTGTGTGCGCATTTACTGTCTGTGTACTGTACACACACTCTATTTCCTTCTGAATAGTTATATACTGTAACTGTACTAGGACACTCACTGACTGTCACTGTTCATAGGCTAGCTCCTGCGTGTGCTTGCACTCACTGTCTGTGTACACACACTCTATTTCCTTCTGAATAGTTATATACTGTAACTGTACTAGGACACTCACTGTCACTGTTCATAGGCTACTACCTCCTGCGTGTGTGTGTGTGTGTGTGTGTGTGCACTCACTGTCTGTGTACTGTACACACACTCTATTTCCTTCTGAATAGTTATATACTGTAACTGTACTAGGACACTCACTGACTGTCACTGTTCATAGGCTAGCTCCTGCGTGTGCGTGCACTCACTGTCTGTGTACTGTACACACACTCTATTTCCTTCTGAATAGTTATATACTGTAACTGTACTAGGACACTCACTGACTGTCACTGTTCATAGGCTACTAGCTCCTGCGTGTGCGTGCACTCACTCACTGTCTGTGTACTGTACACACACTCTATTTCCTTCTGAATAGTTATATACTGTAACTGTACTAGGACACTCACTGACTGTCACTGTTCATAGGCTACTAGCTCCTGCGTGTGCGTGCACTCACTCACTGTCTGTGTACTGTACACACACTCTATTTCCTTCTGAATAGTTATATACTGTAACTGTACTAGGACACTCACTGACTGTCACTGTTCATAGGCTAGCTCCTGCGTGTGCGTGCACTCACTCACTGTCTGTGTACTGTACACACACTCTATTTCCTTCTGAATAGTTATTTACTGTAACTGTACTAGGACACTCACTGACTGTCACTGTTCATAGGCTAGCTCCTGCGTGTGCGTGCACTCACTGTCTGTGTACTGTACACACACTCTATTTCCTTCTGAATAGTTATATACTGTAACTGTACTAGGACACTCACTGTCACTGTTCATAGGCTACTAGCTCCTGCGTGTGTGTGTGCACTCACTGTCTGTGTACTGTACACACACTCTTTTTCCTTCTGATTACTGATTGATTATTGTAAATTCTACTTCCTGACAGTTACTACTTACTTACTGTAGTAGGGACACTCACTCAGTCACTGTTCATAGGCCAGCTCCTGCGCGTGTTTGCGCGTGCGTGCACTCACTGTCTGTAGTGTACACACACTCTATTTCCTTGTGATTACTACTGATTATTGTAACTGCTAGTTGTACTTCCTGACTGTTACTACTTACTTACTGTACTAGGGAGTCGGGACACTCACTCAGTCACCTCACCCACCAACCCACTCCATTAAAGTACCCCACTTTTCACCCGCCCTTTTCAAAAACTTTTGTGTTTACGCCCAAAACATCGAAGATGTCTGGAAGTGGCAGCCAGCGCTGTTTGGGCAAGGGGAAGGGCAGCAAGGTAATCAGGAGGAGAGGGAGCAGCATTGTGGCAAGCCGCGGGCGCGGCCGCGCCACCATGCACAGTTCCGCAGCAGCAGCAGCAGCGTCAGTGGCTAACATTCCTCCCATAGCCACTGGCCGTGGACGCCTTGGGCGCCGCCCAGCAGGAGCATCTGCAACTCATGCTGCAGAGACACAGCAGCAGCAGCAGCGTGTAGCACCTGCTCCGATTTTCCTCCAGCCGGGTCGGAAACGTCCCATTGAGGAAAAGGATGCAGACACTGTGGTGCAACTGATGACGGAGGATGAGCAGCCCGCCATCAGCTCTGCATCCGAGGCCTCCACCCTCACCACCACCACCACCACCCCTGTTCGCAGCAGCCGCCCAGCAGGGCCTGGGGAGGAGGCCAGTTCACCGTCAGTCGCCGACCTGTCACTCAGCACTCTTTTGACCCCAGGCATGATGCGTCAATTGTCTGCTGTTGTTGGCGATTTGGAGGAGGAGATGCTGATGGGCACTTTGGGGGATGAGGGATTGGACAGCAAGACTGTAGCCACAGTCAAGCAGCCCATCCATGCATCAGGAGAGGAGTTTGGGGGGTCATCATCCCAGCAGGACATGTTTCAGGAGGGGGAGGCTGATGATGACACGGTGACAGACAGAGACTGGGTGCCACCACCTCCTGGGGATGTCGTCCTCAGCAGCTCTGAGGAGGAGGAGGAGGATGCGCTTGTGGGCCTTGCAAGGAGGCACATCATTGCAAGCATTGGCAGCAGTAGGCAGGTCCCACAGCCTGCTGGTGTCTCAGGCTCAGCAGCAGCAGCAGCAGCATCTGCCAGTACCACCACCAGCCGCACCCAAGCCCCCCCCCCCAACCACCACAGGGAGACAGGCAGCAGCGGTTCCATGCCGTAGGGGGTCGTTTTTGTCAACAATCTGGCGTTTTTTCACCATGCCCACAGTGTACAGCAAGTACGCCACTTGCAACCACTGTCAGCGGAAGTTGAGCAGAGGTGCAGACCCCTTAAAGTTCAGCACCAGCTCGCTCATCAACCACCTTGCTGCGAAACATTTCCACCAGCATGAGGAGTTCCAGAGGCTGAAGGCATCTGGTGCTGGCAGTGGCACCACACCCATCACTGCACAGCCTTCAGCAGCAGCAGCAACAGCAGCCACCCGCACTCCTCCAGCAGCACCAGCAGGAGTGCGGAAACGCACTGCTCCTCCCCCCTCTGCAACTCCTGCCGCCGACACTGAGGCCTGTTCTGGCAGCCAGTCCTCAATGGCCTCCTCTGCTGTGTCTGCTGATTCCCGTGCCAGCAAAAGGCCACGCCAGAGCCTTTTGAGCGAGTCCTTCCAGGGGGTGGTTAGGGCTCTGCCTCCCAGCAGCCATCGTGTGCGGCAGCTGAACGGCTTGCTGGCACGGGCCATGTGCTCCCAACTCCTGCCGTACACGCTTGTGCAGGAGGGGAGCAACATGCGTGCGCTGCTTGCTTGTGCAGCCCCAGACTGGCAGCTCCCCAGCAGACACTTCTTCGCCCGCAAGGCCATTCCTGCACTGCACCGCTTTGTGATGGCCAATGTGGAGCGAGGGCTGGAGCACGCGGTTGGTGAAAGGGTCCACGTCACCATGGACTCCTGGAGCAGCCGCTTCGGGACAGGCCGCTACCTGTCTTTCACTGTCCACTGGGTCAGCTTGGTGGAAGGGGGTGAGGATGGGAGAGCAGCAGCGGGCACAGCAGCAGCAACACAGTGGGTGGTGCCCCCCCGCAGGGTCAGGGGAACTGCAGCAGGTTCCTCCGATCCTCTGCCATCCTCCGGCACACCTGGCCAAACCCCCCGCCTCAGCAGCAGCGTGAAGGCCCGCCACTGCCAAGCGCTGCTGCACTTGGTCAGCCTTGGGAAGACCAAGCTGACGGCAACCCATGTGTTGGCCAAACTCCAGGAGCAGGAGAGGATTTGGCTGACCCCCAGAGGCCTCAGAGTCGGAGAGGTGGTGGCCGACAATGGGGCCAATCTAGTTGCCGCAATAGACAGGGGAAACCTGACCCACATCCCCTGTCTTGCCCGCGTGCTGAACCTGGTGGTGCAAAAGTTCTTGCGCACCTACCAGGGGATGGGCGAACTGCTGGAAACGGCAAGGAACGTTGTGCGTCACTTCCGGCGCTCGGCTGCAGCCTGTGCGAGCCTGGAAGACGTGCAAAAGGAGCTGGAGCTGCCACGCCATCGGCTGATCCTTGACGTTCCGACTCGCTGGAACTCCACCCTGGCGATGTTGGAGCGTCTGGTTGAACAGAAGCACGCTGTCAACCAGTACCTTGCCCTGGCCACTGTTTCCGCCGCTCAGAGAAGGGACAAGACCAGCAACATCCCGTCCATCGTCCCCGATGATGACTGGAGGCACATGCAGCAGGTGTGCTTAGTGCTGGCTCCCTTTCTGCAGGCCACTAACATGGTGAGCAGGGACCATGCTATGGTCTGCGAGTGGGTGCCCCTGGTTTGTCTGCTGAACAGGGCCCTCGATGCTTTGCTGGAACAGGGAGCGGCAGCCTTGGACCAGCAGGAGCGGCAAGCAGCTGCACAGTCCACCTCTGAGGGGGAGGAGGAGGAGGACTTGGTGGAGGTCCCTGACCTTGCTGCTGATGAGGGGGATCAGCACAGCGCAGCTGAGTTGGTGCGGGGGTGGAGAGAGGATGAGGCGGCAGAGGAGGAGGATGAGGAGGACAGCACTGCCGTCGATGTGCCAGCACACGTGGCCCGCCTCTTCCCAATGGCAGCGCACATGCTGGCGTGCCTGCGCAAGGACCCCAGGGTGATCCAGATGAAGCAGAGGGAGGACATCTGGATCAGCATGATGTTGGACCCACGCCTCAAGGGGAAGTTGAGCCAGTTCCTGCCGCCTGCAGGAGGAGACCCAGCGCAACAAATAAGGAGCTTGCAGCAGGCCCTTGTTGAGCGCTTGGAGGAAGCCTTCCCCCAGCCTTCCACCCCCACTGTCCAGCAGCCAGCACAGAGGCAGCAGCAGGTGCCTGCATCCAGCAGCAAGCGCCCCACAGACCTGCTGTCTCTCAGCCACGAGCTCTACAGGACTGTAGAGGCTCCGGCAGCAGTGACTAGAGAGGAGGTGCATGATACAGCAGCATCCTCCTCCGGTCACAGCCAGCGCCTGACCCGCATGGTGGCTGACTACATGGGGTCCTACAGCGGGCTTGACAGCGATGCCCCTGTTGATCCCATGGAGTATTGGGTCAAGCGCCTGGAGATCTGGAGCGAGCTGGCGCAGTACGCCCTGGAAGTGCTGTCCTGCCCCCCTTTCAGCGTGCTGTCCGAGCGCTGCTTCAGTGCAGCTGGTGGTGTGGTCACCGAGAAACGCTCACGTCTGTCTCACAAGTCTGTGGACAGACTGACGTTTCTCAAGATGAACCAGGCGTGGGTGGAAGGCGAGTTCCTGACCCCTGTTGTCGGCGAGAGGGGGACATGAACTGGCTAAGAACCATCGTTAATGTGCCTTACCACCCTTTACCACCTCCTGGCTTCTGCTCACTAAGCCAGCCTGGTTCAGTTTGACTATTACGTCGCCTGCAGCCACACATTTTACACCTACAGTGGGCTGCTGTGTACTGCCCTTCTGCTGTCTGTCTGTGTTTCCCACTGCCAGGGTACACAGAATTACATTCTGCTGCCACTCTGCCACCAGCTATTACGTCAAACAATAGCTATATATCTGTGTAATTGGTTGTACAAACAAAACCAAAAAACCATAAAAAAAAAAAAAAAGGTTTAATTTTTCTGAGGTGCCCGGGTTGAAAACTGTGTTGTCCCAGTTGTGTATTGGACACGATGTGGGCTGCACGACCGCTGTCTGGGACCTCCTGTTGTGTTTATTCACAGCCCTGTTATCACCGCTAGGTACCAGGGCTATTATGTCACGCTGCCTGCCTGCTGCCACACTCACACTACTCCTCCATTCCTCCTGCTGCTGCTGTCTGTCTGTGTTTCCCACTGCCAGGGTACACAGAATTACCTTCTGCTGCCACACTGCCACCAGCTATTACGTCAAACAATAGCTGCTCACATTACTCCTCCATTCCTCCTGCTGCTGCTGCTGCTGTCGGTCTGTGTTTCCCACTGCCAGGGTACACAGAATTACATTCTGCTGCCACTCTGCCACCAGCTATTACGTCAAACAATAGCTATATATCTGTGTAATTGGTTGTACAAACAAAACCAAAAAACCATAAAAAAAAAAAAAAAAAGGTTTAATTTTTCTGAGGTGCCCGGGTTGAAAACTGTGTTGTCCCAGTTGTGTATTGGACACGATGTGGGCTGCACGACCGCTGTCTGGGACCTCCTGTTGTGTTTATTTACAGCCCTGTTATCACCGCTAGGTACCAGGGCTATTATGTCACGCTGCCTGCCTGCTGCCACACTCACACTACTCCTCCATTCCTCCTGCTGCTGCTGTCTGTCTGTGTTTCCCACTGCCAGGGTACACAGAATTACATTCTGCTGCCACACTGCCACCAGCTATTACGTCAAACAATAGCTGCTCACATTACTCCTCCATTCCTCCTGCTGCTGCTGCTGCTGTCGGTCTGTGTTTCCCACTGCCAGGGTACACAGAATTACATTCTGCTGCCACTCTGCCACCAGCTATTACGTCAAACAATAGCTATATATCTGTGTAATTGGTTGTACAAACAAAACCAAAAAACCATTAAAAAAAAAAAAAAGGTTTAATTTTTCTGAGGTGCCCGGGTTGAAAACTGTGTTGTCCCAGTTGTGTATTGGACACGATGTGGGCTGCACGACCGCTGTCTGGGACCTCCTGCCTGCTGTGTTTATTTACAGCCCTGGTATCACCACTAGGTTCCAGGGCTATTATGTCACGCTGCCTGCCTCATTGACTGCCTGCTGCCACACACTCATCCTCCTCCTACTGCTGCTGAATTTACCTCCTGCTGTCTGTGTGTTTCCACTGCCAGGGAGCACATACAATGGCGCTTCCAACATGCATGCGCCACCAGCTATTTGTTACGCTCAAAAATAGCTGCATTTCTTTAAAAAAAAATTGAAAAGAGAAATAAGTGAAGAAGAAGACGATATAGAAGAAGATGAAGAAGATGAAGAAGAAGAAGATGAAGAAGATGAAGAAGATGAAGAAGATGAAGAAGATGAAGAAGAAGAAGAAGAAGAAGAAGAAGAAGAAGAAGAAGAAGAAGAAGAAGAAGAAGAAGAAGAAGAAGAAGAAGAAGAAGAAGAAGAAGAAGAAGAAGAAGAAGAAGAAGAAGAAGGAGAAGAAGAAGAAGAAGAAGAAGAAGAAGAAAATGAAGAAGAAGATGAAGAAGATGAAGAAGAAGAAGATGAAGAAGAAGAAGGAGAAGAAGGAGAAGAAGAAGAAGAAGAAGAAGAAGAAGAAGAAGAAGAAGAAGAAGAAGAAGAAGAAGATGAAGAAGATGAAGAAGAAGAAGATGAAGAAGAAGAAGAAGAAGATGAAGAAGATGAAGAAGAAGAAGATGAAGAAGATGAAGAAGAAGATGAAGAAGATGAAGAAGATGAAGAAGAAGAAGATGAAGAAGAAGAAGAAGAAGATGATGATGAAGAAGATGAAGAAGATGATGATGAAGAAGATGAAGAAGAAGAAGATGAAGAAGAAGAAGAAGACAATATAGAAGAAGAAGAAGATATAGAAGGAGATTTAGAAGAAGAAGATATAGAAGAAGAAGAAGAAGAAGTATATACAGTACTGAACAAAATTCTGGACACAACTTCTCTTTTTCACCTTTTTTTTTTTAAAGGAACATCCCCACATAATCACTTGCTGTTGTTACTTGGAAAAAAAGATGTTTCTTGCATCATTCACCCTCAAAACAAGTGTTGGAAGCTATTTAAGGCCAATTCGAATAGTCAGCTCGAATAATGAGCTCGAATACCGACTCGAATAGTGAGCTCGAAGTCCGAGGTCGAATCGAATAGTAAAAATTATTCGACTCGAATATTCGACTGACCTCGAATAATTTACTATTCGAATTCGACCAAACTCGAATTTTAAAAAGGGGTATTTGAGCACCACTACTGATAGCCCTGCTCTGAGTCTCTTTGAGTCTTTCACACACTGAAAACTGTGAAAAGCAGAGCTCACACATTCCCTGGTCCCAGTAACTCAGTATCATCTACTGATAAAAGCTGATAATTGTGTGAAGCAAAGCTCATAGACTATTGCAGAATGCAGACACGGACCTGCTATCAGTAATCACTACTAAAGATTGCAGCATTCTTTACAAGGTAAAATTTCTTCTAAATTATGAAATAAACTTTAAAGGCTGAATTTATTGTTCAATAAATATAACCTTTCATGGAAACTGTAATGCAGTTTACAGGAACATGCAATATTATGATGAACTTCCTGTTTGGCAGCCATATTTTTTGTTTACAAAAACAGTTCATAAAATTGCTTTTTGGGGGCCAGGAACCTGGTGAGGAGCAGCGAAAATGTGATAGAGGGGGACAGGAGATGAAAACCTACAGGCTGGTATGTTTATTTATAGGAGGATTTTAGGTTACAGATTCTCTTTAACACCTTTTTTATTTTTTTTTTATTTTTTAATTTTAAGTCTTTTTTAGAAGATCTCTGGAAATACGCTGTGGTGTCACTAGGTGTCTCTGCGACACGCTGCTGCCAGCAGATTTATTTTTCCAATCATGTCTCCACACTTGCTCCAGATCGGCACACACACACACACACTCACCCTTCTCGTCAGTTTGTGATGTCTGTCGCCTCTGTCTCATCACTTTCACAGTTCACACTAACAGTTGGTACAGCACACAGATTTGATATCAATTATAACACACAGAACAAGGACATTAATAAAGAGCCTGGATAACGAGTTATTAAAATCTCTAAATATAGCCAGCTGGTATTCAGCAAAGCGACATGGAAATTGCTCCACTGTCTTTTCACTTCTAACCATCCTGCCTCTGGGATGTTACTTTTGGGTGTTAGTAAACGAGAGGAATATTCACAAGGTGCACATGAACTTTTCCATTGCGATGATGAGTGTTATGCAAACTGCGTATTCACAACTTATCCTAATAGCATAAACAGTATGCATCCAGCACATTCATTTTATGGTTTAATTATTAGGGCCTGAGCTCACTAACGCAGTTGTGCGCAGCTGTGTCCGCTTTTCAGCAACACATCAATGTTACAGATGCTGAAAAGCAGAAACAACTGCGCACAACTGCGTTAGTGGACTCAGGCCCTTAGCGCTCTTGCCTTGCAGCACTGGGTTCCTGGTTCGAATACCAGCCAGGTCAACATCTGCAAGGAGTTTGTATGCTCTCCCCGTGTCTGTGTGGGTTTTCTCTGGGCACTCCGGTTTCCTCTCACTTTCCAAAAACATACAGATAAGTTCTTTGTCTTCCCCCGAAATTGTCAATAGACTACCATACGTACACTACACTATACATGCATAGACATATGGCAGGAGAACAGATGCGCCAGCAGGATAAAATAACATAAAATTCTTAAAAATAGGAGAGGCAGTGGTGGACTTACCTACTCCCAAGAATACCAACTACACGTGGTGACGTGTAAAAAAAGGTAATTTATTTCAATACTCCACAAAAAAACCATATAGACATATGACTATGGTGGGGATTAGATTGGGAGCCCCTCTGAGGGACAGTTAGTGACAATATGCTCTGTTCAGCGCTGCAGAAGATGATGGCACTGTATAAATACTTAAATCAATAAGTCAATTACTTCTATATGTAACTACAGGTAAGGGTCTGTACACACTGCTGCGCTTTTAAAATCGCATGTGTTCAGGTCTTCACAATTTTCATGATTTTTCAAAAGACCTTGCGATTAAAAAACGCATGCGATTTTAAAAGTGCAGCAGTGTGTACAGGCCCAAAGAGGAACACATGTTTAGGCCATACACTTTTTTGTACATTGTGGCATGACGATAACATGACAGTACATTTTACATGCACAATTTGAAATTTCAAAGCCTTTTGCGACTGTCCCACTTAGTGCTTAAAGGACATCTGAACTGAGAGTTATATGGGGGCTGCCATATGTATTTCCTTTTAAAGTGGACCTGAACTCAGAACTTCCTCTCTGCTCTAAAAGATAAGAAACTTTGAGAATGAATGTGTTAGACACTGACAGCAGCTTAAAAAAAGAGGACATACCTCTGAAACGTTGCTTGTTTCTCTGTCATGTTGTCTATTTAATAAATACAAAGAGCTTTAAATACATGATGGTGCCAGTCTTTATCTATGAAAAGATAAGCAACAGCATAATAACCTTTAAAGAAAAACATTTCTTTGTTACAGCCCACTGAACTGAGCTTTCATGGAAGCAGACATAGGGCTTGATTCACAAAAGAGTGCTAACTGTTAGCACGGCCGTTTTCGCGCGAATTTTCTCACTGCGCGCGATCGCGAATTTTCACGCAAAACGATAACGTTTTCGAGCGCAGAGAAATCAATATCGTTTTCATGTGAAAATTTGCATTTCTGCCCGAAAACGTTATCGTTTCACGTGAAAATTCGCGATCACGAGCAATGCAAAAATTTCCGCGAAAACGGCCGTGCTAACAGCACTCTTTTGTGAATCAAGCCCTAAGGGTTAGCATCCTGTGCTTACAAATCAGCTGAGGCTTCGAGGCTGCCGAGATTCCTGTGATTACTTGCAGATTTTGTGTGCCCTTTTTTTTTTTCTTAATTCGGTATAGCCACTTCACATAAAACATTATGCTGTTAATGAGGAGCCTGAGTCTGCACAGGTCACAATATTGTCCCAAAAATCCAGAAGAGTGGCGACAAGTAATACAGACTAAATCTGAAACAATTGGCAAAGTAATTAGCACATGAATAGCACCTGCCATATCATTGTTATGCTATGCAGAACTCCTTTGTTATGCTAATGAGCCATGGTGCTAAAATTACCAACCATCCCTTTCTTAATAGAACTGTGTGTAATGCTGGGTTTACACCATACAATTTTCTGTTAGATTTACCTGCCAGATAGATAAAGTTCAACATGTTGGAAATTTATCTATCTTACGATCTATCTGCCTAGCAATTAGGAATTGTTCTACTCAGCAGGAGATAAACAGAAGCTAATGCACCAGAGATAATGACCATTCTCTACAGAAAGGAATCTAATTATGCATTCTAACAAAAAATCTAACAGAAAAATCTAACAGAATATTGTATGGTGTAAACCCAGCATAATGCTAAACATACACGGTGCGCTTATTCCTTATCAATCGAGCCGCTGATGGCTCGATTGATAATATCCGACAGGTCCGATGACCCGCCGGATAGATTCCCCGCACGATCCTCGCGGGCGGACAATAGCGGGGGAATCGAGTGGCTGATAAGGAATGCCCGTGGGGACGAGCGGTGACGCACCGGCATCGAGCTGCTGGCTCGATATCAGCGCATAAACGCAACATGTATGTTTAGCATAAGAGTGGAAGTGTACAAGAATTTCATTGAAACTCCTGCAGTTGTCATCCCAGATATCCGTCTGGTTTCCCTATGCCTAAAAATAGCCCTGGTGACACACTGGTTAACACATCTGACCCTCCTAATGACAGGTTTTCATAGTCCTAGTCTAATGTCCCTCCATTGAAAAGTTCATGTAAATTTGGTTCCACCGGTGACCACACCCACATCCTGGGTCATGGCCACACCCATTTTTCAGCACAGCCGCATGACTTGCCTCCCCCCGCCCCCGGAAATTTTTCTACAGAGGCCATGGCGCCACTTACATCTTAATCCATCTCTGACTCCCACACAGTAGCTATTGCAGTATTTCTGTTTAGCTAGAACTCTGGAAAAACAAACAAACGCTGAAGTAATTAAATCTGGCTTTGAAATGACTAGTTTGAAATCTTTTTACAGAAAGGAACAATTTCTGACTTCTGTTCAGAGATGAATCTGCCTAGGAAGGAAACAGAATGTTCTCTTGTGTGTCAGCTGGAATACGATTCACATCTTTCATTACCTCAAAAGCAACATCGCTGAACCACTCTGAGGCAGAAACAAAGCAACTGAACACAAACAGACCAGTACACAGTAAAGTCTCTGTAGCAGCCACACTTGAAGCTTTACCACAACAGACTTTTAGACCTGTTGTGAATAAAAAATGCATTGACTGCAGCAACTTTCCGAAACCGACTGCTGAGGGACCTCTCAGAATGACACAGACGGTCTATGGACAGCTTCTATAGGCAGAGTCTGGCATAACTTGCAATTAAAAACTAGTAGTGCTCATAAGGACTTGGTAATTACGCTTCTGTAATTACCGAGTCCGTAACTGGCCGTTACGAACGCGTAATTGGATTTTCCTAATCGATGGAATTACGAATGCCGATGACGGGTGTCTTCGAAGTTGCATTCAAAATGTTGATTATGCGTTGTAACTCTGAGTACTTTGAGTCACTACGAGAATACACTTCGGACCAATCACAGTGTCCCTAGCATGTCCCTAACAACCAATAGGAATGAGTTAAAGAGAACCTGAGGTGGCTTCCTAAGAATGAAATCTGCACACAGAGGCTGGGTCTGCCTATACTGCCCAGCCTCTGTTGCTATCTCAATCCCCCCTAAGTTCCCCCTGCGCTCTGCTATGCCCCAAAAATCACAGCCGCGCTGTTGCCACGCAGTGTGTCGCAGCGGGCTGTGTTTACCTATGTAATGTCAATCTGCATGCTCCCCCGCCTCCTGCATAGCTCCAGTCCCCACCCACGTCCCTTCCGTCCCCGCTGATTGGATTGCCGGCGGGTCGGGAGTGCGTCGATAGTAGCGTTCGAATGCCTGACGACCGACGCTAACGGCAATACATTACCTGCTCCAGCCGGCTGTGTCCCCTGGTCTCCGCTGTCATTTCTCCGTGCTCGGCTCCTCCAGCTACACTCCGGCAGGAAGTTCAGTGAATCTGGAGTAGCCGAGCATGGAGAAGTGACAGCGGAGACCAGGGGACACGCGCAGGCCGGAGCATGTAATGTATGCGGGGCCCCGGGGGGGAGGCGGCAGCGGCAGCTTCACAGATCGTGATCGGTTTCATGCTGAAATCGATTCACAACCTGTTTGCAGTAAAGATTCGATCAGAGAGGGTTCTATCTGTTGCTCGGATCTGATGGCAAATCGGCCAGTGTATGGCTACCTTTAGGAAGCCACCTTGGGTTCTCTTTAAGCTTGTGCCCACCCCTCTCTATATAAGGTGGCGACTTTTTTAGGAAATCCTCCTTGTTTACTTTACTACTGGTACTGAGATGTTACCAAACACCTTTACTATATAGCAATCGTATCTGCCCTTGACGAAAGTAATGCCACCTTTTGTTGAATTCCCAACACTCCCTCTCCATCCGCTTTACTTGTAGCTGCTCATATTAGAAGCAGACATCTAGCATAATAATGTAACATCTAGTTCAATATCCAAGCACAACACTGCTGTTTTCTGAATGTACAACTTTTTATCAGTGTAGCATGCACACAGAAGCTCCTTTTTAACTGAGCCTTATCAACAGCAGTCAGAGAAGAATTCTGAAAAGCGATGGATGTAGTTTTACATTACAAATGCACAGCTTGCAAGCTGGCACGGGCCCTGCCCCCCACCACTGATGTGGGGCCCCTTCTCCCAGCTATTGATGCAGAGCACAGAGCCTCCAGATCCCGGTGTCCCGGTCTTTTTCCCCAATCACCCACGTCCCCCTCGGCAATATTAAAATAATAGCCACGGGGTAACATGGGTGATTGAGGAAAATAATTTGTAAAGAGTTAATGTGAAAATTGTTGATCTTTAGGAAACAAAGGAACATTAACTGTTGCTCACACTATAAAGTGTTTTAGACTAAATTTCCACTAGGTCCAAATCACTCAGCTTTTCCACACATTTAAACTGAGCTACAACTGTTTTCATGCATGGGGGAGGGGGTAGCACCTGCAACACTTTTCTGGACATTGCATGCATTTCCTTAGCGCTGTATTTTGGCATGGCATTGGGGAACAATGCACTTGTCACAGAGATGGATGGTGCCCCCTAGTGGAAACAGGCTCCTATATGTCATCTATTTCTGTTACCCCGTATCTGGTGTAGCACAACATAAAAGGAATGCACAGTGCACATCAATCCATGTCCATGGCAACGCCTAATGTAAGCATTGCAATGCAACACCTCACAGTGCGCTACCCCTAACAACTGCATGCATTTTATCATAAATTGTTTTGCACTGTGCATTCCAGTTAGGATAGCATGAGTCACTGCTACAGCAACCAGCCCTTATAGAGGTTTCGGCATTTCCTGTTTGGACAGGAAGTAAGGGAAACCCTCACAGGTGGAAGGCACAGGCAGGACAGCAAAAACAATTCCCAAGCTCTAAATCCTTATTGGACTATACTAAACTATAATCAACATTTCACCTAGATCTGAGCTTTAATAAATCAGGGCTAATGTGTCAGCTCACACAGCAGAAGCTTAGAAATGTATTCACGTATCTCCTCTGTGCTATATAAAACGAGATCCAATCAGCCGATACTGGGAGTGCGAACACACGACGTGGCAGTCCGAGCGCGTGCTGCACTTCAAGGTGTCTCTAACGTCCGTGCGAACAGCTTCACTCATGCCGAACATCCGTCAGAAGATTACAGATGGCCTTTCCGAGTGCTTCCTGGAATCCCATCCAGCCATCTGCCCACACTAGCATCCTGTTCAAATTTCCCTTCTTCCACAAGCGGCGCCGGCGTGCATGCTAATGCCTGATCGACGCTGTGAGATCCCGCATCACTGCGCAACGCCATTTATTAATTCTTTCTGACTGTGACTTTAATCAGGGTGACACGTCTGAGCAGAAGTGACTTGTCATCCGAGGAAGAGAAAACAGCTAATGCCCAGATGAAACAGGGGGTCTGTTCCTTCCAGAAGGCAGAACCAAATTTCTGAAATGCTGATATTGACTCCCCCCTACCTGCTTTTTTTTTATTATTTCCTTTGGCTTTTAAAGTGACACTGAAGTGAAAAAAACCCTTATGATATAATGACTTGTGTGTGTAGTATGGATAATTAACAGAACATTAGTTGCAAAGAAAAGAGTCTTATATTTTTATTTTCATTTATACAGGTTTTTTTGTTTTTGTTTTTGTTTTTTATAACATTGCATCATTCTCTAATATTTGCAGTTTACAAAGCCCACTCTGCACTTCAAACTGTAAAAAAAGAGCAGAGCTAATGACCCTTTGACCTCCCCTGCAGTAAACTTCTTATCTAAAGTTGCCTTTCACTGTTTCTTTGATGCATAAGTGCTTATAGCACTTATCTCTCTGACTAAATTAGTCAAAGAGCTCAGAGAAGCTTTTTTTACATAGATAACAACTTAACTCTTCCTGTACTAGAAACAATATGAGACTCTTTTCTTTGCTCCTAATGTTCTATTTCTTAGCTGGACTACACATACAATTCATTATATTATAAGTTTATTTTCACTTTCGATTCTCTTTAAATGGCTTTGTTGGGAGGTGGTGGGGAGGTGGGTAATCAATACAACGCACAGATGTAATACAAATTATGCGAAAATCAAGTTTTAAGTCAGCTTTTTACTCTATCGAAGAACAATATGCCATCAATTTAAAAGATAACAAACAAGAAATGTCATTTCAATGGAAGTAGTTTATCTTATGAACAGAATGGCAAACTAAGCATGGTGAGTGGCTGCATTTGTTCCCTATAAAATATTGCAATTACATGTGTGTCAACTGTTGGCATTTTCAACGGGGGTATGCTGATGAAGGGACAAATGTCTGATTCACTTTTGTTTCCTGCCAATCATGTTACAGAAAATTTCATTAAACACATTTGTCACCAACCATAGTCAAAAATATTACCCTTTACAAGAAAAAAATAATACACATTCTCAATATCTAGATTGATTTTTCAGGTCTTGTTAACAGACTGGAAAACTCACAATTTAAAGAGGAAGGCTGCTTCCACAGTTGGACGTTGTGGTCTGATGTTACAGCAGCCTGTAACGCAGACCAACTCACAGCAATGACAAATCAATGGGCTGTTCACAGTGCCCACGTTGTGTTGAGTATAACGCTGCACGCTAAATTTTCTTATTTCGCCGCGTTAGACTGTTTGCACATGGGCAGTAATGTATTTTTTTTAATTTGCTGCATGCGCCATTTTTGTCCGATAGTATGCGTCAAAAAGTACGCATCACGGACGCATCAAGAGACGCATAACACGGCTCTATATAACGTCCAACTTCAAAGCTCACATGCGTTGCGTTAGGGTCACGTTATGCGACCTTAATGTCGCATCTAACGCAACGTCTTCGTGGGAAAGAGCCCTAACTGTAGTGAAAATAACATAATTAATACAATTGCTTATTGTTTACAATACTTATTTATAGATTATTTAGTCAGTGATTGCCCATTGTAAAATCTGCATGCCCTTCCCCCCCCCCTTCCAATTTACATTTTGAAATATGTCGCTGGTGGTGATATCTTTAGTCTTGCTAGGTGATCTGTGCAAAATGTTCATCACTGAGGGCTCGTTTCCACTATCGCGAATCCGCATGCGTCCAACGCATGCGGATTCGCACATGTAGTGTAAGTGGATAGGCCTGTTTCCACTCTTGCGTTGGTGATGTGCATTTTTTCAAGCGGTGAAAAAACGCACAAAAGAGCCAACGAATTCGCCTGAGAGTGGAATGCAGGCGAATCGCACACAATGTATTTAATAGTAAAAACGCATGCGTTTTTGCATGCGTTTTTACCCGCGATTTCGCGTGCGATTTCGCACCTTTTTTAATGTTATTTTGCCCTGGCAGTGTCATGGTTAATTTCGCATGGCACCCTGCCATGCGAAATCGCACGCGAAATCGCGGGTAAAAACGCATGCGGAAACGCATCCGCATGCGTTTTTACAAGCGTCGGAATGCGTCGAAATCGCGTCGCAACCGTGGAAACGAGCCCTGAGAGTTCTATGCAAAGAGGTAGATACTGCTTGCTTGGCAGCTGGAAAAAGTTATTATTTCCCACAATGCAACGAGGTTCACAGACAACAAACTGTCAGAACCATAGTCTTCACATCACACTGTGGGAGGGGTTTCACCACAATATTATCCACACAGAACCCCTGATGATCTATTCTAGAAAAGGTAAAGATTTATTGTGGGAGAGGGAGTAGCAGCTACTGATTAGTATGATGTTAATCCCTTGCTTAAAGGGAACCTGAAGTGAGGAAAATTATTTAAAATAAACACATGACGTAGCTGCAAATTAACATTACATACTTACCTCGCTGTCAGTTCCTCTGGGAAGCTCACAATTTTCTTCTTACAGTGATCCCTTCCAGTTCTGACAATATTTTCTCAGAACTGAAATATACCAGTTTCTGTCAGTTATATTTGAGCAACTGAATGTACAAGGTAATGTCCACATTTCCCTATGGCTCAAGTGAGCGATATTACAGTTTAACAGTGTAGACTACACAGGCGGTAAGTATGACCTGTGTATGGTTATTCTGACTTCTTTTTTTCAGTACCGATTCTCTTTAAAGTTTCTCTATAAATTAGTTAAATTAACTCTAAATTACCTCCCTCCCCAGATCCAGAGGTGAAGCAGGAGTAGTGTTGGGCGAACAGTGTTCGCCACTGTTCGGGTTCTGCAGAACATCACCCTGTTCGGGTGATGTTCGAGTTCGGCCGAACACCTGGTGGTGTTCGGCCAAACTGTTCAGGTTCGCCCGAACGGCTCAATGCCTGGCCGAACAGGGCCCCTATACGGCCCTCCTATACGGGCCCCGAATACGGCCCGCCTATGGGGTCGCAGGCATAAGGGGGGAGCATGCCCCAATTGCGGGGGGGGGGGTCAGAAATTCCCCCCACCCCCTCCGCTAGCGCTCCCCCCTCTGCCCGCTTCCCCATACAAAAGTTTAAGGAAAGTAAAATAATAACGGTGGTAGTGGCTGGCAGTGGCACTGTGGAGTGAGTCAGGAGGAGGAGTCCGGAGAGTGAAGCGTTGAGGGAGGCCGGGCAGCGGGCGGTTCAGCGGTAGTACCCTTGTGGTACTTCCGCCCTTTCTCTGACCTCACGTCCTCTGCGTGATGACGCATACGAGGGTACGCGTGACGCGTACCCTCGTATGCAGAGGACGTGAGGTCAGAGAAAGGGCGGAAGTACCACAAGGGTACTACCGCTGAACCGCCCGCTGCCCGGCCTCCCTCAACGCGTCACTCTCCGGACTCCTCCTCCTGACTCACTTCACAGTGCCACTGCCAGCCACTACCACCGGTATTATTTTACTTTCCTTAAACTTTTGTATGGGGAAGCGGGCAGAGGGGGGAGCGCTAGCGGAGGGGGTGGGGGAATTTCCGCCCCCCGCCCCCCCACGATCGGGGCATGCTCCCCCCTTATGCCTGCAACCCCATAGGGCCCCCAAAAGCGGGATGTTCGGGGAGTTCGGGGTTCGGCCCGAACATGCCGAACATCGCGGCCATGTTCGGCGAACGTTCCCGAACCCGAACATCCAGGTGTTCGCCCAACACTAAGCAGGAGCTATGAGCCACGTCGTGAGTTTTTTATTGGGCCCCTTCAAGTGCTCTGTAGTCTGTACACAACAACTGTATGATATGGAGCACCAAATTGAGTATGTTTTGTGGCACTACCGCGTAAGGTGGGCACCAGGTGGTGCGGCTAGTACAAATATTTGTACCGTATTTTCGGACTATAAGACACTCCTGACCAGGGTGCTCGGATACCCCTTTTTAAAATTCGAATTGATCCGGATCCGAATCGGATATCCAATTCCGAACTTTTTGGTATCCGAGTAAACTCGGATATCCGAACCCAATATCCGGCCGGATTCAGATATCCGGATAGAGAACCGGAAGTGACCTGAAAATGGCTTAAAATGCTTCCAAAGGTCTCTTCAAATGGCAAAAAAACCCTTTCGGAGCTCTCTCTCTCTCTCTCTCTCTCTCTCTCGCTCTCTCGGCCTGGATGCCTTCGAAAGGGATTTTTGACATTGAAGGTGATTTTGGCTTCTGCTCGGATATCTGAACTAACTATCCGCCCGGATTTCGGATTTCAGATGGGAAATCCGAGTTTGCTCGGATAGCCTATTCAGATTTGAAAAAATATCCGAATTGCTATTTAAAATTCGGATAGTGGAAAAATCTCGGATTATCTGGGTAGTTCGGATATCCGAAATCTTGCTGAGTACCACTGCACCTGACCATAAGATGCACCTAGGATTAGAAGTCAAAAACGAGGGGATAAATTTGTATACTAAAACTGGTGCATCCATGGTGCATGGGCATCCTGGGGATTATGCCCCCTTTGTATCTCATGCTGCCTTGTGTCTACCTGTGTCCTCCTCTGCCCTCCTTGTGTCCTCCTGTGTCCCCCATGTGTCCACCTCTGTCCTCCTTGTGCCCTCCTTTATGCCCATTTGTGTCCCGCGTTGTCCTCCGTTTGTCCCCGTGTCCACCTCTGCATGGGCACACTACAGGAAGTCCCTGACATTGTGGCGGGTTGGAGGTTCATATTTGCAGGCGTTAACAAGTCAGGAACTTCCTGCATTTAGGCTATAAGACACAGTGGCCTTTTTCCTCCACTTTTGGGAGAGAAAAAGTAAGGTGTATAGTCTAAAAAATACAGTAATTTAAGTTACTAATATTTTACTATACACTTACCTAGCACCC
This sequence comes from Hyperolius riggenbachi, assembly GCF_040937935.1. Classification (NCBI taxonomy): domain Eukaryota; kingdom Metazoa; phylum Chordata; class Amphibia; order Anura; family Hyperoliidae; genus Hyperolius; species Hyperolius riggenbachi. The sequence goes on from NC_090650.1 coordinate 405,513,623, forward strand.
ATTCTCACACAAACCATCCCCTCCTAGTGCCTAACACTAGCCTCACCCTCCTAGCGAATCAGGTCATTTGACTGCCAACTCACTGCCATGCTGTGCCTGACCTATGCGTTGCCACAGACATAATGCTATTACATCTATAGTAGCACTGCGTTATTATCAGTGTTATTTGGGTGATGGGGATATCCAGACCCCAGTTTACTTCTTACTCCTAGTTGTTAAAGCTCAGAAAGGGGGAATAGTATTTAATAATACTGACAAGATAAAAAAGTAGTTCCACTCCTAAATATGCAATATGCCAAAATTCAATATTCAAAAGACGGGGATTTTTTGAACCAAAATTCTCTTGTTTAATCTTCATACGAAATTTCTTCAAATTGTGGGCAGTACATATAGATACAAAACATCAGACTTTCACTTCACATCAAAGAATGCCTGACACGTGTTTCACGGCCGGAAGCCGCTTCCTCAGAGGCACATCGTACACAAAGCATCCATAAGCCTACGACCAAGACATAACCGCAATCTGAGGTTCAAAATAGCCCTACACTCTGCGTACATCCCGTGGCTGTGCGGACTGCAAGAGACGCGAGTTTCAATTTTTGACAAATCGCAAACGCGATACCTGTACAATTTTCTGAATGCTTTTGCTCAGTGCAAGGTATAGGGAAATCACAAAGCGCTTAAAAAAGTGCTTTGTATTGTATTTCCCGAGCGCTTTTAAGAATAAATACATTTTTTTTTTTGGGTCAATACTAACGTCAGGAAGTGAACATCGCAATCGCTGAGCAAAAACTCTTCAAAATGCTGAATAAATCGCTCAGGGCTTGCGATATCGCTGCAGATTTATAATGTGAACAAGACTTTAAGAAGTCTTAAAAGGAACCTGAAGCGAAAGGTATAAGGAGGCTGCCATATTTATTTCCTTTTAGGGCTCGTTTTCACTATCGCGAATCTGCATGCGTCCAACGCATGCAGATTCGCACATGTAATGCAAGTGGGTGGGCCTGTTTCCACTGTAGCGTTGTTGAGGTGCGTTTTTTTCAGCGTTTAAAAAACGCACAAAAGAGCCAACGAATTCGCCTGCGAGTGGAATGCATGCGAATCGCCGCTAATGTATTTAATAGGGAATTCGCATGCGGCTATGGTATGCGAATTTTCATGCGAATTCGCATAGGTACCAATGTAACTTCAAACAGGCAGTGACATGGTTAAATTCGCATATACCCTCACCTATGCAAATTCGCATGCGAATTCGCAGCAAAAACGCGAAAAAAAATCGCATCCGCATGCTATTTCATCAGCGGTGGAATCCAGGCGATTCTGCACCGCAATAGTGGAAACGAGCCCTTAAACAATACCGGTTGTTTGGCCTCCTGCTGATCTTTCTGGTCAGCAGTGTCTGAATCCTGCACCTGAAACAAGCATGTAGTTAGTCTTGTCAGATTTTTGTCAGACACAAACATATGTATATACAGTATATGTAGCACAGTTGCTGCACTAACAATGCTTAAAATGTTACTGTATAAAAAGTTTTCATTTATCAAAGATCTCCCATTGAAGAGTTGGAAACATACCATTCCTTTCCCCTTGCTACTGGAGCTCTCTGTCTATTCATAGATGTGCACATTAATAGCTTTCAAGTTTGGTCCAGGATAATCCTGACTGATAGCCATTGTTCACCACTGTTATCTGTGTGTGGCTGTTGTTTAGGCCACAGTTTTGTACTTCCCACAGCCTTCATTCGTTACAAGCATTAAAGGATCTCAACGACTCCTATGAAGATGAAATCTGCCAAGAAACTTCAGTGCTATTTTTCTCTTAAATCGTCTCTTTCTAATCTCTGCACTGTTTTATCAAACAACCCTGAAATATCCTGGCAGAGGCAGCAGCAATCCAGCTTTGACATTGGAACACGTCCGGGCTAAGGTAATTTCAGGTGATGGGAGTATTTCATGAGCAGCCAGAGGACTCGTATCACAGGTGCTGCAGTAATGGTGTCTCTGTGGTCATCTTGTCCAGCATAAACCTTCTGTCTGCAGTGCTCGGAAATGATCGATGAGGTTACTGTGCTATAATACTGCTCTTCAGAAGGAAGAGTGGGGATAGCCTGTCAAAATTGTTGCAACTGGTTTCGTATTTCAATTTTCACACACACGAACATTAATGTTTTTACATTTTTTCTTACTACGCTGAAATCCTCTTTAGGACACCTGATGCATATGGTCGGCACCAATATGAACAAAAGCGTTGCTCTGTATGGATAGCGGGCTGTAGCTAAGTTGCCCTGGTAACTGTGAGGGGGCGGTCCTCGGTGTAGCATGCCTAAGCGGCTGGCACGTAAGAGGTGGGCGGAGTTTCACTGGGTCATTGTAGGGTAAATGTGTCCGCGTATGTTGCGGACAGAAATATGACTTATGCGCATGCGCAAATTGAATAACCCACATCGGGAAACATGCTGGGAGATGGGGTAAGGGTTGTTAGAAGCAGAGCGCCATTAAGCTTACCGAGGAGGCGTGTATCTTATGAGGTACTGTGGGTTATCTACGCCCCTTTGAGGTGGGTTGAAGCTGGTGGGCGGCACCTTAACACGCTGATTAAATGAAGACACTTAGTGTATATATAGCGTCTCCTCCGTCCTAAGGCCATGCCCCTGATGAGTCATAGATGATGAAACTAGTGGGCGGAGCCTAAATACAGAAGGAGACGCCAGGCCACGTGGATTTTATCTGATATGCGCATTTTAATCTGGAGCATTGTGAGTGCAATTTTAATCATTTTTTACCTGGAATAAACAGTATTACGCTATGCAAGTGTTTATTTGAGTCTAAGGTGCTGGTGTATTGTGGATGCAGTGAAGGAAGATTATTGCTGAATAAATGCTCATGCTGCTCGGACTGGGTCAGCCATATTATGTGGTAAGAGGCTAGGATACCACCATATTAGCACTTGCACGAGAGAAAAATTGAGGTGCTGGGACACGATAACTAAGCTGTGAGGAGTGCACCTTGGGTGATAATTAATAAACATACTATGCCATAGAACTTTGTCTTTTCCTTTGCATGCATGATTGGAATACCGCTGGAGGTACAGGAGGATTGGATTAGTCTGACAGGCTGGGCCACACGCGCTGATTGCCAACTGTTGTGATTGGCACCCTAATCTAGTGAGCATAACTGCTGTCTCTATGAGGATAATATATGCTGATTAATTTTTTTTCCAATACTAGGAACATTTGCAGTTGGGACCTGATAACTAGGAGTTTTGCATCTATTTAGTAAATGTGGTGTTCTGAGTGGAGAGGAACATCCCTGAACATCCAAATTCAGGAATAGGTCTCCACAAAAGATTGAACTATTATTCTTTACCCCTGTGCTGAGTCTGGGACTTGAACACTAAGACTTTTTGATCATTCTCTATGCATTATATATATGTCTTGTACTATGTCAATTTTTAATTAATAACTGTTGGATGTTTTAGGACTTGTGATCCAGGTCCTTTTAGTAATCTTATCGCTGAGAGGGAAGTGGATTTTTAGTGATCTATATTAGTGATTTTGAGGTAGAACCTGTTGAGCGCTATTATCATTACAACATTAAGAACGCTGTTAAGGGCATACACCCCTGCTGATTAGAGCGCTCCAGGCACAGAGTCTGTTTTTAATTACCTGAGGAGCGCGTTAGTCACCCCAACCCTCAATATTATGAACAAAATATTGCAGCAGTAACTTTCTCCTGGCTGCCCAGAGTTACACTTTGGCTGTTCAATAACTATGACAGGTCCGCATCTTCATTCTTCTTCTTCGTCTTCATCACATCTTTTTATATTTATTTTTTATTTTATTGAACGATAAGTCAATCAACAAATCCAATAGAATAGTCGTTAGACAATAGAATTCAGGGACCAATTACAGACAGAAGGAAATAAATCTGCAATAGATCCTAGAGGTTACATACGTTGTTCACAGCTGAAGACCGTGGTCTATATGTAATACATTTTTTACACCTGAGTTATCTCGTAGGAGATAATTTTCATCTTCTATTTAAACTAACTTTTCAGCATTTTACAATTGAAAAAATACCCAAATGTTAGTGAAAAAGTACTTTCAAATTTATCTTGAGTATTTTCTTGCTCGCTGGTGTCTAAATATCACCTGGGAGAAAACTCAGGAGAAAAAGCGAATTGCATATGGGCCCATATGTTATACTACAAAAAAGAGGTATGTGGGTACAAATCCTAAGCTGATGTCCCTCCATAGGACCAAGAGGTACGTAACCATGCCAAAAACTACCATAGGACTGCTATGAATGAGTTCTTCTCATCTTGACACATACACAATTACGTTGTGGAAAAAATATCACTTAGGAGAAAACTCGGGTGAAAAATGTAATTGCGTATGGGCCCTTCTTTGTCGAATTTTTTTTTTAATTTTTGTTGTTTTGTGTATCTGAATGACCCCTTCTGGATGCCGGCTATAATGTTATCAGCATCACTCAGGATGTGACCAAGATAGAGGAGCTGAAGTCGTTCCAACCACTGTAAATTCATAGTAGAAATATACCAGGAAGTCTGTGGGTCGCAAAGCCACACTTCCTCCTATAGGAAACCACGAAAGGGTGGATAATTGGCACCTTGCACCATCAATACCCACTTCAGGCCGTAATAATAATTACAGCTATAGTGGCGCTCAGTGAGTAATTTTTACTATAAAAACACTGCAATTCGGCCACCAGCAATAGCTGGAAGCCGATTACATCTTTACGTCACTATCCATGGTGGCCTGGAGGGGAAATGGTAATTAACGCCGCTGGGACTTGTGCAAGAGGAGGGTAAGCCGGCTTTACCCTGCATTTAGATCTCCCGGCAGCCTGTAACGATTTGTGTCAGCAAGAAACAGAATTCTGATTATTAGGTGATCTGCAGTATCACCTATAATGCAGATATATACCTGGTTATATATTGTAATCTGCAGAATCACCTATAATGCAGGTATATCAGACAGCTGATGTGACAGCAATAGCAAGTATAGTGATTGGTGCAACAGTAGTACTGATAGGTTTAGCAATACCTCACCAGAGGAGCTGGTGGGTACTAACAGTACAGCCCCCCTCACCAGAGTCAAGGGCCCTCTGCTGAGAGTAGAGTGGTCAGACTAAACGGGTTGGCAACAGACAGACAGATGCAGTACAAAATCGGAAGGCAGAGACAGGAAGGTATAAACAGGCAGAGTCGGCAGCAAGATCAGATGGGCAGAGGTACAGAATCACTGAGCAAAAGAATAGTCAGAACGAGCCAGAGTCATGCACAGATAATAACACAGTAATGAATAATCTTATAGCTATCAAACAATTCCTATCTTGTGTGAAATCCCCGGTTTCCTCCCGGATCAAAGCACACCGGAACTATCTAAGGTCTGAGCGCTAACACCAAGTATTCGCAACAGCAGACAAGTTGCGAGTGATTAAGCTTGGCTTATGAAGCAGAGGAGACCCCTCCGTCACGCCTACTCCTCTCAGCCAATGAGGAGCGGCGAGTGTCTCCTCTGACGTCAGCCGACCGGCCGGTCAGCTGACGCGCCTCCTCCCCGCATAAAGGTCCTGTCTGTGCACGCACACACGATAAGGTGACCTTATGTGCAGCTGACAAACCCGTCCTCGGCGTGCTAGACGCCTGAGGCACGGATAGATTGCTAGGCAGAGAACTGGAGGCAGCTGCGGTGGTAGCGCTGTTCACCCCAACTGCCTCTCCAACGTTTGTTACACAGCCGATTCATAGGAACGCTTTGTCAGGTGACATGAAAAACACCACCTATAGGAGACCTCAGGGAATGGACTTGAAGACACCAACCAGACAGTTAACTGTAGAGCAAATACTGGCCATCTTTGGGATCACACTAACACCAATCCTTTGCTCACTACACTGGCTACCCATAAAATGGAGAATCCTTTTCAAAACTGGCATGCTAACATTTAACTCCCTACACGACCTAGGCCATGGATCCCTGAAGGATTTGTTGCAACTGCGTCACACCACCCTGAACCTCAGATCAACGGGAATCGGGATCCAATAACTTGATCAACCCCAGAGTCCAGCTAAAAACCTTTGAATCCAGAGCTTTCTGTCATGCTGCCCTTACCCTGCGGAATGCCTTGCCAAACTTAAACCAAGACAGCTCGAACCCGGGACACGTTTAAATCAAAACTGAAAAGCCACCTGTTTAGTCTGGCATTTATGATCACATAAATTTTCCCCCGTACACATCACTATGTACTGATCTGAGACAAGCTTATGCGCTTTGGGACCTACAGGAGAACAGCACTTTACAAATGTTTTGTTGTTGTTGTACTAAAAACTGAGTACTAAGTACCTCAGCTATGCCAGAAAGATCAGGGCTGAGCTCCACATTTATCAATACAAAACCTCTGGTCTGGCATATCATGTCCTATACAGGTCCACTTCAGTATTGAAAAGGGTTTGCTAAAGTAAAACCTGAATCTGGGGATGCTGATTGTTTGCTGAAGCTTTAACAATATTTCAGGGTTCTGTTACCTCTGCAAAAGCTGTGAACCTTTTTCCTTTGTAACATAACACAAGCACTGCTTTTACAGAGCACTATCTGGAGTGTCCCTCTGTTTAAAGATCTCTAAAAAGTAGTCTCGGCTTTGTGTGCTGAGCCTGAAGAGATTCCGCTGGAACACCTATTGATGAAATAAGAGAAAGTGTGGTTTTTTTTCTATTTTCACTCTGAGCCCGAAGACACAAAGTTCCATTAGAGATGAAAAAAAATGACATTATTTCAAACAAATGCTCCCCTGTAATTTTCATAGCGGCAGGCCTGGGAAGTGTTTGCTTTGCCTGTTGCTGAAATGAGGGCGAGCTGCTCCAAATGTCGAACGGTGATGGATTACATTCGGCTTGTTTGAGTAATGTCATATCAAAGAAAATGCAGCTATTTAAAAGCACCCGATTCTTCTCATTTGGATGTTATGGAAAAAAAAAGGCAGCGTGACTGACGCAGGAGTGCGTCGAGCATCCATTTACCAGCATGCGGGAACCGCCGATTCCAAGAAGCCGTGGTGGGAAGAGTGGAGCATTAAAAAAACAACAAAAAAACAAGTAAGTGCCTTTCTTCTTAAAGAGAACCAGAGACGAAGCACCCTCATGTATTGTACCTTATAAATCAGTGGGAACATGACAGTAAACATCTAATCTGCTCTTTGTTTCATTGTTCTCTGTTTAATCTGACTGTTATCACCTCTGATAAGAATCCCTGACTGAGCACTCAGTCTAGCTTTGCTAAGGAAAGATTATAGGTGAGTCTGTCTTCTCTGGTGTCTTTTCAAGCCCAAGCCTGCCCCCTTGTGGCTCTGTTATAATGACTCAGCTATAATTATTCCCTGCAAAGCCAGACTGAATGCTCAGTTGGGGATTCTTATCACAGCTGATAACAGACACTTTTAGCAGTGAGGATGAAACAGAGAGCAGCGTAGGTGTTTTCTCTAATGTTCTTACTGATATATATGGTAAAATATCGTCTCTGGTTTTCTTTAAAGAGAAACCGTGACCAAGAATTGAACTTCATCCCAATCAGTAGCTGATACCCCCTTTCCCATGAGAAATCTATTCCTTTTCTCAAACGAATATTCAGGGGGCTCTGTATGGCTGGTATTGTGTTGAAACCAGCGATGATCGTAATCAGCTAATTACGATTATGCAAATTTTCACGTCAATTTTCGCAATTCCGCCTATACGTAATTACGATTTGTACATTTAATTTATTTCGTATAGTCATTCGTAATTTCGCATAAAATTTTGCATAATTTTTGCGTAAATAATTTCGTGCCGACTTTGGCAGTGAATAGCTTTTGACACCAAAATTGGAACATATAAGGAGAATAGTGGGTCAGAAAAAGAATTTTCCAAAAAAACCTTGTAGTTTTTGAGAAAATAGATTTTTAAAATGCTAAGAAAAATGGTTTTTAAACTCAGAAAAATGACAATTTAAAAACTATTTTTCTTTGCAAGGTTTGTTTAAATTTTTTTATTTTTTGAGTTGTATATTCTCCTTAACATACATAGCAATGTTGGTGTCAATATCATGTATGGGGCTTTGCTATTAACCACCAAGTCGGCACAAAATTAGGCAAAATTTTGCAAAAAATGATACAAAATTACGATTTTCCCTGAAATTTCACATTACGATTACGACGTGTAATTGCGAAATTCGATGCAAAATTTTGCGTATGCAAAATTTCAGCCCACCACTGGTTGAAACCCCTTCCACAATGTGATGTCAGGATCTTAGTGCTGATATCACACTGTGGGAGCCTTGTTGCATTGTGGGAAATCTGTTTACAGCTGTTTCCGACAGCCAAAAAAGCAAGCAGCAGCTACTTTCACTAACATCACTTGCCAGCAGTAAAAATGTCACCATGTGATAAATGTCAGAATGTAAATCAGGGAGACAAAAAAATTTACAATGGGCAAACACTGACTAAATAAAATAATTTACTCATAATTATTGTAAAATTAAAGGGAAGGTTCAGGGACTAACTAAAAAAAATAAAAATCCATTTCCACTTACCTGGGGCTTCCTCCAGCCCGTGGCAGGCAGGAGGTGCCCTCGGCGCCGCTCCGCAGGCTCCCAAGGGTCTCTGGTGGCCGACCCGACCTGGCCAGGCCGGCGGCCAGGTCGGGCTTCTTCTGCGCTCCATGGTGCATTTCACGCCAGCGCGATGACGTCATCGGACGTCCTCCGGGCTGTACTGCGCAGGCTCAGTAGTTCTGAGCCTGCGCAGTACAGCCCGGAGGACGTCCGATGACGTCATCGCGCCGGCGTGAAACGCACCATGGAGCGCAGAAGAAGCCCGACCTGGCCGCCGGCCTGGCCAGGTCGGGTCGGCCACCGGAGACCACCGGGAGCCTGCGGAGCGGTGCCGAGGGCACCTCCTGCCTGCCACGGGCTGGAGGAAGCCCCAGGTAAGTGGAAATTGATTTTTATTTTTTTTAGTTAGTCCCTGAACCTTCCCTTTAAGCACTTTTGTTCATTTCATTTTTTCACTGGAGTTCCTCTTTAACAGTAATAGTAACAAACAAACCCGCAGTTAACCCGTAGCAAAGAAAATTCACAACTGCCAGTAAACGCTTTTCCATTTCTGGGTGAGCAGAAATGTGCATGTTCTCATGTTATCTACTCAGCCCTAATGTTGTAAATTCATGCAAGGGTGGCAAGGGGCTTAATCAGTTATGGTTAAAGGGAACCTGTAACTTAAAGGAAAAAAAAAAGAGTTGAACTTACGTGGGGCCTTTACCAGCCCTCTGCAGATGTCCTGTGATGGCGCCGGGACAACCCCCCCCCCCCCCACCCGCTGCAACTCCTTTTCGGTTTACTTACAAGTTGATGGCAACTGCGCCTGTGCAGCTTTGGCCGTGCACATCCTCCTTTGCATTCTGCTGGGAGTGTCCTGCACAGGCGCAGTATGAGAAAACCTCTTACTGCGTCTGCACAGGACGCTCCCAGCAATGTGGCTCTAGTGGCGGACATCAGGTGACAACGGCAGGTGAACTTGCATCTCCTGGGGGAGCGAGGCAGCAGTGCCATGGTGCTGAAGGACAGCACCACAGTACAAAGCTTTGCTCCCCCATCCCTCGACACATAGGAGCATCACTCAGGCAAATAGCTTTTTTTCTCCTAAGTAATGCTCTTTACACTCGGATATTGCACAGGTGAAGCCAGCGATTAGATCTATTGCTAAATTCTGAGCAATGTCAGCCGATAAGACGCTAGCAAACTGCAAGCTTCTTATCACCTCGAATTGCATATGGCCCAGTGTGCTTTATGTGCCAAGACAGCTTTGCTTTCTCTGTCTTGCGCTCTCTATTCTTCATTGCACCTGCCTCTTCCATATGTAGCAAGATGGCTGACAGGCTGCCATGTTATATCGTATAACAGAATGTCAGCTTTACTTGTGTTTCAAGGTGGAAACATGGCCATATTGCACTGTACCCCGGGCAACTATCCAGCTTTGATCAACCGAGAATAGTACATACTGAGCCTCTATAAATAGGAAGCACCAAATGCTCTTCTCACTTAAATAAGTCACATGAAAGAAAAAAAAGTATCATCTTCTCATGAATATGTACATTAATGTGACTATTTGAGTTATTTCACCTTGGAAACCATGGGAACCCCAAAGAACTATAGACAGAAGAGAATAATAAAATACTGTGAAATAATTAAAATAAGTACATAAAATAAAAAAATCCATCTACTGTCATGTAAAGAATGTCATCGTTATAGGATAATCATTCATAATCCATATGTACACAATATATATATATATATAGATAGATAGATAGATAGATAGATAGATAGATATACCTGTATATATATATATATATATATATATATATATATATATATATATATATATATATATATATATATATATATATACACACACATATACAGTGGGTTGCAAAAGTATTCGGCCCCCTGGAAGTTTTCCACATTTTGTCATATTACTGCCACAAACATGAATCAATTTTATTGGAATTCCACGTGAAAGACCAATACAAAGTGGTGTACACATGAGAAGTGGAACGAAAATCATACAGGATTCCAAACATTTTTTTACTAATAAATAACTGCAAAGTGGGGTGTGCGTAATTATTCAGCCCCCTGAGTCAATACTTTGTAGAACCACCTTTTGCTGCAATTACAGCTGCCAGTCTTTTAGGGTATGTCTCTACCAGCTTTGCACATCTAGAGACTGAAATCTTTGCCCATTCTTCTTTGCAACACAGCTCCAGCTCAGTCAGATTAGATGGACAGCGTTTGTGAGCAGCAGTTTTCAGATCTTGCCACAGATTCTCGATTGAATTTAGATCTGGACTTTGACTGGACCATTCTAACACATGGATATGTTTTGTTTTAAACCATTCCATTCTTGCCCTGGCTTTATGTTTAGGGTCATTGTCCTGCTGGAAGGTGAACCTCCACCCCAGTCTCAAGTCTTTTGCAGACTCCCAGAGGTTTTCTTCCAAGATTGCCCTGTATTTGGCTCCATCCATCTTCCCATCAACTCTGACCAGCTTCCCTGTCCCTGCTGAAGAGAAGCACCCCCAGAGCATGATGCTGCCACCAACATATTTGACAGTGGTGATGGTGTGTTCAGAGTGATGTGCAGTGTTAGTTAGTTTTGCATTTTGTCCAAAAAGTTCCATTTTGGTCTCATCTGACCAGAGCACCTTCTTCCACATGTTTGCTGTGTCCCCGACATGGCTTGTGGCAAACTGCAAACGGGACTTCTTATGCTTTTCTGTTAACAATGGATTTCTTCTTGCCACTCTTCCATAAAGGCCAACTTTGTGCAGTGCACGACTAATAGTTGTCCTATGGACAGATTCCCCAACCTGAGCTGTAGATCTCTGCAGCTTGTCCAGAGTCACCATGGGCCTCTTGACTGCATTTCTGATCAGCGCTCTCCTCGTTCGGCCTGTGAGTTTAGGTGGACGGCCTTGTCTTGGTAGGTTTACAGTCGTGCCATACTCCTTCCATTTCTTAATGATCGCTTGAACAGTGCTCTGTGGGATGTTCAAGCCTTTGTAAATCTATTTGTAGCCTAAGCCTGCTTTAAATTTCTCAATAACTTTATCCCTGACCTGTCTGGTGCGTTTTTTGGACTTCATTGTGTTGTTGACCCAATATTCTCTTAGACGACCACTGAGGCTGTCACAAAGCAGCTGTATTTGTACTGACATTAGATTACACACAGGTGCACTCTATTTAGTCATTAGCACTCATCAGGCAATGTCTATGGGCAACTGACTGCACTCAGACCAAAGGGGGCTGAATAATTACGCACACCCCACTTTGCAGTTATTGATTTGTAAAAAATGTTTGGAATCATGTATGATTTTCATTCCACTTCTCACGTGTACACCACTTTGTATTGGTCTTTCACATGGAATTCCAATAAAATTGATTCATGTTTGTGGCAGTAATATGACAAAATGTGGAAAACTTCGAGGGGGCCAATATACTTTTGCAACCCACTGTATATACGCTGTATATATATATATATATATATATATATATATATATATATATATATATATATATATATATATATATATATATATATATATATATAAATATTTATATATATATATATATACACATATACACATACTACTTTTGGGTAAACGCCAAACACATGGACCAGTTTAGGACTGGATGTGTTCAAATCCCAATGTGATTGCATTTGCGACAGTCTGTGTATGTGCAGCTAGTTTCTATTGCTTATTCCAGCCCTTCTGACCTTAGTTGAAAGGTCATGCTTGTAGGTGATGGTTTCAATAAATCATCCTTTGAATTCTCCTGTGAAACAGGTGTGCTTCAACAAGGTGTGCTTTCTAAGTACGGTATTTATACGAGTGAACCAATCAAGAGTGCTGATTTCTGATTGGTCAATGACTGTGACCCTTTTGAGCTGTGTCGTGATGCTAAAATGTGAACAGTAGTAATGAATGGATACAGAATTTTTTGTTGTGGTTAGCACTCTCGCCTTGCAGTGCTGGGTCCCTGGTTCGATCCTGGCCAGGGCACCAACTGCACAAAATGTATATATTTCTCTATGTCTGTGTGGATTTCCTCCAGACACTCCGGTTTCCACCCACCCCAAAAAAAACATACAGATTAGTTGATTGGTTTTCCTCTAAATTGGCCCTAGACTACGATACATACACTATACAATGCATATATAGACATATAACTATGGTAGAGATTAGATTGTGAGCCCCTCTGAGGGACAGTTAAGTGACAAGACAATATACTCTGTACAGCACTGCGGAAGATGTCGGCGCTTTATTAATACTAAATAACTATAATAAACCTTGTAAGGATTTTTGCTTCCCCTTAGATCAACTAGGATATGTGAGGGTACGGGACAGAAATTTACCTAATTTCTTTCTTTACTTTTTCTGGTTGAGCATGATGGACCGATGTCTTTTTTTTTTACAACCAAACTATGTAAGATTAGGTATTACTTTTTTTCCCTTCCCTCATCTTTAATTGTATCTCTTTTCCACTTCTCCCCCTCCCACCATACTCCACAGATAAAAAAGAGAGAAAGAGAGAAAAGATTTCATCTTGCATTCTTTTACAAATGCTCTGCCTCATCGTGCAGATTCTATTGTGCCCGATGTCCAACTGGGAAAATGCTCCACGACAGGCTTCCCTTCTTTGTCTGCTCTTAATCTCTTGCATTACGAAGAAACGCTCTAGTGAAAAAAAAGTTTGCTGGAATAAATAAAGTAATTTTTGCCCAAACAGATGAATCCATTAGAATCTTCAGCATTTTCCCAGAAGGAGACCCACACGGCTCCGCTCTACGCCTGCAGCTACATCCGTCCTTTCAGTAATGATTGCCTACGACGTGAACAATTAAAGCCTGAGATGTGTGCTCATTTAACCTGGTGGTAAAGAGATTTCACATTTCTCAGGCACTTTTCCGAGGCACCTTGGGTATATCTTCGCTCTCTCTCCTCCATTTGGTGCATTTATGAAGTAGGACTAAAACGCGAACCTTCTAAATGAGTGATTATGCTCCAACAACGGGAGATAATTGCCGGAGAGCACATTGAATGGGACCCAATGTGTCAGAACACGTTCCTTTAAGTGTTTTTGACCCTCCTGACTTGAAAGAAGGAAGAAAACGTTTTGTAAAGTGCGTCTCGGCTACCCGTGATATGTCACTTGTTCTCCTGCACAATGGAGCATGAAAACATTATGATCCGATTAAGATTTTCAGGGAAATGAATTATACAAGAATTATTTCATAGAATGTGCAGCCAGAGAATGTTCGGGAGGCGAGTGCCATCTGCTTGTTTCATAGACGGCTTTCAAGACATATTTGCAATGAGGAATCTTTCTGGAAATCTGCACGATGGACACGTCATACATCTATGGTGGAAACCCAAAGTCAGGCCCAGATTTACATCACAAGAGCCTAAAGGCACAGATTTCCAGTCATCCTAGACTTTTCCCTTCATGAACCTACAAACCCCCACCAAACCACTCTGCAAGTGTGTTGGCTGGCCCAGCTGTCACTTCTTCCATGCTTTGCTAGCTCATAGGTAGCTACAGGTGCCCCTTAGTATAAAGGTAGCCAGAGTTACCCTCAATATTAAGTATCTAGAGGTGTCCCCAAGTATTAGGTAGCTGGAGGTGTTACAGACTGAAGTGAGATCTTGTCAGTGGAATGCCAAGAGCTGAATTTGTCGCACTAACAGGGCCACCAGCAGGTCCATGGAGGGGACCCAGAGAATGTCAAGGGACCTCACTGGCTACAGAGGGCTGGAGGATAAAACAAGTGTGGCATCAGGATCTACACATTCATAACATGAGTAGCCACAAAACAACCTGATCTGGAGTATAAGAGAATGGGAAATTTAGCAGCTGGGGCACTTCCACATCTCTGGGCCCCCTGAAATTGTAGTGGCTGCTCCCCCTAGTTACGGCCCTGAAGATGGGACATCTTCCCTTCTTACTCTCAGCTTCCGTCTGGCAGAGTCATTTCTGTTTGTATTTTTTTTTTGTTTTTTTGTGTTTTTTTATTATATAGATGCAACCAATATTTCAACCTGATTGGTTAGAATTACAGGCCAAGTAGCAGTCTCAAAAAATCGGCTTCCTGAGTGGCCAATCTAAGTATCCACTCAGCACTGAGCAATCTCATTCTGATTGTAATATTGAGCTTGTGACTGTAAGGATCTGTTCAGCTGTCTGCACAGGCAGACAGCTGTTTGACCATTTTTTAGGTCTGAGTGCTGCAGGTCTTTGGAAAAGAGACCTGTCTTCACTTTGCAACTTTCAGAGTTGCTTTGCTGGTGAGGAATTTGCATACACTTGTCATGCAAATTGCTTAGCTGCTTCCTTTGATGGCTTGCAGTATAAATACCTTTTGCTCCCAGAATTCCTTGCTGGTCATGATGGTTTGTTCCTGCTAACTCACCTGAAGTATCAGCCTTTGCTATTGTTTGCTAAGATTATCTTAGAGTAATTCCTTGGGACTGCACTGGGCATCCCTTTTAGCGTAGTCAGGTTGTATTATCTGTTTTGCCTTGTACTGTCTATCTGTTGCGATTGTCTTGTCGCCAGCGGCGGTCGACAGGAAATTGTTCTGTCTGTGGGGATCGTATTCGCCCTAGCGGTAGTGGCGGGGGTTCCTTCTGTACTCCGTCTTAGGGGTACAAGCCAGAGCAGCGGTTGCTACTGGTTGCTCCATCTGTCTGTCTGTCTGTCTGGATCACATCCGCTCTAGCGGTAGTGGCGATGGTTCCTTCTGTACTCTGTCTGGGAGTGAAGGCCAGAGCTGCGGTTGCTACTGGCTACTCCTTCTGTCTGTCTTGTCTGGTACGAACACTTGCTGTAGGCTCGGTGATGAGGTAACCATTTAGCAAGCGTTCGCGTTCTCTATTTCGTGTTCGTGTTACATTGGTTAGTAAGGGTGGCACGCTTATCACTGGGCCCCTAACGTGCGGTGATCGTGTCTTAAACGCGTTCTCTGTTGTGAATGAGTGCGGAGTTCACGTTTAGCTAGCGTTTGTTATTTTCCTTGGCGTTCTGTTCATTGTTATTTGCTGTGTCTTTCTTGCTACACTTGTGCTCTGTCTTACTCGGTCTTGTGTCACTATTGGCAATCGCCACTCTTGCGTTTGCGTTCCCACTTCGTTTCCGCTGTTGTGTGTTTACCGTCGCCAGGTGGCGACTAGATTGGTGGACATTTACCAAACACACAAAGTGAAATACCTGCAGGCTTTATATAAGCAACAGAGGGCTGTTTGGGAGTGAGTATTTCCCTTTGTGTGTTTGGTAAGTTTCAGAGCAGTTGGGGACAGGCTTTTGGTGGTGGCAGCTCCAGGGCTTGACTGCGCTCACATATGGTGTTGCATGCTGGTTCTGGGGCCCCGGGCAGTGAGAGTTCCCGGGGCCCCAGGCTGGCTTGTGCACCATTGTTTTTAATTAGATTGGTGGACACACATACATTCTGTCTCTGTGCTCACTTTCTCTCTACAGGTGCATTGCACCAAAGCTGGGTTCTGTCGTTTTACACGCTTGTGGAGGACTTCCACAGTGTCAGCGCACATCTTGTGCACTGACCACGGAGATAGTTCCACATTCGTTACAGTAACCATCTTAGGTGGTAAAAGCTAGGCCACCTCTGGTTGAAGTTCTGATCATAAGCAGATGTCCCCTTCTTAGAAGTACTCAGTAAGGAATACATATGCAGAGGCTGTGAGTGAAAGCTGTGAGTGAAAACAAATGAAAACTTTGTCGAAAGAAACAACAGCATGGTCAGATCTGCAGCTCTACCCAGCCTCCCTGCTCACTCTATCCTCATTTCATCATTTCTGATGAATCATGTTTTGTCCTCTTATGCACAGAGACAAGACAGTTCCTCTGTGTGTTCAGTACACTGTTGCAGTGAGCCTGAGAAGAGCAAAGGACTGTACACATAAGAACACACAGCATAACTCATCAGAAGAGAGTGGGATGGGAGTTAGCAAAGAGACTGGGCATATCAGATGATGTTATGGCCAAATTTCAACACAGTTCGTAGCTGGCTTAATTGGTAACAACTTTTACAGAGTAATAAATAGTACAAGTACGGTACTTCTAGTAAACTCTTTTCTTTCAGTACAAGGAAGTGTGTTCACATATTCGGATCCACTACAGGGTCTCTGTAATTTAGTTATTTTCTGAACTTCCCAATGCAAGAGCCTTAAAAAAATACAGTGGTTAAAAAAATTAAATAAAAAAAAATATTATTGCGCAGTTCGCTATACAAAAAGTAACATGATTTATGAGCTAATTAATTTTCTTTGCGAATGGGTTTATTTCTGTCAAAAAGTGAGACTGTTTTAGTCAATTAATCCATTAGCTTTTACATCGGCACAATGGGCCAAAGCTGAACATTTTTAATTAAACAGCTGTATTCATTTAAACAATAAATTGAATGCCACTTAGGGTGACACTTGCCGTTCGCTTTAAGAAAAACGCAGCCAGTATTTTCAAACATTTTGATTTATTACCTGGCTAAAAACTTTAATTAACAGCTGCTGTACTAAATAACAATGCCCATAATGGATCAAATGGTTTCACTGTAGGACACAATTATGCAAATCTTCAAATTTATATCGTTTAATATTTAATTTTTCCATTGCTTATCAGAATGTATGTGTTTAATTAGAGCTGTGTTAGTACAAGCAGATAAATTGTAGGCATGCTTCAAAAAAAACCAAAAAAACAAAACGTACATTTTCAAGAAACCGTTTGCAATAAGAAAACGTATTCGTTTGCAAAGCTAATTAAGTTAATAAGCAGCAGATTGCCTTGATTTGGCAAGGAATGTTTCACATGGGATTAAAAATATGTGTAAATAGATAACAAATTATTCACAGTTATTTTTTTTTTATTTTTTAAGGTGAGCTCTGCAAGTAGCTAAACTTTAAAGTGTTAGCATACTGATAAATGTATGTACTTAAAGTGGATGCCAGGTGAACTTTTACTCATTGCATAATTGTGTTCCTTTCCTATTGTTTATAGGGCATTCCTCAAGTTAAATACTTTTTTGTTTTTGTTTTAATACTCTGATTCCCTATAAACTAAACAAGCCCCGCCCACAGGTTTTCAGAGAGCCTTGGCAGTAGCAAGGGCTCATGGGAGCTAAGTATGGGCAGGGGGAGGAGGAGGTGTTACTAACCATTGATTTCAGAGGCAGAGGGGAGGAGGGAGGATTAGTTTTTTTTCACAGTCTGAGTGCTGAAGATACAGATAAGCCTGCCTCTGTGTAATGTTTACAAACATCATGGCTGCTGCCATTGTATCACAGGAATAAATAATCATTTTCTATTAAATCTGTTTACAGCTAGATTTGCTGTGTAAACTATCTAAGCTTTAGATAGGATATATAGACAAGTTACTTGTTATAGTTAGTTTTTCATCTCGGATCCGCTTTAAAGTGACAATGAAGCAAAAATAAACTTATGATATAATGAATTGTATGTGTAGTACGGATAATAAATAGAACATCAGTAGCAAAGAAAAGAGTCTCTTATTTTTACTTGCAATGATGTACCTTTTTTATATAACATTGCATCACTCTATCACATTTGCAGTTTACAAGCCACACTCTGTATTTTAAACTATAAAACAGAGCAGATCTAATGACCCTTTGAACTTTCCCGCAGTAAAACATTAAACAACCAAGAAACCGTGAGAGGCAGGTTCGGATAAGTGCTTCAGAAAACAGGACTGTCCCAAGTTGGGTCAAATAGTTCAGAGAAGCTCTTTTGCATAGATAACAACTGAATTCTTTTTTTAACTCTTCCTGTACTGGAAAACTTCTTTCTTTGCTACTAATGTTCTACTTCATAGCTGTACTACACATACGATTAATCATCTCTTAAGTGTATTTTCCCTTCAGGTTTGCTTTAAAAAGTTACTTAACTGAATATAATTTAAAGTATAACTGTCAAGCATAAAATTAAAAATCGATTCTTTATTTCTATCTGGTAAACAAGTAATACGGATGCTAACCAGGCAATCCAAAAGTTAAAATCACTATTACTTTTCTTGCTGATGAATGATCATTCCCCAGATTACCTGACTCTTATTTGGTGCACACAAAATTTGGTAAACAAAAAGGAAGTTGCAGGGCATGCTGGGTTGTCCTTTTTTGCTTCTCTAGTAGAGAAGTAGAAGTAGAGAAGCAAAAGATGACAACCCAGCATGCCCTGCAACTTCCTTTTTGTGTACCAAATTTTGTGTGTACCAAATAAGAGTCAGGTAAACTGGGTAATTATCATTCATCAACAAGAAAAGTAATAGTGATTTTAACTTTTGGATTGCCTGGTTAGCATCCTTATTACTTGTTTACCAGATAAAAATAAATGCCCGACAGTTACACTTTAACAAATAACCACGCTAATAAGTGGACCTGTGCTAGTCTTGAGCAGGACAGAAGAAAAACATAGAGAAATGCACCCTGTATTTATTTAATGTATTTGTCTAATCACAAATTGTATTCTGATCTCTCCCTGGGTCACATGACTGCCAATGGCAGAGATGGCAGATAAGCTCATTTGAAAGCACAGGGTGTTAACAATATGTCTGCTTCCATGAATCAGGAAGTACAGTGCAGATTTATTTTAGGATTTGTATCAGCTGTAACAAAGAAATGTTTTCTGTTTGAATGTTATTATGCTGTTGTGTATCTTTTAGAGCAGAGAGGAGTTCTGAGTTCAGGTCCGCTATAACAATATTACGTTATCAAATATTTAGGCATTGTAAAATTTTTCCTCTCCTTGAATTACATCTTAAATTTATCACAGGTGGCTGCATCTTTTTTGCTGGTAGATGCATCACTGTAGAATGTTTGTTTCCAAGTTTGTAGAAATACCACTTGATCTCCCAGAATTCTCTGTGAGCAGAATTCTGCATAACTAAATAGCCTCGGCTAAATGTCACTGGGAGGGAGGAGTTACATCCCACTACACAGCTATATAGATATAGAAAGTCTTCCTGATTCTGAAACCAGGATGCTTAATGTAAAAGTGGGTATCCTGAAAAGGTTTCACAAGGAGCAAAACTGTAACCACTGGTGTCTGACGAGAGGACTGCAGCACAGAGGGTTAATATAGTTGGATTTCTGCCTCTTACTGCAGTGCTCCATACTCCCTACACTTCCTGCTTCACAGCGGAAGTTCTAGCTATGAAGCAGGAAGTGTCAGTAGCAGGGCCGGCCCTAGACTTTTTGCCGCCTAAGGCAAAATTAAAAAAAATCGCCGCCCCTTCCCCGCCCGTGGGTGGGAGGGCCACCGAGCTGGAGGGGTAGCGGGCAGGAAGGGGGTATTGGGCCTAGCAGTGGGGGGGGGCCTGGGTCCCTCGATCTGCGCTCCCCTCCAGCTGTAAATAGTTAAGTACCAGCGTATAGATTAAGAGGCAACGGGCGGGGATCACTCACCTTTTCCACGTTCCAAAGTGTGCTCCACTGATGTCACTTCCTGCAACGTTGTCCACTTACAATACCGTGGGCCGCGTTGCAGGAAGTGGCATCGCTGGAACGCGGAAGAGGTGAGTGATCCCCGCCCGTTGCCTCTTAATCTACACACTGGTACTTAACTATTTACAGCTGGAAGGGAGCGCAGTTGGGGGGACCCAGGCGAGGGAGGGGGGGTCCGACCCCCCTCCCCACCGCTAGGCCAAATACCCCCTTTCTGCCCACTACACCTCCAGCTCGGCGTGTGGCCCCCCACCCACAGACAGGCGGATGCTGCCCCCCCCCCAGATGTGCCGTCTAAGGCAAATGTTTCACCCCGCCTCATGAGTGGGCCGGCCCTGGTCAGTAGGACTGAGAGCAGTGTGGAGCACCACAACAAGGGGAACACATCCAGGTAATTTAACTCTCGCTCAGCCCTATTGAGGAGTTTATAAACTTCTGACTCATGAAACAGTATTGAGTAGGATTTTAGAATACAGATTACAGAACAGTGGTAAGGCTTTTAGCTATAAATCTGCAGCAGTTCGCTAAAGTGTTTATATAGCTACCTTGGAGCATGTTTTGTTTTAGGAATTTACACCCACTTTAGGTAAGCTTTAAAGCTGTTAAGTGCTGGGATCAGATTACTTTACCACAGGGGATCTCAAATTTTAGCTAGAAGGTGCTTTAGCTTTGAAATCCTGAAGACGCCCTAAACCTCGCTAATGAGTGCATCAAAGTCAAAACTTAAAGTATTAATAATCTGTATTGTAAATGAAGTGATACTTAATACAGACAAAATAAAATTAATTTCTAACATGAAAGCCAAAATCTAGGCAGGAGGAAAAATTAAAATAAGGAATGTACAACTGTTGTTAGTTGTCTTTTGGCTTATAAAAATTCTAAATAATGATATCCTACATTCCCCCAGTGTTTAAAGAGAAAGGATTTTAGAAAAAAACGGTGCACAGGCCCATTATTGTAACGCAGAGATCACCCCAGCTTCTGGGGGAAGGCAGGTTGAAAATTGGATACTGCATACATATAGAAACACAACCGCCACTCAAATGATCATTTGCTGCAAAATATTTTATTCAATATAGAAAAACCGTGGAAACCACCCTATAAAACCAAGAACCCCCATAAAAACACGATGTGGGCATCATCCTAGGAGTACTCCTGGAACACACGCACGCCTCCACTTCAACTCACACACACACACAGATAGGTCGGCCGACCCTTTTAACTGCTGGATATGTTTGAATCGGGGGTGCATTAGTAAGCTAGCTGTATAAAGGAAAAGACTTCCACGTCGGACCAGTTCTTTCAATGAACTCCCTTGACGTGCAAACAACAGTTCAATCTTCAGTTAAGAAGCCTCACCAGATCATGAGCCAGGAAAAGTCACTATGAATCCGCGTCACATAACTGACATGGATGATGTTCCACAGAAACTCTGTGAGCCACCCTATGAGCCACACTTAACTGCTCACTGCAAGGTGCAAAACAATCTTGATACCTCTCAGAGATCTTCCTTTCCGCGGCGTCCCGCGGGTGGCAGGTACCTGCTCTGTGATCCGGCTCGCAACAGCGCCTCCCGGCTCACCGCGTGTTCAGCGGGCGTGCGCTGAACACACGATATCGCAGCATCACACTGACGAAGCCCACATGATGTGGGCGTAATGTATGTGGGCGAGGCTTGAGGATGATGGGCTGGAGGAACTACTTGGAGTAAAGATATGACGCACGCCCGCTGAACACGCGGTGAGCCGGGAGGCGCTGTTGCGAGCCGGATCACAGAGCAGGTACCTGCCACCCACGGGACGCCGCGGAAAGGAAGATCTCTGAGAGGTATCAAGATTGTTTTGCACCTTGCAGTGAGCAGTTAAGTGTGGCTCATAGGGTGGCTCACAGAGTTTCTGTGGAACATCATCCATGTCAGTTATGTGACGCGGATTCATAGTGACTTTTCCTGGCTCATGATCTGGTGAGGCTTCTTAACTGAAGATTGAACTGTTGTTTGCACGTCAAGGGAGTTCATTGAAAGAACTGGTCCGACGTGGAAGTCTTTTCCTTTATACAGCTAGCTTACTAATGCACCCCCGATTCAAACATATCCAGCAGTTAAAAGGGTCGGCCGACCTATCTGTGTGTGTGTGTGAGTTGAAGTGGAGGCGTGCGTGTGTTCCAGGAGTACTCCTAGGATGATGCCCACGTCGTGTTTTTATGGGGGTTCTGGGTTTTATAGGGTGGTTTCCACGGTTTTTCTATATTGAATAAAATATTTTGCAGCAAATGATCATTTGAGTGGCGGTTGTGTTTCTATATGTATGCAGTGTTTAAAGAGAGCCTGAGGTGGGCTAAAAAAAAAAGTAGGCTACCTGATCCGGGGGGACTGAGCTAATCAGTTAGCCAGAAAAAACGCTGCTTCCCGTCGGAATGGCAGGGGGCATGGCCAGGGAGAGAGCTGCCCAATGGCAGCTCTGGAAACCCTGCAGGAATGCCCCTGGCAGACGTTTTGAATCCCTATCCCTGTGTTTACTTCCAAGATAGTGAAAAATATAGTCGCTAATCTCTGAGGGCTATAGCACGGCAGTGTGGGGGAAGAGAGCGGCGGTGTGGGGACACAGAGGCATGTCATGAGGCAGAAAACATGGCTCTGTGTCCCATTTGCCCCCATCTGCCCACCTCGGGTTATATTTAAAGTGTACAGTATCTGAGAGGAAAGCCATCTCAGGTACCATACACACATGGGGCTTCCTTAAGCCCCCCCTTGAGGCCGCTCAGTCCCTCACAATCACCAGGGGGTGGTTGCTGTCCCCTGCAAATTTCCCTAAAGCCTAGCTTAGTCACGCCTGCATGGCTCGGCCGCACAAGTTCCCTTCACGCTCCCGGGGCTAGGAGCATTCTGCGCTTGTGCAGTACTACTGTGCAAGCGCAGAATGCTTCCCGGGGCGTGAGCAAAATGGGGGAGCGCACACAGCCAGACTGCCCATGTGTGATGAAGCTCGCAATCGGGCCGTACTGATGGGGACAGGAGCCACCTGGAGAGACGGCGAGGGACTGAGTGGCTTTAAAGGGGCTTAAGGAAGCCCCTGGTAAATATAGAACCTGAGATGTCTTTTATCTCAGGTTCACTTAAAGAGACACTGAAGCAAAAAGAAAAAATTATGATATAGTGATTTGTATGTGTAGTGCAGCTAAAAAATAAAACATTAGGAGCAGAGACATACGCCTAATATTGTTTGCAGTACAGGAAGCGTTAAGAAACTCCAGTTGTTATCTATGCAAAAGAACAGTTGAGCTCCACGACTTTCAAAGTCGCAGAGAACTCTGTCTTCTGAAACTTGTTCTCAACTGTCAGTCATTGTATTTTATTTTTCTCTGCAGAGGACAGGTCACAAGTTCACTGGCCTGCTCTGTAAAGTCATTTAGAATGCTAAATAGTATGTAAACTGCAAATATTAGAGAATGATGCAATGTTATAAAAAAAAAAAACAACAACTATATAACTGAAAATATAACTATGAGAATTTTTTTTTGCTACTGATGTTCAAGTAATTATCCGTACTACACATACAATTCATTATATCATATTTTTTTCACTTCATTGTCTCTAAACTGTTTCTTGGTGTACATTTTCAGATCTCTAACTACATCAAAGCTGCTGAACTGACTGCAGTGGTTAGACTTGCTGATGTTAAATGCATGATGGATGCTAAGTATCTGAAGAGAAGTGGGACATTTCTAATGAACCAGGCGTACAAAGCAAAAGGGCGCATGTAAACTTGGGTGCAGGGAGAAACCAAAAGATGGCGCTTCCTGCCTTAGGTAATCTCTAGATATATAACAGATATATTCCCCTTCTGATTATCTAATTTGTTCTTTTGGCTGAGTAATTTGAGTTTTGACTACAGGTATTGCCAGTGTAATATCAGATTGGGCAGCCCGAAAGCAGCCTTCCTCACTGAGTATCACGCATACTCAGTGGAAAGTTAGAGGTTATTTCTCGGAAATATCTCCGCTTCGGCACCACGTACACTCCCCAAATTTTCAGAGTAGGGAGGGGAGCCCCCAATCTTGCTCTGTGCCGAATTGTAGCCCCTGAGCCCCGCTGGTTCCTGAGACTGATTACAGCAAACCTATCTCGGGAACCAGCGGGGCTCGAAGGCTGCAATTCGGCATAGAGCTAGATCGGGGGGTCTCCTACCTACGCTGAAAATTTGGGGAGTGTACGTGGTGTGGAAGAGGAGATATTTAAGACATTTTACGTGGCTGCACAATTTAATGAGACGTAGGCTCCTACTGCGCATACGGGGCTGCCCAATCTGCGGGGCTGCCCATTCTGTCACTACCCGGCATTTAAATGATGGTGTTTTTATCGTAATTTGGGTGCCTAAATTACAATTTGAGCACTGCTATAGCCATAATTAACATTAGGGCCTATGGTGGCACCCAAATTGCCATTGCAGTGCGGGGCCCAAATTAGCATGTCTCATTCTTTTTGCATTAACGTTCACAAAAATAATGTTAAATTAGATTTTTGAGTAAAAATGCCATCAAAAATAAGTTGAGGGTTTTTTTTTTGCGTTTCTCGTGCTTTTTGTAAGTTGTAAAAATATAGATTTTTCTCTGTAAAAATAGTTTTTCCGCTTTTCTCATGGTAAAAATATTGATGTTTTGCGTTTTCACAAAAAACACAAAAACGCAAAAATACAAGCTATTTTTGAAAAAATGTTCTCAAAATTGAAAATGGCATTTTCAATGCAAAAATGACTGACAAGTTTTCCCAAGCAACACTGTTCATGAACCAGAGATTAGGGACTCCATTCAGAGACCAGTGTTGACAATATACCACAGATTTTAAATCCCACCTCATTCCAAGCCTGAAACAAGGCCCACCTAATAAGTACACATACAGTGCTGCCTCTTAGATAGCATCAGGGCCCTTTCACACTGGCATTTCTACCATAGCCCACCCCTAGGGCAATGTTAGTCTATGGGGCCTTTCATACCGACTGCATATTCAGCAGTGATGCATTGTGGGACGCCTCAGAGCTCACTCCAACCTGGATAATTCCAAATACCTTCTGTTTTAAGAAGGCAAAATTATTTTTTACATAGCATTTTAGTAAGAGGGGCTTTTGGTCTCTTACAGTTCTTCCTAGGAATTTTTGTTCACCACGAGCTTGCTGGGTAATCTGTAACTACAAACTCCTGCAAGGAAAATCCAGCACTAGCTGTGACGAACATTACGGAAAAGCCGTGCGCTAGCGCCATCGACTTTCCCATAATCGTGCACAGTTCCTGTCAGTCTTGGGTAAATGCACAATAGATGTCAATGTCCCTCTCTCTTACTGAGTACAGTAACCTCCCCCACATCCTGTTCAGGTCAGGACAGAATTCACACGTGGCAGCTCCCCTGCCGAGAAGCCATTTGGTACATAGCTCATCTTTCCCCAAAAGGAAAACCAGCTCAAACTGGTTGAGATTCAAAATTTCCCTCCAAGCGTATAGCTTCACACAAAGGGAACGTTAACTTATTAATAATTCAAAATAGGTTTGTCACAGCAAGACCAAAATTACATTTCCTGATACCTAGGAAACAGGTCTATAATTCACATGAATTATCCTTCTCTAGCTATCAGGAATCAATTGAGAAACCGCTTTATCCGGCATGCGTAGAGCAAATTCGTTAGACTAGGCGTGTATAGTCTCATTTAATACAGAGTCGCATGCTGCTTATGAATATGGTCTCGGATCTGCGATGCACCCATCTGGGGCGGAATTACACAAATTATTAATAATTGGTACATTCCTTGCTCCAAGTCTGTGGGTGGTAACCTGACTTGCCAGGAGGTAACCCTGCCTCCAACACACCTACTTTCCAGGTAGTGACCGCCCCAAAACTCTGGTCAGTAAAAAGCGTTTGCAAGGAACTCCACCCAGTTCTTCAATTTACATCGACTAGGGAAGTCCAGACATGTGCTCACGGAAGAACCGGGCGCATGTTGTGTACAAAGGACTTTTAAGCTGAATGCCTACGTTTAAACTGGACTATTTTCTTCATGATTCAAATGGACTGCTCAGCTAACTAAGTAAGAACTTTCTGTTTTATTCCTTTTATTTTTAAGCTCTGTGTTTTATATGTTAATAGGTGTATATAACTGTATGTAATGCATTTGTGTTATTAAACGTTTAAAAATCGTTTAGCGGTTATGACCTGTTGCTGAACATACACAATCGTACCTATTCTCCTGAACTCGCTACCCTGTGTTTAATAGAAGTATACATTTATAACCCGTATGCGAGAACCCGGCCCAGACATAACGATCTGGCCCAGATTCTTGCATACTGCTAGGGGTTACTAAAGTGTTCTCGAAGTCCTAGTAAAATTACAGTAGCGGGCTGTGTAACTCGCTTGGTGGCAGATCTTTGAATTGTATATGTGTGTGGAGTGATTCGGTTGGTATCAGAACGCTCCCTTCGCGAGTCAGTTCATCAAATTGCGAATGTGGGTTACCCTTCGTGATGAACAAATGACCGTGTAAGAGGATTTCTGACGCTGATCGATTTACCCCACCCGCAGACCGGCTCGCGGTCTGTGACATTTGTTTGGCAGCTTTTTGGGATTTGTGTATGTTCAGAACATCAACGGCAACGTTATTTGATTAACCTGCCAGAACAGATCGAAAATCTGTGGTCGATAACCGGTGCATTACCATTTATATAGACTAAACGTGTAGCACAGAGTTCCCCCCCAATCTCTTTTGCTATCCTATCTTTTATTTGGCAAAAATGGCTGCAGCAAGATACAAGAAAATGTCAGTGGCAGACCTAGTAAACTTGTGTGAGGAAAAAGGCATTGTGACTTATAGAAAAAAGAAATCGCAATTGATCGAGGACTTGTTGCGACTGAATACCCAGCCGGAGCAGATGCTGGGAGAGCACACTCCTGGTTCAGACGGTGCTGTAACTGGGGCAGAGGAAAGTGAGCGGTTGGAGCAAAGCAACCCACTTCCAGACCCAGAGGAAAACGGTACCGCGTCTGAACCGGTCGCTGTAACTGCTGAGGAGCATGGTGGCCGGCAGGAGCCCGCCCATGCCAACCTGTTCGGTGTTCCTGATGCTGGAATGCAACCTGGATTACAAAGGCTGTTGGAGACAAATCCTGAGCTGTACATGCAGATGGTCAGAGAAAATGCTGACCGTGCAGAACGCCAGCGCCAGGCGGAAATGGAAGCCTCAGAACGCCGGGAGCAGGCGGAACGGGAAGCCTCCGAGCGCCGGTGGTTTGCTGAGAGAGAAGCAGAAAGAGAGGAGAGAGCAGCCGCACGCAGACATGACCTTGAAATGGCCAACCTGCGAGCGCAAGGCCAAAATCCCTCGCAAAGTGCTCCGGAACCCCGGCCCACAGCAGGCCCGTTTGGGACTCCAAAGTTTAAGTTCCCAGAAATGGAGAAGGGAACCGACCCGGACACTTATTTACACACCTTTGAAAAGACTTGTCGTCAGCATCATCTGCCCCAGGAGCAGTGGGCGAGATATCTGACACCCAACTTGCGGGACAAAGCGCTCGAGGCGTTTGTGGACTTACCCGCTGAGAAAGACAATGACTATGAGGCGATAAAAGCTGCAATTATCGCCAAATACCAGCTGACCCCAGAGGTCTATCGCAAAAAGTTTCGCTCCCTGCAGAAAGGCCACACTGACTCTTACACCGACCTGGAGAGTCGCCTGCTGACTGTGTTCAGGCAGTGGTCACGGGGCCTCAAAAAAGACTCTCACCAAGGTCTGGAGGACCTCATCGTGCAGGAGCAGTTGCTGAACTGCTGCACTCCAGATGTCCGGCAGTTTGTCTTGGAGCGGAAGCCGGACTCCGCCAAAACTGCAGCAGAACTTGCAGACACTTTTGTGGCCACCCGTGTGCCGGACAGCCGCAAACCTCCAGCCCAGAGCTGGAGAGGGGGGAGACCTATGCAACCCAGCTCTCCTCCCCCTGCTAACCGTGGGAATTGGGTCCCACAGCCACAGAGGCCGGATGCTGCACCTGCTACTCATCCGTCTGATGCCACATATGTTCCGAAGTGTTACCACTGTGGACAGCGAGGACACCTCAAGTCTGCCTGCCCCGAGGTGAGGACGCCGTCTCCAGAGCCTAGCGCAGAAGTGGCTAGCGCATCCTCTACTGCACACGCCTACCTCGTCATGGGAGCAGCAAATCCTCGACTTTCCAGAAATCATCAAGTCGTGGAAGTTAACGACCAGATCGCTGTTGGTTTCCGCGACACAGGCGCAGAGCTTACCTTGGTTCGCTCTCATCTTGTAGCCAGGGAGAATTTCCTGCCTAATGAGCGTGTCACACTTTTGGGAGTTGGTGGCACACACGCACGCATCGCCAAAGCTCGTGTTGTTCTCGATTGGGGAAGGGGCCGCCAGTCAAAAGTTGTGGGGGTGACAGATGACATCCCAGTGCCTGTGCTGTTGGGCACCGATCTTGGCACCCTACGATCCTTTTATGAACCTGTGATCAACTCCCCGGATTGCCAGTCTGGACCCACTCAGGTACTGTACAAGCTTGGGGTGGGACAGAGGGAGGCAGCCAGGGTAATGGTACCTAGCCCTCCTAGGGAAGGAGGGAAGGAAGCGGTACCTGTTTCTAATGGACAGCTGTCTAGTCACGGTTTGTCTGACTCTAAACCTGTCACTGTTGTTCCAGATACCTGTGTACATGTGAAAAATGAACGTAACTGTGATGTTAATGTTGTACCAGATGTTGCTAATAGCTTTCATGCTGAATCTCACAGTGCTAAAAATGATGTATGTTTAAATGTGACAGTCTCTAATCTAAGAGGTAACAGTCTTGTTTTGCCTGGGTCATATCCGTCC
The DNA here is from genome assembly GCF_040937935.1 of Hyperolius riggenbachi. NCBI lineage: Eukaryota > Metazoa > Chordata > Amphibia > Anura > Hyperoliidae > Hyperolius > Hyperolius riggenbachi. Next base: position 405,542,554 of record NC_090650.1, read on the forward strand.
AGGGCAGTGGAAGCAGGCCAGGTGTCAGAGCAGGCAGCTGGGGGCCTAGACCTCCCCTCCTGCTATGACAGCCAGAGTGCTCCACCATTGCCTGCTGTTAACAAACAGCTGGTGGAGACAGGCCGTTCCTTCCCTGTCTCACCCTTGCATGTCTTCCCCTTGCAGAAGCAACCCAGTGCAAAACTGCCCACAGGTCCACCCTCTATCCTTCCTGGAGAAGGGGCAAGCCTCGCCACCCAGGTGAAGGCAAATTCGTTTTTAAAATTGTGCTCTAATGTTCACCTAGGTTGTGCTGACCAAAATGTTGTGCCAAGGTGTAGTCAGTTAGAGCAGGGGTATGCTACGCTGCTTCCAGATTCGCAGGCTGACACCCGAGAGTCAGGAAGTGACCCGGATGTCAGCCAACGACTCTCTCCCTTACAGGAAGCGCTATGCAAACCCAGCCAGGCCTTTAGAGGTAAGCCTGTTGGTGTGCATCGCACCGTCCGCAAAGCGGACACTGGGACACACCGGACCATGAGGCCTTACGCTTCTGGTGAGTTGTCTAACGGGCAGTCAGATAAGAAGTCGAGAACCCGGTCAGTAGCTAAGCGCCGCGTAGAGCGGGTCATGCAGACCCACTCTGTGCGTCCGGCTGGTAGGAGGGAGATGTGACGAACATTACGGAAAAGCCGTGCGCTAGCGCCATCGACTTTCCCATAATCGTGCACAGTTCCTGTCAGTCTTGGGTAAATGCACAATAGATGTCAATGTCCCTCTCTCTTACTGAGTACAGTAACCTCCCCCACATCCTGTTCAGGTCAGGACAGAATTCACACGTGGCAGCTCCCCTGCCGAGAAGCCATTTGGTACATAGCTCATCTTTCCCCAAAAGGAAAACCAGCTCAAACTGGTTGAGATTCAAAATTTCCCTCCAAGCGTATAGCTTCACACAAAGGGAACGTTAACTTATTAATAATTCAAAATAGGTTTGTCACAGCAAGACCAAAATTACATTTCCTGATACCTAGGAAACAGGTCTATAATTCACATGAATTATCCTTCTCTAGCTATCAGGAATCAATTGAGAAACCGCTTTATCCGGCATGCGTAGAGCAAATTCGTTAGACTAGGCGTGTATAGTCTCATTTAATACAGAGTCGCATGCTGCTTATGAATATGGTCTCGGATCTGCGATGCACCCATCTGGGGCGGAATTACACAAATTATTAATAATTGGTACATTCCTTGCTCCAAGTCTGTGGGTGGTAACCTGACTTGCCAGGAGGTAACCCTGCCTCCAACACACCTACTTTCCAGGTAGTGACCGCCCCAAAACTCTGGTCAGTAAAAAGCGTTTGCAAGGAACTCCACCCAGTTCTTCAATTTACATCGACTAGGGAAGTCCAGACATGTGCTCACGGAAGAACCGGGCGCATGTTGTGTACAAAGGACTTTTAAGCTGAATGCCTACGTTTAAACTGGACTATTTTCTTCATGATTCAAATGGACTGCTCAGCTAACTAAGTAAGAACTTTCTGTTTTATTCCTTTTATTTTTAAGCTCTGTGTTTTATATGTTAATAGGTGTATATAACTGTATGTAATGCATTTGTGTTATTAAACGTTTAAAAATCGTTTAGCGGTTATGACCTGTTGCTGAACATACACAATCGTACCTATTCTCCTGAACTCGCTACCCTGTGTTTAATAGAAGTATACATTTATAACCCGTATGCGAGAACCCGGCCCAGACATAACGATCTGGCCCAGATTCTTGCATACTGCTAGGGGTTACTAAAGTGTTCTCGAAGTCCTAGTAAAATTACAGTAGCGGGCTGTGTAACTCGCTTGGTGGCAGATCTTTGAATTGTATATGTGTGTGGAGTGATTCGGTTGGTATCAGAACGCTCCCTTCGCGAGTCAGTTCATCAAATTGCGAATGTGGGTTACCCTTCGTGATGAACAAATGACCGTGTAAGAGGATTTCTGACGCTGATCGATTTACCCCACCCGCAGACCGGCTCGCGGTCTGTGACACTAGCTGTAAACTATGTAACTGATAATTCATGTCTATTAAAGCAAAATGAATTCAAATTCCTTATAATTTAAGAAGGCACACTTACATTCAGTGTTGTTTTTAAGTAAAAGGGTGTTTCAGTCTCTTTTAGCTCCTAAAACTTTTCTAGTGGTTCCAGATCACCATGAGCTATCTGAGTATTCTGTACTACTGGTCCAAGCCCTACCTTATACAGCAAATCAGCCTGATTGCACTGATGAGGACCAGAAAGCCCAAAACAGGCTGTAAGCATGTTGGATTGATGTGATTATGTAAAATGTATAAGCTATAGGCTCACTATACACCAGAAGCATAAAAGATAATTAGCATATTTGTCAGTGATGCATCAAGGCAAACCGCAGTTGCGCACTTAAAGCTAAATTACTGCAAATACCTTCTGTTTTAACGCATTAGCAGCTCCTATAGAGGTATCTCCTGTGAGATGTGTACACTGCTTTTGACCTCAGTTGGCAGAACTCGTCGCGCTCTAAATTCTTGGAATGCTTTGATCTCTCTCTCTACTAGCAGAAAATATAGAAACTGAAAGCAGAAGTCCTCTGTTATGGTCTCACACTGCCCCCTAGTGATAAGTGGTCATACATACACATTACAGCAGTACTAATTATACTAATTAGGACCTAAGCAGGGAAACGTACCTAATAAGAAATACAAAAAAAAAATTAAATTAGCCTGGAGCACTTGCAAGCCTCTAAATAAATTGGCTGCTAAAGAGTTTAGAAGACAAAATTATATTTCGCCTTACATGTGATGACAAAAGATAACATGGAAGCTGTAGAACACTCTAGAAGCAATTTCAGTATCAAGATCGGCATCAACAGCACTTTCATAGGCATTGACTAAAAGAATAATCTTATGAAACTCTTCACACACGTGATGCCCATCTTGAAGGTTTGCGAATCGGCAGAAAATGGATGACTTCCCTATTTGCTGTAGCCAAGCTGGAGAGGTTTTTGAATGGTGATGGACTTATGGAAAAAATATGGAGTATCTATTCTGCCGTAATACAGTTTAATCTGACTCCTGTGATCTCGTGTCAGACAGCAAACAATCTATAAAGATCATGTGTTAGATAAGGATGACCTTCCCGTGATGGATGTCTGCTCTCTGCACTTCAAGACCTGCAATTAATCTACATTATTTCATGCTCTTTAAACATTTTTCTTCCTGACGAGGTCTGTGAGGATCTCTGGGGTTTTATGCACCAGGAACTGCTGTCTCTCTTTGTAATAGTATATTATAATGCGTAGTATATTTTCAACTGATGGGATTGTTTATGATGCCCTAACTGTCCATATTTTATCATAGAGACCCAAAGGAAAGCCTTGAGGCCAAATGGACCAGAAAGTACGAGCTTTAAAGTGGAATGAAACCCAGCCTTTCTTCTTTGCTCTAAAAGATTATTTACAGCATAGAATATTCTAACACAATTTTTTTTAAGTAAAACAGCATTCAAAGGGTTAAATCACAGGACTGACTTTTTCTCCTGCAGGAGCAGCCGCATCCGCACTGGTGATAACCTTATCTTGTGTTAACATTCTTTACTTGATACAATTAAGTAAACATTGTCTGACTGTGCAGAAACTTCTGCTCAGAAATCATTACTGGGTGCATTTACATTAGAAATACAACAGTTATGAATAAAATGCACCAGCAGCTTTCAAAGTAAATAAACTGAACTTTGGGAACTTATAATTTCTAAATGAATTATAATAGTTGAGCACAAAAGCAAATATGATAACTGTATGGGTTATAAAAAGTAGGAAAACCACTTTAATGGAGTACGCTGTGTGTTTTTCACATACAGTATTTTCCTACTTTAGGTGTGTGTTTGTGTGTGTGTTGTGTGCACACAACTGAGTTATAGTCATTCTTGTAGAATATTTGGGTTGTAGGTCAGTTGTGACTGCCCTAAAGTGCACTAGAGTTTTTGAACCTGTGGCGTTGCTTCTAAAGCCCTCTGACAAGACAAATAACATTCATATTGCACTTTTCTCCTGGTGGTGGACTCAAAGAGCCAGAGCTCCAGCCAGTAGGGAGTGCTCTATAGGCAGAAGCAGTGTTAAGGAGTCTTGCCCAAGGTCCTCTCACTGAATAGGTGCAGGCTTACTGAAAAGGAAGGGCTGAGATTCAAACCCAGTTCGCCTGTGTCAGCGGCAGAGCCCTTAAAGGATACCCGACTCCCCGAGGTGACCTGTGACATGATGAGATAAACATGGGTATGTACAGTGCCAAGCACACAGATAACTAGGCTATGTTCCTTTTTTTCTTTCTCTGCCTAAACGAGTTAAATATCAGGTATGTAAGTGGTTGACTCAGTCCTGCCTCAGACAGGAAGTGACTACAGTGAAATTCCAACTATAAAACACTTTCCCAACAGAAAATGGCTTCTGAGAGCAGGAAAGAGATAAAAAGGGTCAATAGTTCATAGATTTTAGCTCTGGCATACTTCAATGAATGTGTCATTGAGCAAAAACAATAAAACAGTTACAACCTAAAAAGTAGATTTAAACATAAAATAAAACTGTGAAATATCATTTTTTAGGAGAAGGAAGGTAGATACAATCATTTATTTCATTAGTTTATTTTTACCTCGGGTGTAATTTAACCAGCACACTATCCAGCCACTGCTACTCTGAGACACTTACATTTAAAAAAAAATACTGATATAGTGGTGGAGGAGGTCAAGAAGGTGTCACTGTTTAGCATCTATTAAATGCTGATATAATATTCAGGTACTTTTGATGAACGTTGACTGTGGGGGTTAATATTCCATGCAGTTGTGAGGAGAGCTTAGAGGAGACATAGTTAAGTTGGTGAAAATAATGCCCGATTTGTTGGTGCTTAAAAAAAAAATCATGTTAGGGTAGTTGGAATTCGAATCCAAGATCAGCAAAGGATTTAAAGTGTTCCTGAGGTGACATGTAACGTGATGAGACAAACGTGTATGTACAGCGCAAAGCATATTATTAACCAGGCTCTTTCTCTCTTTTTTTTATCTTTACGGACAGAGTTTACTTTCAGGCATGCAAGTGACAGCTTCTATCTTGTTGTTTCTTCATAGATAATAATGTAAACCTCACTAATACTAAAAACAGTTTTCCTGGCAGAATACAACTTCTGAGGGTAGGGTAGAGATTTAAAAAAAATGTCAATAGACAATTGACAATAAATCTACTTTTTGTAAATATTGAAATATAAAATAAAACCATGGGCTATCTAAAAAAAAGGTAATTTTTTAGGAGTAACAGTAAGAGGACACCATACAATTGCTTTTCACCTCAGGTTCAGGTAAAGGGTTGTTCCTGTAATGAGATTATCTATTGTGTCCAGGCCTGCTACTGACCAATTATGTAGTGATATGTTATCGAAAGTGAACGTGAAGACAGTGATCAGTACTAGAAGTGGTAATACTAGTCTATTAGTTCGAGGGACAGTGAGCAAGGCCTTCCATACCTTTGAAGTGCTTCCAATAATAGAGTTAGAGATGGGGGAAGAAGTCTTTAAGGAAGAGAGCCTCCAGGTAGGATTTGTAATCTAGGAAACAGGTCGCTGCAACCACTGCACCTACTGTGATCTGGAGCAGAACACCAAAGAGCCAGGAAAATGTAGTAGATAAGAATTCCGCTGCACCGATCTCAGGATAAAAGTCCATTTTTTAGTGAAGCAATTGTGGACAAACAGCAATACAGCTCATGCGTATCGGAGCAAACTTATGGCGCCTTAGTCATAGCTCATGACTAATATCTCAGAGCTATGACTAAGGAGCCATAAGTTTGCTCCGATACGCATGAGCTGTATTGCTGTTTGTCCACAATTGATTCAATAAAAATTGGACTTTTATCCTGAGATCGGTGCAGCGGAATTCTTATCTACTAGGATTTGTAATGTTTAGGTGGCTGGGTCTCTTGCTTAGTTGTAATCAAGGGTTTTACTGTATTACTATACCAGATAGATCTGGCTTGATCTATCATAGGCTTATGCTTCAAGTCTGGGAGGTCTAGGCCTAGATTGGAAGGGCGTCAATATTTTATCATAAATTCAGTTTTTTTTGTATAGGCCTGCACATCTAATAGTCATTGATTGTAGATTTCAAATCACTTTTAAAACTTCTGACCAGAAAAACCTAAATCCGTCACCACCTTCACTGCAGACTGACATTGCTATCGGTAACAATCTGCTTTAAAGAGATTCAATATTTTAATTTACTTCCTTTTTCTGTATAGCGCTTTTCTCCTGTCTGACTCAAAGTGCTTGCGAGGCAGCCACTAGAGTGCACTCAGTAAGCAGTAGCAGTGTTAGGGAGTCTCACCTAAGGTCTCCTACCGAATAGGTGCTGGCTTACTGCAAGGCAGAGCCGAGATTCGAATCCTGGTCTCCTGTGTTGGAGGCGGAGCCCTTAACCAGTACACTATCCAGCCAGCCTGTGCAATATGTGCATTCCCTAATCTGACCAACAGGATGAAGCAATCCAAGAAGCAGCAGTTTTACCCACAGAGTCTAAAATGAACCATATAACTTATCAGTTTCTAGTCACAAGATCTCCTGAAGCCTAATTTTTACAAAAAATGTGCAGCATTTGAGCACGTAGATTTCTAAGCAAATAAGTCATCAAAACGCATGTCTAATAATTTAAATCTCCACTCTCTGGTCTCCAATTCTTTTCATAGCAAAGCCTAAAGTCTCTGAGGTGGGTGTTTATTCCATTAAGTAATTATTTTGTTTCCCCAGACTTCAGCTCATTGTCAGGCTGGAAAAAACTCAAAGGCTGCCAAAGTCTTTCCTGAAAGCCGGGTTGTTAATTCGCAAGTTATCAGTAATGAGCCTAACACAAATCCTAGAACCTTCAAATGACAAAGGTAGATACATAAAAGTGTAAACAACTCTCCATCTAATGACGGGAATGCAGACTGACACAAATACCCAGTTGTATTTTCTCAGGTTCCATTTTGCTATTATTCTTCGTATACGGCTGGCGGTTGTACAATCATACCACATTAAAGTGGTCTGAAACTCAGCATTTCTTCTTTGCTCTTAAAGAGTATTTAGGGCCAGATTCACAAAGCGGTCCAAACAGTTAGCACGCTGGTGAAAAGCCCTTTATCACGCCTAAACTCAGTTTAGGCATAATAAGTTTAGGTGTGATAAGTTTAAGTGTGATAAGTTTAGGCATGAGAAGTTTAGGCGTGATAAGTTTAAGCACCAACTGGGTTAACACAGCAGTGCACAGCTGATCAAAAGTTTTGCGCTAGCAAAGTCTGGTGCACTTCGCATAGAGTTTAATGGCGCTGCTTTGCGTGCGGGACTTTGTGCGCGATCTGAACTTAGCTAAACTCATCACGCCTAAACTTATCACACCTAAACTTATAACGCCTAAACTTATCACGCCTAAACTGGCTTTTCACCACCGTGGTGCAATGGTTATCACGCCTAAAGTCTTTTACTGGGTTAGCACCGCTTTGTGAATCGAGCCCTTACAGTCTTAAACCTACTATTGTGGTCGAACAGCATTCAAACAGTTAAACACAGCACTTCGTTCTGCAGTGCAAAGATCCTTCAACTTATGATCCGCATCCAGAGAGGAGATAACATTATATTTTGTTTACATTCATCTGTTGCTATAATTAGTTACACCCAGCCATGTGCTAAAACTGAACTTTTCTAAGCTCACAAGCAGAGACAGATGAGAAATTTTCACTAGACAGCTGCTGTATTTATATATTAAAATCTATGACTAAAATGCAATGGCAGCTTTCAGAGCAGATAAACTGTACTTTGGGAACTTGTAATTTGTAAACAGACAATATTACTTGTGCACAAAAGCAAATATGGGTAATAAAAAAGTAGGAAAACACATTTTAATTGAATGTTTTAACCTATTTTGGTTAATTATTTTGGTTCCTGGACGTAGTTTCTACGTCCAGGAACCATGCGCGCTACCGCGCGCCCCCGCGGCCGATCGTGTGCGTGCACGCGCACTCCCGGCCGCGGATTCGGTAGCCAAGGAATCAATGTATCGGGCTATGGAGCCCGATCATTGATTCCTCTCCCCCGCTGAAAAAGCGACAGCTTCTCTCGGAAGCTGAGCTTTTTCTGGCCGTCTCCTTCCCGATGCGTCACTCTAAGCGCGTGCTACGCTCAGAGTGACGTCATGTAAACAAACTCATGGCCGCCATCTTGTGGCCAAAAAGTAATACTACACCTGAAAAAAAAAAAAAAGAATTAACACACATTTACATTATAAATCTATTGTTTACCTCCCACCCTCCCAAAAGTACCCAAATAAAATGTTTAGTATAAAAAAAAAACCAAAACATTACAATAAAAAAAAGCATGTAAATATTTACCTAAGGGTCTAAACTTTTTAAATATCAATGTAAAGATGAAATTTTCTATATTTTTTTTTTATTTTAAACTTGTAAATAGTGATAGATGCAAAATGGAAAAAATGCACCTTTATTTCCAAATAAAATATTGTCGCCATACATTGTGATAGGGACATAATTTTAACGGTGTAATAACCGGGACATATGGACAAATACAATACGTGACTTTTAATTATGGAGGCATGTTTTATTTTAAAACTATAATGGCTGAAAACTGAGAAATAATGAATTTTTCCATGTTTTCTTATTCTTCCTGTTAAAATGCATTTACAGTAAAGTGGCTCTTAGCAAAATGTACCCCCCAAAGAAAGCCTAATTGGTGGCGGAAAAAACAAGATATAGATCAGTGCATTGTGATAAGTAGTGATAAAGTTATAGGCTAATGAATGGGAGGTGAACATTTCTCACGTGAAAACGACGAAACCTGAATGGGTTAAGATTGTAAAAACGCACAACAGGTATCAGAAATGTGATTGCAAATAAAGATAATAATAATAATAATGTTGGCTGGAAATTTTCCATTTAGAAGAAAAAAATGAAATCAAACCAAATGTTATATTTCAAAATGCAACATTTGAACAGTTGCAAACCAGTAGCTGACAAGACAAGAATGTCTTGATACCTTCCCAGAGTTCCTAACACACCTAACCGGCATGCATGGGTCTATATGGCTTAAAGAGGACCTGAACTCAGAACTTCCCCTGTGCTCTAAATGATAAGCAACAGCATAATAACCTCCAAAGAAAAACATTTCTTTGCTACAGCTGATACAAAGCTTGCAATAAATCTGCTGTGTATCTACTTCCTGCTTTCACGGAAGCAAACATAGAGTTATTATTATTATTATTATTATTTATTAGATTTATATAGCGCCAACATATTACACAGCGCTGTTAGCATCCTGTGTTTACAAATTAGCTGCTCTGCCATGGCAAAGGAGATTCCTGATCTGACGGCAGCTGAAAGATCAAATTACACTTGTGATTAGTCACAGATGAGGGGGATCAGACAGGATAAACTCTTTAAAGGACAACTGAAGAGAGAGGTATATGGAGGCTGCCATGTTTATTTCCTTTAAGCAATACCAGTTGCCTGGCAGCCCTGCTGATCCTCTGCCTCTAATACTATTAGCCATAGCCCCTGAACAAGCATGCAGCAGATCAGGTGTTTCTGACTTTAAAGTCAGATCTGACAAGACTAGCTGCATGCTTATGTCTGGTGTTATTCAGATACTACTGCATAGAAATAAGACCAGCAGGGCTGCCAGGCAACTAGTATTGATTAAAAGGAAATAAATATGGCAGCCTCCATATACCTCTTACTTCAGTTCCCCTTTAAATACACACAGGGTGCATCTTTCTCTGCTTTCCTTCTGTCCTGTGCTAGAGTTCAGGTCCATTTTACTGTGGCTACACACCACACAATTGTTTTAATTTATTTTCAATTCAAGAATTACAATCAGCTTTCTAACTGATTGTAGCGTGTGTAACATTTTTAATGTGTGTAAAATTTTTCCACAGTTATTAAAAAAAGGTTGAAAACTCTGAAAAAATTGCTTGGGTCTATTAATAAATTGACAATCTACCAACACCACCTTACATTTTCCTAAAAATTGATCATCAAAATCTACCCTTCCTGATCAATTTATATATATATAAAAAAAAAATGGAAAATCCGACCGGATTTCTCGGTTTAATAACAAAATAAAGCTTTAGATTTTTCAGAACAAAAAATTGTTTGTATCGAATAGCTGTAAAATTTGATCATTTTATTGTATTGTGTGTGGCCATCTTAAAGGGGAACTTCAGCCTAAACAAACATACTGTCATCAAGTTACATTAGGTATGTTAATTAGAATAGATAGGTAATATAATCTCTTACCCACCCTGTTTTAAAAGAACAGGCAAATGTTTGTGATTCATGGGGGCTGCCATCTTTGTCATGGGGCCAGCCATTTTTTTGGTTTAAAGGAGATGACAAGGAGCAGGAGACACAGTTCCAACTATCCTGTGTCCTGATCACCCCTCCCAGCTGCACACCCTAGGCTTCAAATGTCAAATTCAAAATGTAAAAAAAGAAATTTGCACCAAAACAGCAGAACAAGAACAACAAAATCAGAAACCCCATCATGCTTTGCACAACATCAGGGGAAAAAAGCCCGGGCAGTTTTCTTCTGTACAGCTAAAAATGAGGCTTGTATAAGAGAAACAAAATTCTGATGCTGTGAAACTGTTAAAGAAACACCAAGCCTTTTGAGTGCTGCTGAGTCGATTTTTAGTCTAGAGGTTCACTTTAATAATATTGGGGCTCATTCACACTATGAGCGTTTGGATTTTTTTAAGCACTGGCGCTTTTAGAAATCGCCCCAAAAGCGCTTGTGCAATGATTCCCTACGAGAGTGTTCAATTTCATTGAAATCGCAAACCCGCTACAAGTACCATTTTCTAAGCGCTTTGGCTCAATGAAATCACAAAGTGCTTGAAAAAGCATTTTGTATAGCGATTTCCAGAGTGCTTTTATGAATAACTACATTGCATTTATTCATTTCCGGGTTAAAGAGTTCACTACCTGACTGATGTCAGCAAGTGAAAAAATGAATCACTCTGCAAAAGAGCTTAGAAAAGCGCTTTTCTAAGCGCAAAGCGCAGGGAAAAGCTCTTAAAAAACTCTCAATAAATCACTCAGCACTTGCGATAGCGCTGGCAATTCATAATGTGAACAAGGCCTTAGAGGCAGAGGATTAGCAGGACTGCCAGGCAATTAGCATTGTTTAAAAGGAAATAAATATGGCATCCTCCATGCTCCTCTCACTTCACGGCCATATGCAATTCAGTTTTTTACCTGAGTTTTCTCCTCGGTGATATTTTCAAATTTGCCAATACAATGCAATTTAAACCACCAGCAAGCAAAAAAAAATGCTCAGAATAACTTTGATAGTACTTTTTAACCAACTTATTGGTACTTTTGAAAAGTCATTTAAAATTGAAGATCAAACATTTTCTCCTAGGAGAAAACTGAGGAGAAAAAGTTAATTGCGTATTGGCCCAGGTGTCCTTTTATACTGGCAATATTCCCATTCGAGAAATGTACCCTCTTTTCCAACCCAAGGACCTACATATAGTTTTGTAGCTATAATATGAATACTGATGGTTTTTGGGGAAAAAAAATATGAGACTGACCATAAAATCTAGTTGGGAATTCTAAGTCTTACTCATTCTACCCCCTCCCCCCCCCCAAAAAAAATGTTATTTGCGGTTGTCTTAGTAATTTTTGGAGAGATTTTTCCACTTTGAGGTAGATGCACAAAAGGTTGGTAAGCCTGATGTGTGCAGACTGTTTCATTTTTACAATACTTATGTTTAAATAATTTAGTCAGTGTTTGCCCATTGTAAAATCTTTCCTCTCCCTGATTTACATTCTGACATTTATCACATGGTGACATTTTTACAGCTGGCAGGTGATGTCAGTGGAAGGAGAAGCTGCTTGCTTTTATGGCAGTTGAAAACATCCCTAAACAGCTGTTATTTCCCACAATGCAACAAGGCGCCCACAGTGTGATGTCAGAACCATGGTCCTGACATCACAACTGTGGGAGGGGTTTCACCACAATATCAGCCATACCATCTCCCCTGATGATCCCTTTGTGAAATGGTAAAGATTTCTCATGGGAAAGGGGATATCAGCTACTGATTGGGATGAAGTTCAATTCTTGGTTACGGTTTCTCTTTACGTTTCCAGAGTTTACACAATTTACATAGCAAGTTATGCAGATAGCATAACTTACATTATACATGCATTACTCATGTTGCGTGTGTAACGTAAGTATTGCATGTATTACTGAAGTCACTCAAGTAAACTTAAAGGGGAAATTCAGCCTAAACAAACATACTGTCATTAAGTTACATTAGTTATGTTAATTAGAATAGATAGGTAATATAATCTCTTACCCACCCTGTTTTAAAAGAATAGGCAAAGTTTGTGATTCATGGGGGCTGCCATCTTTGTCATGGGGCAGCCATATTTTTGGTTGAAAGGAGGTGACAGGGAGCAGGAGACACAGTTCCAACTGTCCTGTGTCCTGATCAGCCCTCCCAGCTGCACATGCTAGGCTTCAAATGTCAAATTCAAAATGTAAGAAAAAAAAATTTGCACCAAAACAGCAGAACGAGAGCAACAACATCAGAAATCCCATCATGCTTTGCACAGCATCAGGGGAAAAATGCCCGGGCAGTTTTCTTCTTTGCAGCTAAAAATGAGGCTTGTATAAGAGAAACAAAGTTCTGATGCTGTGAAACTGTTAAAGAAACACCAAGCCTTTTCAGTGCTGCTGAGTCGATTTTTAGTCTGGAGGTTCACTTTAAGAAGGCACTGTAAGGACATACAGGGGTCGATTTATAAAGCATTATCGCATTCGATAATGCAGAAAACAACTAACTTTACCGAGCACTTAGGAAAATTTAAATTCAGAAAAGCATTTACCGCATGAAAAGCTGAAATTCCCAGCAGTGAGGTAAATTGCCGACTTGACAGTAAATGTCAATTCATAAAGATTAGAGCAGGCGGTAATGGCACAGAAGATTACCGCCTGCTTTGAAGAGGTGATAAGAGAGGCGATAATAGAAACTCACAAGCAGAAGCAGTGAGATCCCCCCCCCCCCCCCAGGCAGCAGCAGCGAGAGCGGAACAAACGAGGCTTCCCCTGAATACATTAGGCTGAGTGTTTATCCTCTTGGGTTCCTGCGTTTAAGATGTGTATTTCACATCACAAAGCCTGCCATGTGTAAAGTTTCTTGAAGTTTTTCTACGCTGTGGCAATTAAGCAGATTGTTAAGAAATATAAGACAAATACAGAGCAGATTCAGGGCAGTATTTTCCTGACCAGATTTTTTTTACCGCACAGCCTTATATGAATGCACCCCATAGTCTAATCAAAATGCAGTAAATTAATCAGGATGCCTGGTTTTATGGCAATTTTCCTGGTTTCAGTATAAGAAAAACTTCCTATATCTATATATTGCCGTATATAGAATGTAGCCTCACCTTCCCAGGGATGTTCTCGCCCCCCCCCCCCTCCTGAGCATTCTGGGAGACCAAGTATATTTTGTGCTGGCTTCAGAACTCTCAGAGACATATATTCTGCACAGCTGCACCTCAGAGGAGTAAATATGTTGTCACCTGTGATACATTTCAGAATGTAAATCAGGGAGAGGAAAGATTTTACAATGAGCAAACCCTGATGAATAGGGATGGTCAATGAGGTGCAAGTAATTTTGAATTGAGACAAGATTAAGCAAATGTTGTATGCAAATTTATGCAGCTAGAAAATGGACCAATCAAATTTGTCCTCAGCAGTATTTGATTGGTTCATTTTCAAGCTGCACTCATTTGCATACAAAATTTGAATAATCCTGCATCAACTCAAAATTATTTGCACCCACCCTACTAACTAAATCATTTATAAAATAATATCTTAAAAAAAAAAACAGCAATTTTACTATTTATGTTATTTTCACAAAAGTTCCTCTTTAATGTGGGCTGTCTGCACACAGGTTCTAATACCTTATCACAAAACTAAAATGAGGGGAGGGAGGATGCTGAATTGGGCTTTAAAATAACAAGGTAAAAAATGGGCGAGCATGAAAAAATGAGCGCCAGGAAAAAAGGCCCGGCTGGATAACCAAATGGCGCCGGTGGATAACGAAATCTAAAGTAACGATACATTTTGTTAACGACATTGGTTACCGATAAAGACAGTTTAAAGAAAGATGGGAGTTGCTAACAAAAATATACTAACGTTAAAAATCGTCGTGTAATTCAACAATACAGCTTAACCCAACCCTACATTCACACAGAACCCTCCCCTAATGGTGTCTAAATTTAATATCTTTGATAATAATGTAAAATCTGTACATACAAACAAAATAATATGACAAAAACTATAATGTTGTAAGCTTCTAAAATAATAACATACTTCAAAAACGTGAGTGTCTAATGTTAGCGATATTTTTTAGGCACCATTTTTATGCTTTTTTCGCCGTATTAAAGCTAATGGGAACCCATATTTAAAGAAAAAAAAGTCAGATACTCACCTAAGGAGAGGAAAGGCTCGGGTCCTAATGAGCCTTCCCTCTCCTCTCCCGGTGCCCCGGTGCTGCGCTGGCTCCCCCGTTCACATCCCCCGCCGAGGGGACTTCGGAAGTCTTCGGGAGCCGAGTCCTCCCAAAGACAGGCGGCTCCATACTGCGCACGTGCGAGTGCGTCATAGTGGGCGCTCGCGTGTGCGCAGTATAGAGTGGCCCGTCTTCGGGAGCACTCAGGCTCCCGAAGCATTTCCGAAGCCTCCCTTCGGCCAGGAAACAGCGGTATTCGACCGAAACGGTCGAATACCGCTACAGGGGAGCCAGCGCAACAGCGGGGACCGGGAGAGGAGCGGGGATGCGCTATGGGACCCAGAGCCTCCCTCTCCTTAGGTGAGTATCTGACTTTTTTATTTATAAATGGGTTCCCATTCACTTTAACGATAATTGCATTAGAGTCTATGGCGGCACCCTTTTCGTCCATTAGCTGCCGGCACACTTTTTTCCTGCTACTGTACGAAATATCACCCGTTGATTTCAAGACATTTTAATTCTGGGAAAATATCATTGGAAAAAATGACCATTATTTCCTATCCCCGACAGGCATCAAAATAGAGCACTAGATAAATTCTGAGGGGTCCTTTTAGCAGGTCAGGATCTATCCTTTGGAACAGTGACATCTCTACGAGACCCTAGAGGGGCTGGTGCCACAGCTGGTGCTGTACAGTAGTGATCCATGTATCTCCTTTCTGCTGAGTTTCTGCACACGGTATTTATACATATTTCACCTATAGTGCCGCTGATTAATGCACCAACTCCCATCACCTGCTCCCTGCGGTATGACAGTGTAATATATTACAGTAATGGATCATGCTGTCATAGCACAGTAGTCCACAATGTACCATGATGCCTTTCCATTTATATGAACACTGGCCTCTGACCGGAAAACTTTTGCTGCCATTAAACTGAAAATACAATGGTTTGTAATATTCCATCATAATTATGTCATGGGGATAGGTAATTAGGCTCTAAAGAAAACCCCATGTCTGTCAAGTATGACCTCCCCAACCCTCTGGTGGCTTTGATTCCGGGGAAGGAAGCCAAGTCAAGCTTTAACTCACCAATCAAAAATGGCAATTTTAAAACAGAAGAGTAAAAAATCCTTTGCAAATCAAATGGGTAGTGTAAAACCAACATAAAACTTTCACTAGTAATTATTACTACAACAACAATAACATTTCTATAGCGCTTTGCTCCCGTAGGACTCAAAGCACTAGCTCTCTCAGATTCAGTTATTGGTAGTAGGATGACGTATTAACACTGATGATAAAATTATATTACTGTAAATGCAAAACTGAACAGGTGTGGTTTCAGTCTGGATTTAAACATGTCCGGAGTTGGAGCTGTCCTGATGGTAGGTAGCTGGGGTAAAGACTGGAGTTCCATAATGTAGGAGCAGCATGAAAGAAGGCTTTGTAACCAAACGTTTGCAGGTGGACTCTGGGTATGACTAGATTATTAGAACCTGTGGATCTGAGATTGCGGGAATTGCCCAGATTATGTAGGGCCCAGATTATGTAGTGATTTTAATGTCAGTAGGCCGATCTTGAAAAGCACCATCCGATTTATAGGTAGCCAGTGAAGGGAGTGCAGGACTGGTGTTATGTGGTTGGTTAACAGTCTGGCAGCAGTATTCTGTATCAGCTGTAAACGGTACAAGTCTTTGTTGACTATAACTATGATGACTGATGCAAGGAAAAGAGACAAGATCTTGAAGAGATCTTTGTGTGGAATTACAGTTACGTCTGCACCTTTCTACATAGTGAAATGTAAATCAAGAAAGGGAGAATGTTCTTTTCCTATCTGATGGGGATTGGGTAAGATGTTTTTTGTTTATTAGACTTAAGCTTTGTAAAAATGCTAGATTACAGTCATCGGACTTGGTTTGGTCAAGAATCATATAAAAAAAAAAGATGGAAAGATGGTTAAAGACAACGATTATCATTCATGTTGACTGATCCGCCCTGATGGATTGGTTTGGGTAATAATCAGTGTTAGTTGTTCGTACCGAATGATGACAAATGATCGATCTATTCAAACTACTCACATATTGCAAATTTCACACTCACATGTTGCAAATCATTGTAAACAGTGTTACAGAGGCGCCAGAAGTATAAAAATAGATAAAATGATTAAAAAACAGGGAGGTAATAAGTGGACTTACCTCCCTGATGCAGACAAGGAGGTAAGTCCACTTATTACCTCCCTGTTTTTTAAACATTTTATCTATTTTTATACTTCTGGCGCCTCTGTAACACTGTTTACAATATTGTGTCTACCCCTGGTGGAGGGGAATTAGACCCTTTCTAATCTACAGAGAGCGACTTCTTAATCCTGAGTGGGGACAGGTTTAATCTCCCCACCTGCCTATACAGTGGTTACCTGGAAGGTAACCCTGACTTGTGAGTACCACTCTAACATTTGTACACTTCCACTTAACTGCCAGTACATACTACACTATATTGGGCTCTCGGTATCTCCCTCCCTTTAATGTTGCAAATCATGCTGACAGCAGAGCTTCAGTGCATTGGTCAGAAGGTTTCAGACCCCATGATTGCTGTAAGGCAATCACAGCAATCACTCATCTTAAAAGAGCGCTGATGGCTCTGGTCTTAAAGAGGCTAGAGCCGTTGGGTTCACAAGGGGTTAAATAGCATGACAATCCTCATCTTCCCATGCCACTTTGGCATTTTTGACTGCTGTAGTTGTTCTTCCGAGACCGGAACAAGCCACCAGAACTTTTTCCTCATAACAATTCTAGATCCACCAAAGCCTAAATTTGGGTGCCTATTTGGCTTAAACCAAAGAGATTCTAGCAACAATAACTAAAAATATTGTTGCAACAAAAGAGAAAAAAGTTGTTGGCACTACAGCATTTTTAGTAACAGTAGTGGGGGTTAGTGCTATTTCATCTTGCACCTTATATAAGTGCCATCCAGCGTGCTCCGAAAACTAGAGGTAGTCTATGCATGACAGAGAGAGGAGTAGGATGTCGGCACTGCTTTGAGCTACTTTATTGTGCACATATATAAACACTTCAGATAAACAAGGTTGGATGTCCAAGTAATTGAGTCACATACCGGTGAACTAGTGAGAGACAGTTAGTGGGGGGTGCCGCCTGAGGGAGGTGGAGGTGTCATGTGGGGCATTTCGCCTCTCAAATGACCGTCCACTCCACTCATCCATGTGGCCAATAAGTAGCTGAAATACAACTTATGTGTCAGTGCTGGGCTGCACACTTACTCCTTACTGGGGCCTCTGCGGGCCAAATTTATTAGGTGTCTCGCAATGCAATTACATGCATAGGACCAGCAAAGCTACATGAATGAGCAAAATGTGGCCTACAGCCTCCGTAGAAGCGTGCACACATGCAAAATGGCTGTCAGGTGTCCTTTGCCCAATGCCCAGCATCCACCGCAAGCTGTCTCTTACCATGCACCAGTATGTGACTCATTTACTTGGACATCCATGCTGTGTTTATCTCAAGTGTTTATATGTTTGCAGAGTTTGTACTTCTTATATATTTATTTTTTAATTTGCACTTTTTTGATTTGCAATTTTTACACAATTTTATTTAGTTTTTATATAGTGCTGTGTAATGTAATAATAATAATGAAAATAATAATAATAGCCACAATGTAGATCAGACTCATTTAACCTTAATTTTTAAACTCATTAGCATTCTGGTTGTAAGTAATGCGCATGTACAATATGTTATTTTCACTTTTTTTTTTTTTTTTTTACATTGAACCATCTGTTGTCATTTTTCAATGTGAAGTTATTAAGCAGAAACTTCACTATTTCAGTTTACCATGTACTTGAAATTAAAACTAAATATAATAACAAAAAAAACTTGGGGGAGTTTCGACGTATACCAGGGACAAACAATTTTCTTAATTAAATATGAAAAGTATATATACACAAGTATATATAAAAGTTTAACAGACTTTACTAACATGTTCCACAGTATAGTCAATTTTGTTGCAAAGGCCCCACTCTATTCCACATTTATTTCCTCCTTTTCCTCAACAAGGTCTCATAAATCCTTCTTTTGGTGTGTCGTCATAAAGCAACCTTCACCACACCCAATCACACAACACTCGCCAGATAAGAAGACCACCAAGGTCTAACAGCACATCTGGGATATCCTTACAGTGGACCCAAATTAAAAATACAAGATTTCAGAAATAACATCTATTTTCTAACTTATAATAATAAATAGCAGCCTTTTTTCAGATGCATGATGACAAATATAAAATATTTTACATTTATTGGAGAAACCCCACCCTTCCTTTCATATTGCCGGGACAGAATCCGGCAAACTGTTGGAGTAGATGGTGTCCAGCAAAGGAGGAATTGCTAATGGCTGCCACCTGTATAACTCTAGTTCTGAAAAGAGAAGGGAGAAAAGCATGCACTGAAATGCTTATAGGCTTGCAGGAGTGTTTATTTATCTTTGTATGTGTCAGAATAGTGCAACTAAATATTTTGAATTAAAAACATGTTTGGTTTGGGTCTGCTTTAAAGGGAAGGTCCAAGCAAAATAAAAAAATGAGTTTCACTTACCTGGGGCTTCTACCAGCCCTATGCAACCATCCTGTGCCCTCGTAGTCACTCACTGCTGCTCCAGTCCCCCGCTGGCAGCTTGCTGACCTCGGAGGTCGGCGGGCCACATTGCGTACATTTTTACGCATTCCCGCTAGTGCAGGAACATTAAGACATACATTTTTACGAGTCAGTGGTGCAACGCGTACAAATTTACGCATGGCACCACTAAACACGTAAAATGCATGTGTTAATGTTCCTGCACTAGCGATAATGCGTAAAAATGTATGCAACGCGGCCCGCCGACCTCCGAGGTCGACAAGCTGCCAGCGAAGGACTGGAGCAGCAGTGAGTGACTACGAGGGCACAGGATGGCTGCATGGGGCTGGTAGAAGCCCCAGGTAAGTGAAACTTTTTGCCTGGACCTTCCCTTTAAGTCACTGCTTAACTATATGACCCATGCTACTCCAAGTTCTTGGTCCAGCTTCAATGTTCCATACATGATTAATTTGATATCAACTCAAATAAAAACCTCTCATAACATAATACTGTAAAACTATTTAAAAGTATGAAAGGGTATTTATTGCACTCAAATAAAAATACTTGTAAAACAGTGTAGAGTTTTTGTACAGGCTTCCCCCGTTCAGGAGGCCTCAGCTGGCTCTGCCCAATGTGTGTGTCCTCCCAGAAGGTGGTCAGCTGTTGCACGCACAGCCTTCAACCCAAAGTGCCCTGATACATTTAACTTTAATAAAAAAAACTTGGGGGAGTTTCGACGTATACCAGGGACAAACAATTTTCTTAATTAAATATGAAAAAGTATATATACACAAGTATATATAAAAGTTTAACAGACTCTACTAACATGTTCCACAGTATAGTCAATTTTGTTGCAAAGGCCCCACTCTATTCCACATTTATTTCCTCCTTTTCCTCAACAAGGTCTCATAAATCCTTCTTTTGGTGTGTCGTCATAAAGCAACCTCCACCACACCCAATCACACAACACTTGCCAGATAAGAAGACCACCAAGGTCTAACAGCACATCTGGGATATCCTTACAGTGGACCCAAATTAAAAATACAAGATTTCAGAAATAACATCTATTTTCTAACTTATAATAATAAATAGCAGCCTTTTTTCAGATGCATGATGACAAATATAAAATATTTTACATTTATTGGAGAAACCCCACCCTTCCTTTCATATTGCCAGGACAGAATCCGGCAAACTGTTGGAGTAGATGGTGTCCAGCAAAGGAGGAATTGCTAATGGCTGCCACCTGTATAACTCTAGTTCTGAAAAGAGAAGGGAGAAAAGCATGCAGTGAAATGCTTATAGGCTTGAAGGAGTGTTTATTTATCTTTGTATGTGTCAGAATAGTGCAACTAAATATTTTGAATTAAAAACATGTTTGGTTTGGGTCTGCTTTAAAGGGAAGGTCCAAGCAAAATAAAAAAATGAGTTTCACTTACCTGGGGCTTCTACCAGCCCCATGCAACCATCCTGTGCCCTCGTAGTCACTCACTGCTGCTCCAGTCCCCCGCTGGCAGCTTGCTGACCTCAGAGGTCGGCAGGCCACATTGCGTACATTTTTACGCATTCCCGCTAGTGCAGGAACATTAAGACATACATTTTTACGAGTCAGTGGTGCAACGCGTACAAATTTACGCATGGCACCACTAAACACGTAAAATGCATGTGTTAATGTTCCTGCACTAGCGATAATGCGTAAAAATGTATGCAACGCGGCCGCCGACCTCCGAGGTCGACAAGCTGCCAGCGAAGGACTGGAGCAGCAGTGAGTGACTACGAGGGCACAGGATGGCTGCATGGGGCTGGTAGAAGCCCCAGGTAAGTGAAACTTTTTGCCTGGACCTTCCCTTTAAGTCACTGCTTAACTATATGACCCATGCTACTCCAAGTTCTTGGTCCAGCTTCAATGTTCCATACATGATCAATTTGATATCAACTCAAATAAAAACCTCTCATAACATAATACTGTAAAACTATTTAAAAGTATGAAAGGGTATTTATTGCACTCAAATAAAAATACTTGTAAAACAGTGTAGAGTTTTTGTACAGGCTTCCCCCGTTCAGGAGGCCTCAGCTGGCTCTGCCCAATGTGTGTGTCCTCCCAGAAGGTGGTCAGCTGTTGCACGCACAGCCTTCAACCCAAAGTGCCCTGATACATTTAACTTTAATAAAAAAAACTTGGGGGAGTTTCGACGTATACCAGGGACAAACAATTTTCTTAATTAAATATGAAAAGTATATATACACAAGTATATATAAAAGTTTAACAGACTCTACTAACATGTTCCACAGTATAGTCAATTTTGTTGCAAAGGCCCCACTCTATTCCACATTTATTTCCTCCTTTTCCTCAACAAGGTCTCATAAATCCTTCTTTTGGTGTGTCGTCATAAAGCAACCTCCACCACACCCAATCACACAACACTCGCCAGATAAGAAGACCACCAAGGTCTAACAGCACATCTGGCATATTCTTACAGTGGACCCAAATTAAAAATACAAGATTTCAGAAATAAAATCTATTTTCTAACTTATAATAATAAATAGCAGCCTTTTTTCAGATGCATGATGACAAATATAAAATATTTTACATTTATTGGAGAAACCCTTCCCTTCCTTTTATATTGCCCGGACAGAATCCGGCAAACTGTTGGAGTAGATGGTGTCCAGCAAAGGAGGAATTGCTAATGGCTGCCACCTGTATAACTCTAGTTCTGAAAAGAGAAGGGCGAAAAGCATGCACTGAAATGAAAGGGTATTTATTACACTCAAATAAAAATACTTGTAAAACAGTGTAGAGTTTTTGTACAGGCTTCCCCCATTCAGGTGGCCTCAGCTGGCTCTGCCCAATGTGTGTGTCCTCCCAGAAGGTGGTCGGCTGTCGCACGCACAGCCTTCAACCCAAAGTGCCCTGATACATTTAACTTTAATAGTACATGTGCATTACCACATCCAGGATCCGGCCAACTAGTTTCGTTATACGATGACTCATCCTATGGTATTTCTTGTTACATGCTCTACAGTATGTCTCCTGGTCTTGGGAATAAGACATCCTATCCCCTCCAAGGTGACTATGTGTATGTAGCCCATTTCATGCTAAGCACTATGCCTTCAAGGGCATAGAGGAAGGATTTGTATGGCTCTGCCCACTGTGCTGAACTGATTAATTGCAGGACTTGCTCTTTGGACACATGAATGTAACATCTTATGGGCCTTAATACAGTTTACTCACATCGGCTAAGAATTCATGTGAAGTTGGGAATGTTTGTAGCATTTAACCACTAAGCAACTTCTGCCACGCTTTTCTACATCCTTGTTTACAAACACCTATAAACACATGTAAATATTTGGTTCTATTTTCTATTTTTAGAAAACTGGAGTACGTATAGCATCATCTTGTGGCCAAAAAGTAAAACTACTTCCAAATACACCATTATTCACTTACCATAGAAAAATTAAATACATTTTCATTATTTTTGAAACTCCTTCACCCCTAACCTAAAATAAAATATTATCGCCATACTTTGTACTAGGGACACAATTTAAACATTGTAATAACTGGGACAAATGGGCAAATAAAATGTGTCTGTTTTATCTATAAGAGCACATATTATTTTTAAACTACAATGGCTGAAAGCTGAGAAAGGGTGATTTTTTTCATTTTTTTCTTCTTCTTCCCTGTCAAATGCATATAAAATAATATAATTCTTAGCATAAAGTACTGCCCAAAGAAAGCCTACTTTTTCCCACAAAAAATAATGTATAGATTATTCCATTGTGAAAATTAGTGATACAGTTATTACCGAATGAATGGGAAGAGCTTTTGAAGGGGAAAAAAACCTGTGGTAGAGAAGTGGATAATGAGCACAAGGCTAATGCCAGTATGCACCTATGCTTACATGCCCTATTAATCAAGAGAAGACTAATCAGGGATTCCCCTGGTATCTGCCTGATACCCCATCACACACACACACGCACACACACTGTACACACACACACACACACACACACACACACACACACACACACACACACACACACACACACACACTTGCCATAGATGGTAATGCAGGAGATTACTGGTAATTTCAATTTGATTGCTTCTCTCGAGTGTGCACCTATGCTTACATGCCCTATTAATCAATATAAGACTAATCAGGGATTCCCCTTATATCTGCCTGATACCCCCATCACACACACACACACACACACACACGTACACACACACAGACACACCCACTGTACACACACACACACGCACACTTGCCATAGATGGGAATGCAGGAGATTACTGGTAATTTCAATTTGATTGCTTCTCTTGAATGTGAATTTGTAGTGCAAAGCATCTATTTATAGCCACAATTTGCAAATGTCATTTTTTTGCAGCTAATCATAAGGCAGGGAGGCGGTTAAGGGTTAAGCACCAAACGGGTGAAGACGGGTTAAGGGTTAGCCACCACTGGGTGGGTGGGGGGGGGGTTAAGAGTTAGGAACCACCAGGGGGTATTAAGGCTTAGGCGCCACCAGTGGATTGGTTAAAGATAAGCATTAGCAGAGGGGGTTAAGGGTTTGGCACTGGTAGAAGGCATTAGAAGAAGGGTTAGATTAGGTCATAGCAAAATTTCATAAAGAATACTGATATTTTACTATTACAATTAGGTAAGTTGAATATTGGCCATTATACCGATATTCTACCAGTGGCAATCCCCTGTGCCCTTTTTCCCAGTACGCATTTGGAAAACACTTTAAAAAAAAGTACGATAAGTAGGCACTGATTTGGGGGACACAACATGGAGGACATTATAAGCATGCACTATAATTGAATTTGCTGGCAATATAATGGTTGAACACGTTTTAGGGTGAACTATAAATATGGGCCCATATTGGGGCAATATAAACTGAAGGATCTATAAAGGGGGTACTATAATATAGGGACAGTATTAACAATCTACTGTATAGCTAGACACGATGGTCCATATGTAATTCACTTTTTCACCTGAGTTTTCTCCTAGGTGATAGTTTCACAAGCAAGAAAATACTCAAAATAAATTTGATAGTCATTTTTAACCAACTTTTGGGGACTTTTTCAATTGTAAAATGCTGAAAATTTACTTTAAAGAAAAGATGAAAATTATCTCCTAGGAGATAACTCAGGTGAAAAAATAATTGCATATGGGCCTATATATGTAAAACACTGTAAGGGGAGGGAGAGGGGCACATGTACAAATGAAGAGGAGCTATGAATAGAGGCAATTTAAAGCCAACCTGAACTCAGAACTTCTTCTCTGCTCTAAAAGATAAACAAACAGCATAAACACCTTTAAAGAAAAAACATTTTTTTGTTACAGCTGAAACAATCCTGCAATAAATATGCAGTGTTTCTATTTCCTGCTTTCATAAAAGTCTATATTATGTGTATAAGGTTAACATCCTGTATTTACAAATTAGCTGCTATGCAGAGCCAGTAAGCTGACACCACTGAGAGCTCAAATTACATTTGTGTTTAGTCACAGATGAGGGGGAATTAGAATTAGACAGGCTAAAATCTCTAAATACATATAAATATATAGGAATGAAAAATAATATATAATATATACAGTATAGAATACAATGAATAAAGTGGCTGCGCAAATGGTTTACATTGTGGCGATTCAATTAGCAATTAACCACTTCTCAACCACAGGGCGTTTCACCTAAAAACCACAGCAATTTTCACATTTCAGGGAGGCAAGGGTTAATGGGTTTAATGGGGGGTATAATTCAATAAAAAAAAAAAAAACCTCTCCGATTCTGATCACTCACTAATGCTGTTCTAGTTATGTGAGATCCTCTCACAGGTGATCTCAGTAACTGTAACAGCAAAGTGACTGATACAATGTTTATAAACATTCTGAATGAATGAGCAATGTCATTGGCTTGCAAGCACTTTGATTGGCTTTGTGAACACGTGTTCACATAAGCCAATCATGGATCAGCGGGTGCCCAACTTGTACGCGCATACGCGTGCATGTGATCGAGCACGCGATCACGCACAGCGGGGAAATAAACAGGAGTCGCTTATCTACGCCCCTGTGACTCAGGTGAATATTAAAGGGGTGTAGATAAGCGTGGCAATGGTTGCCAAGTGGTTAATGAATTATGAGCAGACAATCATATAATCTATACTAATTAGGCACCGGACCAATATATTGGTAAAAACTGTTAGAAATTGTGCAGCCGTCTTACAAAAATGGATACGTTTTCCTTAGCAGATCCTTAGTGAATAAAAGGTTTGGCCCCATACAGGAAGACTCCCAGTTTTCATCTCTTTATTGGAATAGCGGGCAGAAAGGAGTCTGTTCCCTGTTAATATTCATCATGGCCTTCCTGTTGCCTTCCTGTTGCCTCTGAGCTTGCGGAGAGAACTTCTCACCTCAGCCAGACTGAAAAATCATTATATTAGTAAATAGCTTCTCCTGTGTCTGGAGCCGCGGGGTGATCTCACTGACAGCTCTGGGTAATTTCCTCTGCCATTAATGTTTGCTCTGCCATGTAAATCAGTCTGATGACAGCTGTCGCTTAGCTGGATTTTATTATCTGACACTTTTCTTATTCACACGTAGGATGGCTTATTTAAAGCATAAGTGTGAGCTCCCCCTCCCAGCTCGTAGCATGAATAATATGTGTGGAGGCGTCACATCATGCGCTGAGACATGTCCCTTAGACATATGCATTGTAATAGGCAGCATATATCTTTTTTTATAAGTGTACTTTTAAAGTGCATTTATCCTATAAGCTTGCCTCAGCCCCTCACTGCCCCTCCCCCAAAGCTCCACCAGTATCTGTGTGTGTGATGAGAAATGGAAGTTACCATTTCAAGGGGGTGCTGGTGATCTCTGGCAAATGTTTAAAGTGGAACTGTGGCCAAGGATTGGACTTCATACGAATCAGTAGCTGATACCCACTTCCCCATGTGAAATATTTATCGTTTCTTGAATAGATCATCAGGGGGGTCTGTATGGCTGATATTGTGGTGAAACCCCTCCCACAGTGTGATGACATCACACTTTGTTGCATTGTGGTAAATAACGTCTGTCTCCATCTGACAAGCAACCAGTATCTCCCTCTGTGCATATGCATGTCTATCAAAAAAACCCCCAACCTTTTAGTCTATTACATGAGCAGGTGCAGAGACAAGCAACAAAATTGATACGCGGGATGGAAGGTCTCACTTACCAAGAAAGATTAGATAAACTGGGTTTATTTAGTCTAGAGAAAAGACACCTTAGAGGGGATCTAACTAACATGTATAAATACATCAGAGGGCAATATAAAAGCTTGGCGGATGAGCTTTTTTCCCTAGGCCTTCTCAAAGGACTAGAGGACATGATCTGCGCATGGAGGAAAAACATTTTAGCCATTTATTTAGGAAAGAATTCTTTACAGTAAGAGTGATTAAGATGTGGAATGCATTGCCACAGGAAGTAGTTATGGCAAACTCTATACCTGCATTTAAAGGGGGCTTAGATGCTTTCCTTGCGTTGAAAGAGATCCATGGCTACAATTACTAGGTTATGACTAATGATGTTGATCCAAGGATTTT
The DNA here is from genome assembly GCF_040937935.1 of Hyperolius riggenbachi. Taxonomy (NCBI): domain Eukaryota; kingdom Metazoa; phylum Chordata; class Amphibia; order Anura; family Hyperoliidae; genus Hyperolius; species Hyperolius riggenbachi. The sequence continues at coordinate 405,569,295 of NC_090650.1, forward strand.
ATTTGATTGCCATCTGGAGTCGGGAAGGATTTTTTCCCTTTTGGGGCTAATTGGACCGTGCCTTGTGGGGTTTTTTCGCCTTCCTCTGGATCAACAGGGATATGTGAGGGAGCAGGCTGGTGTTGTACTTTGTTCTCTGGTTGAACTCGATGGACATATGTCTTTTTTCAACCCAAATAACTATGTAACATTGTTAGTGGGTGTGGTTAGAGATAATAGCAGTTGGTGCTGTCTGTGTTTTTTCATGTCCGCCAGTAGTAAAGATGATGACGTGCAAACAATATGAACAAATTACATGGTGATTATCAATCATTTATTTTCTCTTTTCTATTTTTTAACTTCTCACCTTGCAATGTATTGATTTAATTTTACTTTGTCACCAAAAATAATATTTGAAGTAAATAAAATACAAAAAAAACTGATTAAAAGCATACCTATAGTTTCCTGTATAAGTATTATGCAAAACAGAAATGTGCGTAAGCATAAGAGGTGTCCCACAATGCATTGCTGCTTACTGTTCATTATGGGACACCTCATACGCTCAATCCAACTTGAATAATCCCAAATATACCGGGGGCTTGATTTACTAAGCAGTGCTAACCTACTTAGCACATC